>NW_017732100.1:88505-133287 GCF_001890085.2 Hipposideros armiger | reverse complement strand
CCACGACTAGACTGAAGAACAAAATGACAGCAACTTGTCTGTTCCCCTTCCCCCAATTCCCCAGCACTCTTCCCATCCCCCCAATTCCCCAGTAGAAAAAATATTAAAAAAAAAAAAAAGAATTGACAAGTGGCGAGCGTGTGAGTGGGTGAATACATGGTTGAAGGAATCAGGCCCTGTTCAATTTAAGTGATCATTTACTTGGGCGTTTGAACACAACACGCTCTTCCACTTCTAAGGGTCTTGCTTTTTTGCAGGTCCCCCAGGCCCTCCAGAGGCTGTGACCATAGATGAAATTACAGACACCACCGCTCAGCTCTCCTGGAGACCCGGGCCTGACAACCACAGCCCCATCACCATGTATGTCATTCAAGCCAGGACTCCGTTCTCCGTGGGCTGGCAAGCAGTCAACACAGGTACCATCTTGGCTGTCCAGTGCTGGTGTCTCCCAGGCCTTTTGAAGCTCAGCATAGTGGACAAAGCTCTGTGGCAGAAGCCAGGGACCTCCGGGTCCTTTCAGACACAGCTACCGATGAGCCATAAGAGCAGTGTTTCCTAGACCTCAGCCAACTGTACTATCATGCATTTAATATTTTTCTTTATACCAGCTCACATTTGCTTGTTCGTTAACATATCCTAAACAATAATGTCTATAAAATGGAAGGTTATATTTCTCTTAATACACAATTCAAAGTACATTAGTTATTGAAAAAAAAATGCATCAATCTGCGTGTGCCCTTAAACCGTCTGTGTACCACGAATGGCACACTTGGGGAAGCAATGGCTCATGCGAGTCCACGGCCACGGTCCTCAGTAACTAAGGACCACACAGAACCTGGTCACTCGCTGCCCATTTTTCAGATGGATAAATTGGGACAAGAAGAGGCATGGGATTTTGTTATATTAAAAAATATGTGATTTGGCCGTTCCATCCCTGCCCTGTCAGTATCTCCAAATTGACTCATTTTGGTTTTTATTCATGTTGCATTTGAGGAAAACATGGACAAATGCATAGTTATTGCAAGCAAGACCCACACACTTGTAGTCCCCAGAGGTTGGCTGCGAGGCCTCCGTGTTCTGAAGTAGATCTGAATGGAGAGATGGGCCCGGGTTTATGCAGTTCACATGAATTGTATCGGTTTTCACAGCCTCATTTGGGTTTTTTTGTGGGTTTTTTTTTTCGTTTTAACTTATTCTACCTGAGGAATGGGCTTCTGTGTTTCCAGCCGAATCACTGACTTCCGTCTGAGTCACACAAGTGACTGCTACTCAGCAGATCTCTATCCGTCTTCATGTTCTCTCCTGTTAAACGGGCATGATAAGAGTTGTTTACAACCCAAAAGAAATGATTGCAACATATTTTTTAAAATAGGAAGTGCTGCATAATAAATGTAATGAAGGAGGCAGCGAAAATAAAGATGATTTTGACAATGATGATGATTTAAAAACAACAACTAGGATTTGTTGAGCCCTTGCTGTGTGCCATGTGCCCTGCAAGGTGCTTCTCTTGGGTTTTCTCAAAGCACTGAATAAGTATTGTTATTCGCCTTATTTTATGGTGAGACAACCAAGGCACGCAGAGGTGAAGCAACCCACCCAAGGTCACTTGGCTACTCAGTGCAGATTCCGGATTAGAATCCAGGGGTTCTGTCTGACTGAGAGCCCACACCTCACCTTAGGAGGGTAAGACTGTGTACGCGGCCCCACAGGGCTGGCAGTCACTGAAGCCTGGTACCAGCATGATGGCCTCAGCTTTGTCCCAGGAGATCTCCCTTTGTACAATATATTCTGGGCCCAATGGGAAATCTTTATGATAATCAGTTTAAAACTCAAAAAGTTGTTCAGTTGAGCATGAAAGCAGTGGTCAGAGCTTCATGGCTATGACATCAAGCAGTGGGCCATGTCCCCTTGTGACCAAGCCCTTCTCCAAGCCCCGCTGGGTGAACGCTGGCCAGTTCCACCTCTCTGCGTCCATCCTTTGGGTTCTCCTGAGCCATCCTTTTTGTGTACAGATTCTTTAGATGTGCTCATAGAGTTCACGGACAGCAGTGCTATGGATGTATAACATTCTGACTCCATGGTTATCCTAAGTCGTAGAGCTGAACCAAGCAGTCACACAAACCAGGAATAGATCCATTGTAACTTGGGGGAGTCACTTCACCTTTGTGAGGCACATTTTCCTCATCTATAAAAATGAAGAGAATAATTTTTCCCACTCCTAGGTTCGCTGTAAGCATTACACAGTGTTTCCGTCACTATACAGCCAGTGCTGGACGCCATGTCCCGTGATAGCAATGGTTACTGTCAGGTAGCGCAGGGCCTGAGTGTGTGTCTTCTGTGATGCCCTCTGCGGGTGTTGGACTTACTGGTCTGGGATCATCTTCTCTGACGGCCGCTCTCAGAAGCCCTGCAGCACCCTGAGCGCCGTCCTGGTGATGGGGGTGGATGGACGGAAGTTCCCTCCCGTCTCCCCAACATGGAGTCCTTTCTATGTCTTTCAGTCCCCGAGCTCATTGATGGGAGGACGTTCACTGCGACCGTGGTGGGTCTGAACCCCTGGGTCGAATATGAATTCCGCACTGTCGCAGCCAACGTGATCGGGATCGGGGAGCCCAGCCGGCCCTCGGAGAAGCGGAGGACGGAAGAGGCCCGTGAGTAGCACCCAGATGCAGGTGGTCAGTTCCAGCGGCTACGGTGCCTGAGGGGAAGGCTTTGAATTCGTCCTACTCCTCAGCCCTCCTGAGCCCCCCTTAGCTCACCTTCCTTCCCCTGCTGAGTGTGATGGTCAGAAACCAGGCCAGGGGACACTCAGCTTAACAGGCAGTGAGCGTCAATCAAGGGTTCAGTTTCCACTCTTCATTGGGGTTCCCTTGTGCAGGGAGAGACATGTGCTTGGGTCTCTCAAATGTCAACTCTGTCTTTATCGGTTCCTTTGTCACCAAGGCTCTCCCACCAGGATGTGTTTTTTAAATACACACCCAACATTTCAAATGAAATCAGAGAAACCACTGGCGGCGAAAGTAAGTTTTTCAGGGGCGTTCAGGCGGATTTTCTTAGGGTACAAACCATGCCCAGGAGCCAGGACTCAGAGCCCCTGCTAATCCCTGGGAGCCCAGGCAGCCATTCCCCCTGACCACCTGTGTTCGCAGCTTAGTGAGCACGGGGAGGGAATGATACACGCATGTGAGTCAGCTGCACTCAGGCGGGGCTAGGTGGGGGTCTGCGAGGGCGGCCAGCTGAGCCAAGGCCCTGGGGTTGTTACAGGAATAGCAAGGTCCCTAAGCAAATGGGCACAACCACCCTACTCTTAGACTAGAAGAACATCTCGATCTAGTTCCTCGGCTTTAACCAAGGGCATGTAGCCAGTCACCAGCCACCTGCCCCAGCCAGACATTGTGACATGTGTCTGGGCTCTTTCTTTCTAGTCTCTTATTTACTTGATAATAGCACAGCTAATCCCTGTGCCTTCCCTACTCTACAACTATAATTTAATCCATGTAGTCAATTCCTCTCAGTCCTGAGGAGGAAGCCAGCATAATTTCCCCTCTTTTATAGAGAAAACTGGTTACGCGCAGTGAGCCAGGGGCCAACCTGTGTCCACCACTTCCTTCAACACCCAGCTCAGAACCCACCTTCCTCCCAGAAGCCATCAGCCCACCCCCACTCCAAGCAGCCTGCTGGTCCTGAGTCACTGCGCTCGGCGCACGCTGCATGCTCTGTGTGCCGTGCTGTGTTGTTGTCACCACCAGTCATGTCCCGTGTGGGCTTTCTCACTCCTGCTGGACTGTAAGCTCTGCACGGGCAGTGTGCCCTGTCCCTCCATTTGCACTGTCCCCCCTTGTGAATCGCCTCATGGTTAATAAACACCCACGCAAGCATTAGAACCAGAACCTCCGTCCTTTCCTCGGCCCACTGACCCCCAGCCTCTAGGGATGGAGCTGAACATGTGCTCAGCCATGTCAGATGACACGTGTACCTGTGGGAGGGGGAGCAGGGAGCCAGTAGCAGTTTCCTTGGCACATTGCTTGCTTTTGGCCCCATGAGCACATTTTTATGATCTCAGAAGACAAAAATAATAAGCATTGGATTATTTGTTGGAAGTGAGTCTCCTCAGCCTTTGCCACCTGACTTGACTTGGCTTTTGTCTCCTGCACAGTCCCTGAGGTCACCCCAGCTAACGTCAGTGGCGGTGGAGGCAGCAAATCTGAACTGGTTATAACCTGGGAGGTAAGTGAGTCACAGAGCAAAAGGAACATCCATCAGTCCAGGCGACGTTATTATTTTCCTCCGTGTAAACATACCTGGGAAGGTGCCTACCAGCTGACATCCATGTGCTGCAAACACCTCCTCTCATACGCTAATGTCTGGCAGGAAAAGATGGCGCTGGCCCATCAATTCTTGAGTTACGTCTTAACCCGATTCATCACAGGAAGAACAATCATGAAAGGGAAGACAACACAGGAAAAAAAAATACGTGTGTATATATCAAAGGAGCCTGGCTCACCAAAAACCAGGTTTCCCTTTCTCCCTGAGTTGCCACGTGGCCAGTTGACTCAAAGTGTCTGCCAGCCACAGGCTGTGTCCCAGCAGCAACACTTCCTGGCAACTAGCTTTGCAGCTGGAGCCCTCTTTGATGAGGTGTTTTTGAAACAACCTGGAAGATGGTTAGTCACTAGTTCATTAAAAATTGATTTTGAGAGAGGAGGCGGGAGTGTTAGAAAGGGTTCTTCATGTGTTTTGAAAGATTCTAGACCACAGCCCAGAAGTTAAAATCCCCCCTTCAGCCACAGCCCCCGCGGTGACAGAAGTCACACGGCATCTGCGACCCACCCTCCAGTTCTGAGAGGTCAGCCCTTCCAAGGCAAGGTGGCCTTTACCTCTTCACTGAGCCCTCCGGTCTGCTTGGCACTGGGGGACACTCGCGTTAGACGGTGCATGTGGTAACTGCTGGCTTCTAGACCAACTGTCCTTCACAGTCACCTCCGACTGTCTCAGGGCTGGGTCTGAAGCCAGGCTCCATGAGTTTGTTTTGTCCCCCTGCTCCAGTACCTCATGAATATCTAAGGTAGCCTGGCAGCAAGCCAGAGCTAAGAGCCTTGACAAAGCCCGAAATAGAATCGGTGGGGAAGGGTATAGACGGCCGTGTTCTGGGCGGGGGGATGGCACCTTTTTAACATTTACGGCAAAGTGCTGTGACTTCTGCGCCCCTCCTGACCCCTCCCTGGCTTCCCAGACGGTCCCTGAGGAGCTGCAGAACGGGAGAGGCTTTGGGTACGTGGTGGCCTTCCGGCCGTCCGGCACAGCCATCTGGATGCTGACGGTGCTGGCCTCCGCCGACGCCTGCAGATACGTGTTCAGGAACGAGAGCGTGCGGCCCTTCTCGCCCTTCGAGGTGAAAGTGGGCGTCTACAACAACAAGGGAGAGGGCCCTTTCAGTCCCACCACCGTGGTGTATTCTGCAGAAGAAGGTAGGGCCCCCGCCGCCTGCGTAGGGGCTCGGTCTGCGATTCTGAGATGTCGCTTTTAGGACGCAGACTCAATTGAGCACTGTACCCGTCAGTTGAAGGCGCATTCTGATTTGAGAAAAATGCAGTGTAAAAAGTTGGGTTCATTAACCACCACCCATCTCTTAGAAAGACATCAGGTCCACTGGGGATATAAACACAAATGGCCAATTCCATTGCTGAGGACCAGAATTGCGAGTTCCATAGAAGATCTTTATTTTTTTTTTTGCATGTGATCATCACTTTCAAAAGAATTCTGTTCTGTTTTATCCCTTCAAGAGAATATCAAAATGTGATTTGCATTTCCTCTTGCCATTTTCATTTTTATAAATCCTATTGTCCTTCCGGGTTATTCTGCGTTCCTAAAGAAAGGAGGAAGCCATGAGGCAGCGTGACTCCTCTCAGAGCTGCCCACAGTGCGTCGTGCTCCGGGGCTGTCACACGTTCTCACCACCTCTGCGCTCATCCTGCCCTCAGAACGCCCCTCCCGTGGTCTCCATTACCACTGGAGTCCGTCTTCCTTGTTTCCAAAGTCATGTTCAGAATGACACCATGAACGTGGAGTCATTTGGAACAAGTGAAGATGCAATCAGTTCTTCCCCGAGAGAGAGAGAGAAGGCAGCCCGTTCCCCTCAGTAGGTCTCCGTGGCCCGCGCCCGCCTCTCTCCTCAAGTCGTGCTGCTTCCTGCACATCCCATGCTCCAGCCGGAGCCGAAGGCCGTGCCGCTCTCGGCACCTGCCTGAGCCCCTCACACCCGCTTCCAGGTCTCTGCATGTGCCCCTGTGAGTTCACACTCGACGTGAGCAGGCGAGGGCCGCCCTCACGTCCTTCACGTTCAGTGCTTCACCTCCCCCACTGTCAGAGCATCCCTGTCCTCTGACGCTCTTCCCCACCTATTATACATTTTGAATTTGAGTTTTAGGTCCTCGCCAAGGTGTGTTTCTTGAGGACCAGCCATTGCTTGTTCACCTTTGTGTCACCAGTGTCTAACCATGCATGACATGCAGACCTGTAGTAAATACTGGATGACTGAACATGCAAACAGAATCATACATTGTTATGGACAGACGAAACCTTAGAGGCCTCCTTGTCCGGCGTTTTCTGGAGTGTGATGTGCATTCCAGAGGGAGTCCACACCTTGATTATACATAGTACCAGATGTACTTTTCAAAATATTTAATAGTTAACACGGATTTGAATTGCATTAGAAAAAAACCCAGCTATCAAATCAAAACCAGGATTTCATGAATATGATTGCTCATGGCTAGGTTTTTCTTTAAGAAAGACCAGTGAACAGTAAATACCAATGTATAAGAATGGTAGACAGCTTTGTCAAAAATTTGGTAGAAGTTAACTGAAGTTTGGCAAACCGACTTGGTCCAGCCTCTTCTTTGCAGCTGAGGCTGCCGAGGTCCGGGAAGCATAAGAACTTGCCCACGATCACACAGGTAGCTATGTGGGACTGAACTGTCACCAGCGGTCCTGAATCTCAGTCAAGTCATGGGACTTGCTTCCTTTCTCATAATCGCAATCCAGTGACGAGGACTCTCTCCTCTAACAAATGCTCATTAAGAAGGATGTGTGTTAAAGGAATTGCTGGCTATGGAAACTTGGTGCTTAAACTTAAGTGGTCCTGGGTGCTTCCCTTCCACCTCCCCGTACATTTAGAATCCAGAGGCTTTGGGCAAGTGTCTTCACCACCATCTCCATCACCCCCTCTCCCCACCCAGCTGGCAGTCATTGCTCCTCTGTCAGTCGAGGGTTTGGATCGTAACCACTAAGGGCGACCCTCTAACCATGGATTCTTTGCATCTCATCATGCTGGTACCCAGAAGCTGGCCTGCTGCAGCCGATAGAGTAATACCTTTTTCCATACTCACACAGAACCCACCAAACCACCAGCCAGCATCTTTGCCAGAAGTCTTTCTGCAACAGACGTTGAAGTTTTCTGGGCCTCCCCCAAGGAGAAGAATAGAGGACGGATACAAGGCTATGAGGTCAGCAGGAGATCGGGGCTCGGGTCTGGAAGGGTACCTCCCCTTCCATGAGCCCTCCAGGACACACTGATGGGAAAAGACGAGGTCCCATTGAGAGTCACTTGTGTCAGAGGCCTGGCATCAAGCAGAGCCTCACTGCCCTCTTCTGTGGCGCTTTGTTTCAGAATTAATGCAGGTCTGGCCATTTATCAGATGGCTGGCGAGATGAGCTTGGATCTGATATGCCCAGGGTCACGTGGGCTCAAAACAAAGGTAGAGAGAAAGAGAGAAATAGCCAACAATTGCTGTGCCAATGTACCATCTCACTGTGGCCTAAGAACCCCAGGGGCCCTTGGTGCCGTGCACAGTTTCTCAGAGCACACAGAGGCCTGGGCTCTGCAGCCCTGCTTCTGTGTCATTGTAGAAAATTAACTCCATCATCAGCATCTATGTTAAAAACTGTATTACCTGCCAACGACGGAAATCTCCCCGATGGGTACGATGTCCAAGGCCTTCCTTTGTATTTTCTCAGGTTCAGTACTGGAGACATGATGACAAGGAAGAAAATGCTAGAAAAATCCGAACATTTGGAAATCAGACATCAACAAAAATCACCAACTTACAAGGCAGTGCACTGTATCATCTCTCTGTCAAGGCATACAACACTGCAGGGACAGGCCCCTCCAGTGCCACCGTCAACGTGACAACCAGAAAGCCACGTAAGAACGCTCTTGCTCAGAAACATGTTAGGGATTCATCAGACGTAGCCCAAGCTCATCCCCATTATCATTTGCATACTAATTGGTGTCATCATGTGGATTCAAATTTACCTTAGCATTTTAACGGGCCCTTTCTGAGTACCATGCAGAATTCATTGCTTTAAAAGACAGAAAGATAAATGTTTTTCTCCTCACTGGGAAGGGCTACCTCTTTTTGCTATAAATGTTAGGCGACCAACTGAATCTTTTTCTATTTGTGAGGCTGTATGTCGTCAGATTTTAGTGACCTTGAAGACACATATTAGTGCAATAGCCCATTAAATTGCCTCCACTCTCAAATTCTAGTAGAGAGATATTCCTCAGAATCCATTGAGACTTAATAATCTGTGACTTCGTATATCTTAATTTTTTTATAGCACCAAGCCAACCCCCCGGAAACATCATATGGAATTCATCGGACTCCAAAATTATCCTGAACTGGGATCAAGTGAAGGCCTTGGATAATGAGTCGGAAGTGAAAGGCTACAAAGTGGGTAATTTCTTTTTTGCAAAGGCGCACAGTCCTGCTGCTAGTGGGGACAGCCCCTTCCCATGAATCATAGGGACCGTGGTCTCACTGTGCCTGGCCACGCTGCCCAGCCTCTGTGGGACTCTCTGCCCCCCGGTGGTTTGGCCTGAGTTTGACCAGTGGACCTTGGCAGCTGGCCAGGATCGGGAGAATTATCTCCTATCAGGCAGAGTCAGAAATGGGTAGAGACCCTGAGGTCGTGTCTGCAAAAAAGTCATGAAGAACCAAGTTATTCACGTTCCTCCTATCAGCTTTGTTTTGCTCTTGTCTTGAGGGTGTTTTTATCAAATCAACAATAGGAACACCTCAGTATTACTAATGGTTAATCATTATTGTTCAAGCCCCTATAGTTAAGGAGATTTACATATAGAAAAAGAAGTAAGGATGTTTTTCAGAAAAGTCACTTGCCTGGTCCCATAAATATTAGCCTGACTTTAAAGAGCTAGAAAAGAAAAGGTATGGAGCTTGGGTGTCACCATTGAAAGGAGTGAAATATCACGTCAGTGTTTTCAGGGATCGAACTGCTGCCTATGAACCACCCTAAAACGAGGGGCTTACGTATTTTTCATGATTCAGTGATCGGGACTGGGACAGTAAGGCAGATTACACACACACCTGGCTTCTCGGTTGGAGGGTCATTGGCACAGCACCCTGTCACCCGGGGCCTCTCTGTGTGGACAGCTGGGGCTTCTGCACAGTCGGGGACCTCAGGGTGGTCAGATTTCCCCATGGTTGCTGGTATGGTTGAGGGCGGAGGCCAAAGTCCCTCCTAGAGGTAAAGGGTGTGACTGGCCGCAGTCAGACCAGCTCAGATTCCAAGGGAGAAGATTCAGAGGGAGAGGAAACGGGCTCTGCCTCCTATGTGAGGAGCCCCGGTGTGTGCTGGGAGGACGGACGTGATGTGGCCCCGTACAGACCACAGTGTGCACGGAGAAGCCTGGGACCCGGAGGCTGGCCCCCCAAAACATGTGACCAGTGAGGGAAGGAACTGAGGCTGTTTAGCTGAAGAACAGAAGACAGTCAGACGTATGATAACCTCTTCAGATATCGGAAGGGCTGTTACGAGCATGACTAGAACCCTCCCCCCAGCTTCCCGGGTACAGCTGTGGTCAGTGAGCGAAAGCAGCATTTTCACCCAGTTTCACTTTCGAGGAGTCCGAGCTCTTCCAAAATGGCCATAGTCCCAAGAGTCAAGGAGGGTTCTTTGTTACTGGACACGATCAAGTATTAGCTGGATTACTGCTGCCCAGTGAGATGTTATAAAGAGAAATATAGTGTGGACAATTAAGTTATATGGCGCTTTGAATTCTTCCCAACCCTGGAATGTGATGCGGAAATGATTAACATGAGGCTTGTGAGAAACCACGGTCATTGGGCTATGCTGACCATGCCCTTGACTGCCAGTGGTTCTGTATTAATCATTCAAAAGAGAAAAAAAATTGCAAGTTCTCTTTAGTGAACCTTCCCATAGTCTTCACTGTAAAAGAAAAATTGTAAAAAACCAAATCTGTGATTTAGAAATGTTTCCACCTAGAAGAACTTGGGAGTCAAAATTGTCAGAAGTCCTGGGAAATGGTCTTGCATCTGCCACAGAATAAGTGGCCAGTGGATGAATTGCGAAACCCTGCCCAGCGGGGAGCGTCATGGACGCAGAGGACCGGGGGAGCCATGGCCATGGGGGTGCAGGTTGCTGTCTGATGTGCCGCCCGCATCTCACGTCCTGCCTGCGTCGCTCTGTGAAAAAGTCCACACAGGCCCACAGACACGCTTGCGTTTCAAGAGACGGCAGAGAAGTGGATTCTCATTTCAAACAACTTTCAATTTTAAAATATTGGCCATTCATCCGATCTTGTTTTGTTTGTGTTTTAAAAGACTTTTGAGACAATGCAGTGCGGACCACACAAAGCTGGTCTGCAGGCTGAATTCCACTCACGAGCGGCTGACCTGGGATGATCTGCACAGAGACGTTGGGACTAGTGGGCAGGCCGTGCTGCCAGGCCCTGGTTAGAGATCGTGGGGCGCTGGAGAACCGTCGGTAAAGCCAGAGCTGGAGCTGGGGTTGGCTTAGTAGGTGGTAGAGCCTTGGGCGCCGTGATCGGAGCGCCTCCCCAAAGCCCCTTGCAGGGGCTGCTCTCCCTGCATCCACTGGTACAGTGACCACACGGTGCCGAAGCGGACAGCCCCCGGGACCCAATCTGCAGCTCTCTCTCTGGGGACTTTAAAATCCTTCTGGAAGGTTCCACGGTGTGCGGAATGAGAGCTAGGAGACGCGCTTTGGGGCCCTCTGTTGGCTAGGTCGCGTAGGTTCATCAGCCTCTTGGGCCTCATTTTCTCTGGAGGAGAAGCTGCCTAGTAGCTTCATTTCCACCTGAGCCTTTGCGTCCCTGCTCCAGCCCTCTGGGACCACCATCCTCACGTCCACATCGTCAACCAATCACCCCCCTCTCAGGGCTGAGTGCGGACGCCTTCCCTAACGGCCAGAGCACTCACTGTTTGCTAGTGTTAGACGTACTTTGCTTTTATCATCTTCGGGATTGTAACTGGCTGATGACTTGCTGTAAATCCCGACTGTGACCCTCAAGAGAGCAACAGTGACTGACTCGTCACCGTGACATCTGCAGCCACGGGTACCTTCTGGTTGTGTTAGAAGGGAGGGCTCAGTTCCCGAACCCCCAAACCATCAGCCGCTTCGTGTGAATAATGTGAAAGCATCTATCTGACCAGCTTTAACCAGGACAAGAGAGACACGGGGTTGCGTAGGCTGGAAGATGACAGACGGAAGGGTGGACTCAGTGATAAGGGAAAGATGGCCAGCGTGAACTCAGGTCCGGCCCAGCTGACCCTGCCTGGCCCTCAGGCACCACATGACAGGAATACAGATGTGATCTGGGCTGAATTGATTGAACCAAACGGGGGGAGGGAGTGAAAAAGCTAAGAGAGAAATGTTCCCTCCCGGCGTCTAGTCTCACACATTAGGACAGAGAGAGAAAAACCATCCAATGCAGACAGCTTGGGAGTCCCTGAGAGGAAGCACGACGTCCAGAGTGAACCGTCACCTAGATCTTAGGCTCAGATTCAAGCTGGTGCTGAAATAAACCCAACAGGCAGGGAGCTACCTCCAGGATTTCAGAGAGCCAAGCAATGTGTTGGCTGCGCTGGGAACCCCAGAGGCCATCCTGTCAAAGCCCTTCATTTCAGAGGCAAAGCCGAGGCCCGTGAGTGAGGGGGCCTGAGAGTCTCCCTGTTTCCCAGGGGCCGGGGTCTGCAGGCAAGCGGGACTTTGCCTCAGCGACCTGGGGATAAAGGTTACAGGCACTTTTACAAGGAAAAGTGGAGAACGAGTATTATTTTAGTCGCCACTTCTTTGTCCTCCTGCCCTGTCTCAGGAAGTCTTGTGTGAGGCTGTCTCAGTAGCACATTCCCAAGAAGGCCCTTCGTATAATTCCGTGACTCAGCAGACACTTCTGCAGATGTTACGACATTCACGTCAGCGGCGCAGCGCCGGGCAGGGTGTGATGGAGGAAAGCAGGTCAAGACAGACGGGGGGCAGCATCACCTGCAGCGAAGCCCTGCTGGGCTTGGTTAGGACAGGGGCAGCTACATTTATTTCTATAAAACTAGGAAAGAAAACGCTGGAGTGAATTACAGCCTGAGAGCATGGCCCCTCCCCAGATCAGACCTGTTCAAGCCAGGGGTTTACGTATTTTTTCCAGATAGAGTTTTTTGTGTTGGTTCGTTGTATCTTGTGGATCTAAACTACATCTGTGAAAGATATGGGGGCCCCTCCGAGTTGGGGATTTGCATCTAAGGAAGCATCAGTGATGGATGGGCATCAAGTGTGTGAAAAGCCGCACAAGCCACATGCTGACAGCAAAGGAACACGAGAGTTAGTTAGACTGGGAGGTAGGAAAGGGCGCTCTCTGAGTCGTCTTGGTTTCCCGGCTCAATCCCTTCCTCCTCTTTGGGGCTGAGGCTGCAGCAGCCACGCTCCCTATACCTCCCCGTTTAGCCCCATTTAGATCCCAAGGAACCTCGCCATAACTGGCTGTTGAACTGCTACGTAGAGTGTAAATGTTTGGGGAGACATAATTTTTTAAAAATTACGTGTGTGTGTGTGTGTGTGTGTGTGTGTGTGTGTGTGTGAACGAACTTTTGCTTTTTCACCTAAATTGTCTACATTTGTGGGGTTTCTGCCTGGGTAGACAGCCTCACAAAAAAGTTGACTTTGGAAGCCTTAAGGCGCAGAACACGCTGTCAGCACAAACCTTCAAGCTGCTTCCTGACACTGGAGCTAAAGAGCACATCTGGGTTCATTATTACAGACTCAACTGCCTGCAGAGCCAGGCAGGTTCATAAATGGGTTCTGTTGACTCGTCCTTTCCACAAGTGCTGTGAATATCTGTGCCAAGCGCTGTTCCAGTTCATTTTAACTTTCTCAGAACACATGAAGGGGGTGTGGTTATCAGCCCCAAGTTTATAAATGCAGAACCCACAGCACAGAGTTCATTCACTTGCCAACTTCCCATGGCTGGTATATGCTTTTCCCAGCCTTACTGAGACAATTGGCATAGAACAGTGTGCAGGTTCAGGTGTGCAGCTGTGGATCTGATACATTTATATATCACAGTGTGATTGCCACCATAGTGTCAGCTGACACCTCCCTCACATCACATAGTTACCGTTTCTTTTTTGTGCTGAGCACAGTTAAGATCTACTCTCTTAGCAATGTTCCAGGATACGATACCGTATTATTAGCGCAGCTAGGAGACAGAAGACAGACCTGGACCTGAACTCAGGCAGTGTGGGTCCAGGGCCCTGCCTTTCAGCCCGTCAGCTATTCTGCACACCAGCAGTAAGCAAAGACACCAGGTGGTAATAAAGCGCCACCAAGAGAAATAACAGATGGGGAGGTGGGGAATACAGAGCCATGGGAAAGACAGAGAGGCTTACTGTGTCAGACAGAGGTCGGGAGAGCCTCTTTCAAGGGGCGACAGTTCAGCTGGGACATAAACAGCGGAGGGGAGGAAGATGGGCATCTCTCGGAACCAGTGTCGCAGACACAGTGAGCAGGGTGTGCAAAGGCCCTGAGGCGGGCACATGCCCATGTGGCGTAGGAGGAAGTCCTGGAGACTGCGGTAAACTTCAACGGTTGTGATTATCCAGAATAGGCAGTGGCTTTTCAGCTCCAGCCAGTTGTTGCCAGACAGGACTATAGATGCGTGTGGCCATAGCTTTCATTTATTCAGTAGAAGCCAAAATGTTTTCATATATCATTTCTTGTTTTTAAATGTTGATATCTAACTTAACAACAACAAAAAAGTAAAACTAAAAGAGCCAGTTAACATGTACGGGCCACCAGTTTTCTACTGTTGAACCTCCTGGGTTTTCATTCATGAAGACAGAGACCAGAGGGGGGCCATTTGCCACTTAGCTGGTGGCCACACCGGCCTCAGGTGAGCGTATGAGCCGTGGACCCAGAACGCCTGGGTTTGAATGCTGGGTCCACCACTTACTGGCCACGGGACCGTGGGCAAAGTCTTAGGTTCCCCATCTTTGAAATGAAAATAATAACAGTGCCATCTCAAGAGGTAATCCATGTTAGTTAGCATTTAGGACTTACAGTGTTCAGACACGTGGTAAGCGTTCAGCAAAGTCAGATGATGCTCTTAGCATTCCTCCCTGAGCCCCCTCGCTCTCCGTCTCCCACCCTGGATCATAATAAACGAAGCACGGTCCTCAAGTCCATCAGCTGAACCCAGCGTTCTGGGAGAATGAAGGTTCTACGGGCTTGTGTAGGCTCTGCTGCAGCCCTTAATATTACAGGGCTGATCAGCAGTGCTGGTAGAGGGCCGTTTGTTGCTGGAAGTGTTTCTTTTGCATTTGGATTTGAAGCTGGTTGTCTGAGCTCTGGCGAGGACCCGAGGTAAATCACAGAAGCAATTTACTCCTGGAAGCCAGCCGTGCCCTGATATCCTGTCAGCCAGCCCGTGTTCCCGAGGGTAGGGACAATCCCTGGCAGCCCGGAGGGCGCCTGAGGATGTTTGGCCCCAGGCTGTTGGGGGGGGGATGCTGAGTTTGATACACGTGAGGGTGGGGGTGCTTATGAATCTTCTCACCATAAGGAGATTGTGTCTTCCACCTTGTATCAGAGGGACATAAATTAAGGTGATGGAACGCCAGGGGGCAGATGGGACCTACACCGTTTTGAAGGCATTTTATGAGTGTCGCTCGTGTTTGGTTTCTCTTGCAATGGAAGAGTGACCTTATGTTTGTACCCTCAGCAGATCCGAATTTATAGTGCGTCTTCCGGAAGGATGAGCTAATGTTGTGTTTCTCAAAGTGTACTCCCCCGGACCAGTGGCAATGCCATTATCTGGGGATGTGTTAGAAACGCAGTTTCTCAAATCCCACCCCAGACCTACTGAATCAGAAACTCGGGCGTGGGTTCATGGCAATATAACTCACCGTGCCTGCCCTGGGCAACCAGCACTGCCAAGGGCGTTTCCATCTCACCCCCTCTGATCCTTCCTAGTTGCTATTTTTTGCACAGTGCCTTTGAGCCAGGCCCTTCACAATAGTCAATCCTCGTGCAATCCTGGAAACACCCCCAGAAAGGTGGTACTATTGTCCCCATTTCACAGACGAGGCAAATGAGCTCAGAGAGTTAAAGTAAGTGGACCAAGTCTATTCTGATGCCAAGGCCCCTCGTGTGCAAGCGAGCTCCATACATCGGCAAAGAGGACATCGTTCTTCTGGGTACGTCACGGAGCCTTCCAGGGCTTGTGGGAGGCCACACAGCACGTTGGCGGCCCCACGCCACCCCCCGCCACCATCACCCCTTAAATTCTTTCCTCACAATGAAATGGGAGCTGCGGGCATGTTCCTGCCAATGAGCCTTCCAGATGCGCGCAGGCGGCCTGGCAGCCTCCGCGTCCCTGCATTTCACTGGCGCCCAGAGGGGGAAACAAATGAACGGTCCATCTTTGGGGCCTTTGTGAGGACAGCAGGTGACACCTGTTCTTCCTGTATTGGCAGGTCTTGTACAGATGGAACAGACAAAGCAGCACATCCATCATCGAAACAAATAAAACATCGGTGGAGCTTTCTCTGCCTCTGGATGAAGATTACATAATAGAAATCAAGCCATTCAGTGATGGGGGAGATGGCAGCACCAGTGAACAAATTCGAATCCCAAAGATATCAAGTAAGAACGCTGTTTTTCTCCCTTCTCCCTGCCTGCCTCCCTGCTAAGCCCTCGCAGTGAGTCAGGGCGTCAACGGATGCAAGCCCGCAAAGAACGATGTATAATAAAAGTGGACACCACTGTCCCCCTTCCTCAGACCACTGGTGTCATCTGATTACAGGCAGTTTCTTGCAAAAGACAGTGTGACCAGTTTTGCCTGATGTAATCTGTTGCCAATCAGAGAATCAGATAAAAACAGCCCCAGATCGGCCTCACAGGTTTCTTCACGTGGGTCCTGGTGGTAGCATCTACAATAACCCCAAAAGGAGAGCTTAGAAGGTTAGAAGCAGAGGGTTGTAAAAAGCTGGCGCAGTTTGTCTGTAGTGACACAGTGTGTAATTCAGTGCCCTTGGCAGAAAATACCGGGGGTGCGAAAAACATGTACACAAGTGGACACTTTGGTCCGCGTTGCTCAAGCAGTAGTTCGCCGTCATCAGAAGTGTCTGGACGCTGATGGGAACCACTTTGAGCACCTCTTGTAATTGCAGAAGTCACACGTGACTTGTAGTCATCTTTTATGATCGGTATATGTTGAGTATTACAATTTAATACAGTTTTCCTTTCTGTGTACATTTGTTTGTCACCCTCTGTATTTGAACTTGACACTATTAACTCTGAATGTATTCACGTAACATATGAACATAAGTGCACATGGCCACATGTAGTCAAGATTATCTTCGTTTACAAAGATTGTTGAAGAGTGTGTGAGAATGGTCTTTTTGAACAAATACATTCATTCCTGTTTTTCAAATATTATGTTTGCAAATATCTCAGCAGCATATTTTTTCTTGTGGTAAAAAAAAAACAAAAACAGGATAGGCAAATTCATAGAGACAGAAACCAGATCAGTGGGTGGCAGTGACTGGCCGCTGGTGTGACCATGGTTTAATGGGTATTGGGTTCCCATCCGGGGTGATGAAAAGTCGTGGCACTTGGTGCTGTGTGCCCAACACTGGCGTGTGCTTCATGCCACTGAATTGCACACTTTATAATCATTAAAATGGTAACTTTCATGTTATGTGCATATTATCACACGTTTTTTAAAAATTGTAGTCAGATATCCAAGTGTAGTTTGTCCTTGGCCTTTGGGTTTAACAAGAGGTTCGTGAAGGCTGGAGGTAGAAATTTTCAGGCCATCAGTGGAGAGATGATATTTTAAACCCTGGGCATAATCCTCACCCCAGCGTCCTGAGTTTCACCCTGTCTGTTGAGCATCCACCATATTATTTGTCAGATGAGGAAAGAGCCCTGTGTGTCTTGCGGATGCCGAAGTGTAGTACAGCGTCCACAAAGCGATTTTAATTGCCTCTGTGAAGTTCAGATGCCGCCAATCAGAAGAGAGCGTGTTCCCTGGTCATTGCACGCTTCTATCGTCTTTGCTTTGGCTGGGATTGGATTAGAGAGCAGAACTCGGGGTGGGAATTCAGGCTCCGCACTGCTGTGCCCCGAACTCAGGAGTGATCTGTCAGTTTCCAGATGGACTTTGTATTTACAGCACCTCATCTGCGTACATACACACTAAGGGCGTTTTTGGCTTTTACAAACCTGGGCTGACTTGGATCCTCTACGCCTCACTCAACAAAGGCTCTAACTTCTGTTGAAAGGGACAGATTTATGGTGAGATGTGGAAGCAACCTCCAGGCCACAAACACACAAGACTGGGGTTTGTTCGGGGGTTAGTTTATCTTGTTTTGTTAAACTCTGACTTCATACGTTCTTATCATTGCGAGGATTGTTTTGTTGTTAAGCTGACTGATGATCCTTGGCTTAATTCATTACAAAAACATTTTAAGCAATTATACTGGTGTAGTTATTAGATGGTAAGGGTGGAACTGTGAGGGGAACATGACCTCTCCCTCCAGAGACTTTCTGTTTTTTTTGCTCAAAGATCTTGCATCCTTGAAGGTTGCAATGACAGTTGCCAACCTCTGTACTATGGAAAATACAAGACCTGTAAGGAAAAGTTTAAGAAGGATTGAGGTGGTTTCCCCGCCCCCCCCCCTTTGGAAAAAGGTATATATTTAGACAGACATGGGTTTGCGTCCCTATTCAGCTAATTATGAATCTTGATCTGAAGAAGCTGTCTTCCTTCTCTGGCCCGTGTCCTCATCTGTTAAACGGTCTCATAACAACACCCGATGCTCATCAGGTCCTTGTGAGAAGTAAGTGTCGTATTGCCCTGCACTCAGCACAAAGGGCAAGTTCAACAGGGAGTAGCTAGCTTTATTTTGTCGCATCATGAATATATCCTCACAGTTCCCAGTAATGTCTGTAGTGACATTGAAGCTTCTTCTGTTAGATGTGGGCAGCCTCGTTTTCCACATGCTTACATGGGGGTGCAGAAAGGTCCCATAACCGGCTCCCAGGTCCCTAGCTGGGTCCTCAGAGGCCTGATGTAGAAACGTCACTAGGAAATGGTCACGTACGTGGAAGGTAGCCGGTTGGGTTGCTCCCCACAGCCCTGTGGCCGCGCTTCCCCCGGTGGCCAGCGCGGGGCGACGCTGAGTGATGGTGTTCTCTCTTTGCAGACGCCTATGCAAGAGGCGCGGGTCCTTCCACGTCCAACGCCTGCACGCTGTCCGCCATCAGCACCATCGTGATCTCCCTCACAGCCAGGTCCAGCTTATGACGAAAGTCTACAGGACTTGCTGTTTATAATCTAAGCAACATTTAGCTAGTTGTTTTGGAGACACCCAGTACTAAGTAATGTTGTTGTTCAAGTACATCTTATTACTGGAAAAACAAAATGTGTTTTGCTTCTTTAGGAATGGCGTTATACAGTACTTCCTCAAAGCAAATCTAGCTTTGTCTGAAGTTTCTTTGGAAACTCTGCAATGCACTGAAGACATCTGTAATACGATGTTACCAAAGGAGTTTACATAATGTCCTTATATGCATATTTTTATTATATATTTAGTGTTTTATAGAATTTTTTAAAGTTAACATGAAATGTAGATATCAATTTTTTTTCCTCTGCTGTAAAGTGCAACGGGCAGCACAACCATACAATTATTATTTGACAGTAGTTCCTTTCGAGACCGAGTTTGAAACTCGTCTTGGTAAATAAGTCGTGAATTTCTTATACAGTTTTACAAGGATGTAGTTGCAGGACAAGAGCTGGTTTGTAACTCCAGGCCGCCCTGTGACAGTGACTCTTGGGATGGTTAATGTGTTGACTAAAATCCTTTGATTTTCTGCCCGGTGGTGAATTTCATTGTTCAACACAACTTGAGATGGTTTCAGGAATGGCCGCAATTTCGAAACCTAAGCTAACTGTCCAACAGGTACATGTGCAATATTTCACCCTGCACTTAGCACGGTACGTACGGTAAGACTTCCGTGTCTCTGCTCAGTCAGCATCGTCTTTGTAGTAGCATTCTTAGACATTAAATTTGAAGTTACATATCTATCCTGTAGTAACAGAGACCAAAAGTTAACTCGAGTCAACCAAGTCTTTCAAAGGATACAAGATAATTTTACTATCTCTAACTGTATCTGTTTTGAATGTACATTTTTTTAAAACAAAGTAATTCTCTGTTCATGGAGTCACAGTTTCTTTACAGAATTTCTTATCTATAATATGTGCTTCTCTTTAATAATAGAGCCCTTCTTTTGAATCAAAATCGTGTATGGAGCTTGGCAGGTTTCTCATATTTCGGCAAAAAGCTGCCTCAGAGAATTTTTTCCATGACTCTATGAAAGATCTTTAGTACAACTGTATGGTTTCTCAATGAATCTCCTGTTTTGCAGTCAGTAGCTTAGTTGCTTTATAAGCTTTACCTTCTAAGTCTTAAAATCACACATTGGAAAATGACAATATTGAAAAAAACCGTATTCTTATGAAAGAACTATTTATTATAATGGGGGAGGTTTTGTAAGCTGACACTAGTGGAACAGTGCATATAAAAGACAATTAAATTTTCTATAAAAATTTTCACATGTAAACATGCTACCACATTTTCTTCTTTCTCAGAAAGCTCAAATTTGCCTGCAGTTTGTCATTTTTCCCCACAGATAATATAAGTTAACTTTTCAACCTTCTAGCTATATTTATCCAATAAAGTCATAATCAGGATTCCACGTGTGAAAAAACTAGGGTGGTAACCAGAAAAAAAAAATATTGTCAGTATTTCAAGCTGTGTTTCCTTTCTTAATTTGATATGGTCACTTCTATGTTAAAATAAAACAAAATTTAAAATCATATACACATACAAAAAAACAACAACAAAATAATAAAATGAATGAAAAAAAATGACACCCCAGAGAGTTCCCAACCCCGGTGTAAATGATATTTACCAGTGATCTAGCATATGTAATCTTTTTTTAAAGGTATTGTTAATAAATGTTCTGTCATTTGTAAAGATCCTTGTCTTTTGGGAGCATTTTTCCCGCCTGCCTGTCAGGGAACTTGTTAGCTCACCCTTGTGCTAGTTATAATTTGAGATCATACAGGGACTCAGACGTCTCTGGCCAGGACCCAAAGCTAGATGACCCCGAGCGAGTCCTTTGGAAGTGACAACCTTGAAGACACCATTTCAGATCCTCTTTGGAAGTAGACAGGGTCAAAATGCACAAAGAAGTGTCCCGAAGATCAAACTTGCCTGCTTCCTCTGGCTGAGCTAAGAGGGGTGCATCTACTCTAAAGCGATCTGTTGTTTTTAGCTCTTGCCAGCTCCGTTGCTGAAAGGATAAAGTGTAAAGTGGAGCATTTAAGGCCCCTTTAAGTCTAATGACCAATGAACCTTGGGCCCAGCCACACTGAGCGCCCCCTGGCCCCTCAACCCGGCTTGCTTGTGGTCTCACCTCTGTGCCTTTCGGTCCTACAGCTGCCCCTTCCTGCAATAACCCTCCCACTCTCCTTTCTCACCAAATCCCAACTGTCCCAGGGGAGTTCCAGCCCCAGCACGTCCGTGAAGCCTCCCCACCGTCAGCCCTTTGTGATGTCCTTCCTCCGACTTAGCTGCAAGCCCCGCCAGCAGCACTCACATAGTCACTCGTCAGGTACCACTTGCCCTTCTCTCTTTTACTGTTACTGTGCATTCTCGCTGAGCGCCTGTATTGTTACTTGATTGTCCTTGTCTGTATGCCTTGTCTTCCCAACTAGATTGTAAGCTCCTTGGGGCAGGGACGTTGGTCTGACCTTCCATGTATTCTCCATAGTGCCGAGCACAGTGCCTTGCAATAAATACTCGTTGACGAATTGATTGAAGGGTCCTTTGAAGTAGCATTTTGCCTCAGTTGCCCGACTGTGTGATACAGCAAGCCCATCAAGGAAGACCGTCCCGACTTCTGGCAGTTGGAACAGTCCTTTAACCTCTCAGCCCCGTCATCTGATACTCAGGGCCCTGGGTCAGCTGAGTATTGCTGAGCTGAAGATATTGTAGCAAGTGCCTCCGAGGCACCGTCACCCAACCAGTCTGCTCTGTCGGCTTCCGTGGTGGCTGCAGAATAAACAGCTCTGCCTAACTTGAGCAGACACAAAGGATAGATCGCTGAGCCGCGGGGACGCTGAGTCACCAAGCCTGGGTGAGAATAAGAACCAAACCACTCTGAGGGGCCAGACTGCAGGAACCTGGAAAAGTCTTTTCGGGGTGCTGCTGTGGGGGCAAATCCGCTCTTTTGCCAATTTTGAGGCCACTCTGTTCAATATCCAAATTTCTAGAAGAGATGGATCAGTCCAATTTGTGTCACACAGCCAGGGTACCTTGATCACACCAAGCCTACATGCACAGGGGAGGGGTAGTTTGTTCAAGGACAATTATTCCCATCCAGAAGATGGGATAATGGGCACTGGGAAGGTCACAGCAGCACACTTTCTATGCCTAGCCATCCAAAGGGACCTCCCAGGCCCTCACCCCAGTCAAAACGCTCCAGTGGAATGTGTCATTACTTGGGATTGTTGCCAGTGACTGAACATAGAGCACTAGGCAAGGGCCTCTTTTCTTTGCTCATTTAACCTTTTCAAAAGTGCTCACTTTTGCCCTCTTGTTTTGTATGTAACCCATCTGTGATTTCACTGTCTAAAAGGAAATTTTGTTTTGCCAGATAATTGGATTCTCAGTGTTTCCGAGTCTTTACAGAACCCACACCCCCAATGTACAAAACAGCATCTTCCCCTGGGCCACAAGACATGGATGGTACGTTCATTTCCAGGTGAGCTCAGAATTCTTCCCGCCAGGAAGGTGGGAGCTGCCCTATGTTTTTATCTTAAGATAGAATAATCACGTTATTCCTACCATCCCACTTTTGGCTATTTATACCCGGGAAGTAACGTTCAATCCTGAATAACCTTTTCCTGTCTGTCCCACCATGCTTACCTGACCACAAATATGCTCAAAGAATGTTGACTTATAAAAAGTACACAAATAGTACGTGATTAGCTACTGAAATGTCACGTCATTTTTTAAAGTAATCTAATGTAATGTGACCAATCACCAGGCGATTTTTGTGCGCTGCATTGTATTACTGATGCCACAGTGCTCTTCCAGTTAACACAGATAATTAAGAACAGACCAGATGTTCCTGTTCTTACAATTAGAATAATTATCTGGTCAACCTTGTGATTTGAGGAGAAAGGCTATTAAAAATCAAAGCTTTATCGTCAATCTCTGGGCGTGCCCAAAATTACACCATCCCCAAATAATAGACGCTGGGGCTACAAGTATGGATTTGGACATCTGCCTGGGGTGCGTTCTGACAATTGCCACTTATTCCATAGGAAAAAGTTTGTGAAGTCCTAATGCACAGCTATCCAAATATTATTAGCAAGTATTTTATAAATCAGTTATTGTTCTTTTTCTCAAGTGACTTGAGACAGCCACCAAGACCAGGCCTGCATGGAATACGGACACGTCCCATAACCGAGATGAGGTGAACTCAACAGACCCATCCAGTATCACCTTTCACTTAAATAGTTTCATTTCTGAATATAAACATTAATATTCGATCATTTTCATAATGAAATAAATAAAATATTTAATAATAACAAAAGAAGTTAGGCAGGGGTTTTCCACAAGTCTTTGCTCGCTTTCCTCATCTGGCACTGACCTCTCAGCTCTCTGACCTCCAGGCCGTGTCACCTCTCCTTACCTGGTATTTAAATCGCTAATGTTCATGGCTTCTCCCTCCCAGCAGACAGAGAGCATCTTAGGGGTAGAGTACGGGTGTGATCCTGACTGCAGTCCCCAAGCGCCAGGTCCCTATCCCCCCATCTCTAACCCTAACGAAGCAAGAGAGAGGGAGGCACCTGTCACCATTTTGTGTGACTTCCCTGGACCCCTGCCCGGGTCGCTGTATGCCCGTCAGGCTGCCCATGATTGCATAAGGCCTCTTCCCCTCGTGCTAAATGGGCCATGCGATCAGATGTCCCAAACTCAGGTGTAAACCACAGGACCCAAGAGAGCTCACAAGTTCAAATCGGCCTCTGTTCTCAGTCACTGACAGTTACGGCCCATTGTGAAATAGCAGAGCTTAACGATATAGACCACACTGAGAGAAAGTGGTTTTGTTTTTGTTTTGTTTTGTTTTGTTTTTAAAAAGGTCAACTTCATGATAGATCCGAATGTCTGTAAACTTGAGGCTGGAGTTATTCAAATGCAATAATCCCAATCTCTGTAAATTGTTCTTTTGTGCCATAGTCTTACCAATTGTTATGATCAGCACAAACTATACCAGGAAATATGCATGTTTTAGGATTTAACTAACTAGGAGTCACAGCTGCAGTTTAGTGTTACAGACTTCAAAGTGCCTTCACACTGAGAAGCAGGAAATGCAGGCTTCATGCCTTTGTCATTTAAGACATGGAGGCAAAGAGGCTCTACAAGCCCAAAGAGTCAGGGCGAATTTAGAACTCTTAATTCAGTGCAGGTCACACCTAGAAATAAGTATCACCTGAGAGAAAGGGCCAGCTGGAGTAAGGAGCCGGCCTCTTCGTTAACGCCAGAGCGGCCAGGACACTGCGCTGGCCCGAGGACGTGGTCAGGGGCCGGAGCAGCTCTGAATGGTGACCCGGCCCAGGGACGGCCGTTCAGAGAAGCAGGTGAGTTTCAGCCATTCATCCAGGGACTCCTGGCTACCCTGTGTGTCCCAGGTGCTGTCCTAGGCCCAGGGGAGTGCTGTGGAATTAGGAAGAGAGACCCCACGAGGCCCATAGGGTGAAGGAGGGGGAGACCCTCGGAGGCTGGTGTGAAATCACCTAGTTTGGAGGCAGACGGAGCGCAGGGAAACCGAGGGACCAGAGCAGTATTTGGTCACAGTACAGAGAAATGCAATGACAATTGCTGACACTGATTATGCTTCTAGTATGTGCCAGTCTCTGTGCACATCAACCTGGTGGTTTCTGTCTCATTCATATTTCAGATGTGGGGAACTGAGCTGAGCAGATCAGAGGTTTTCCCAGGTCACACAGCTCGCCAGGGAGGCCAGGAATTCGGTGCGGGCAGCTTGCGACTCCAGGCCCCACCCCAAAACACTAGATACCTGTGTCGTCAGGTAGGTAGGTAGGTAGATACATAGCTACATGCACACATACATACATACGTACATACCAGGGGTGCCAACAAAATGTACACAATTGGACACTTTGGTCAGCGTTGCCCAAGCAGTAGCTCGCTGTCATCAGAAGTGTCTGGACGCTGATGGGAACCACTTTCAGCACCTCTTGTCATTGCAGAAGTCAAATGTGACTTGTATTCATCTTTCGTTATCGGTGTATATTGAGTATGACAATTAATACAGTTTTTCCCTTTCTTAAAATGTGTATACATTTTTTTGGCACCCTCTGTATACACATGCATGCACACGCACGTACATACATGTTGGTTCCCAGCAGAAAGAGAATAAGGCAGAGAGCCTCCCAGGAAGCTGGACGCAGGTTGCTGAGAAGCGGCCGGGGACATGGGCCAGCCTCTGGGGTAGGGTTCCTCCGGAGAGAGCACACAGCTCAGCGGCAGTGATGGCTCTGCTCCAAAGTGGCCCACCTTCCCTTTCTTTCCTGCAAATGGTGTTGCCTGTTGGTTGTGCTTGACGGCAAGTGTCTCAGAGCTGTTTTTCAAACTTGGGCTACCCTGTGAGATAAAAATATGGGAGGCCCAGTTAACTTGGATTTCAGATAAAAATTAATGCTTTTTTAGTGTATGTCCCACGCAACGTGTGTCTGAAATTCAAATGTAACGGGGCCACCTGACCCCTTCACTGGCTGAGCCTGGCAGTCTCACCGAGGTCATGCATTTCTAATGCTGAGCTCCCGGGCACTGCTGATGTATCCTCTCCGAAGGCTGACGGCTCTGAGCGTGCGGCACGAGTTTGCTGTCCGAGATCTGGGTGGTTTGCCGAACTCTCCTCCCCCCTTGCCGTGGGTGATGTGAGGATGGGTGTATGTCTGCACGCTCAGGGAGTTGGGGCTGCTGGGGAGGGTCCTCTTAAAGCTGGCAGCAAAGAGCATTACGACAAAGGGATCTCACCAGAGCATAGCCCAGACTGTGTGGCAAGGAGGTAGAAAGCAGATGGGAGGGGGCTCCAGGAATATTTTAAAGGGTTATCAGAATGGCTTGTTGCCTAGAACGTAACCAAAGCACAACAAGTTGAAAAACAAATTGTGTGGCTAGCTGATGCAGCTTGGACCAGTCTTCAGAACCAAGTACTGAGATCACAGGACTGGGCATTCGCTCTGGCCCAGCTGTTCCTCCTTTAGTTAATTGTCAACAGGTAAAGGTGCTGAGCCCTAACCATGTGTCGGGCGCGGGTGCTGGGCGCTGGGAAACTGAGGTAACTAGGATGAAGGCTTCCTTCCTCGTCCACGGCAGGAGAGAGAAACACACTGAGGTGGAAGGTGACGTGGAAGTGTGAGCCGTGAGCATGTCAACAGAATCCTGGGCCTGCATGTCTTGCAAAACCAACTTGTAACAAAGTTAAGGTCAGTCAAACACAACACAATTTTTTCATCACCACCTCCCCCTGACTTTTGTTCAATTAAACATAATGGTTATTTTCTCAGTTTGGTTGCTTTTCAAAAAAAAGAAAAAAGAACAGAACACTCAAATGTCGCATATTTTGGATCCAGTAAGCTATGTGCAGATAAATATTGGCCCACAGGCCAAACCGGGCTGGCCGTCGCCTTTTTTTCTGTAAATACGGACTTATCCGACCGCAGCCACTCCTTGCTGTCCCGCCTGGTCCACTCGATGGCGGAAGCGGATGGTGGCCGCAGAGACCTGCTGGCTCTCACAGCTGAGAATACTTAGGCCTAGCCCTTGAAGAGGAAGCCTGCCAACCTGTGACCTGACACCAGCCCTTTCCTGATGATTTCTCTCCAGCAAGTCCCCCCCCCCCAGGTGTCTGTTCTTTCGCTTTATCACCCAGCAGGTGCTTTTAATTTGAATAAATGAAGCAAACTAATGACACCTTCTTGGTGAAAAGAGTCCCCTAGGAAGGTAACATCGCTTCCACCACCCACGTGCCCAGAGCCCAGCGGTGGGGCCAGCCCCTTATAAACCCCCCAGCAGCTCGGGGGGGGGGGCACAGCCGGCCACTGGGGTGCAGGAAGGCGTTTCTGGAGGAGAGCCGCACCCACTGTGAATTCTGCCCACTTTTTATTTGATCCTGGTGGTGATTGCGTTTCTTCTGTCGGCACATGGCATTCATAAGCGTGTGTGCCTGCTGGAGCTTGGTTCTTTAGACCTACGGCAAATACGGTTTTCTCTTCTGGTGTTAATTTAACAAACTGGCCTTTCTCTTTGTCCGGCTAAGGTCAACCAGTTGCCGTTCAGTGGTGAAGTCCCAGAGATCGACAGGACGTTGTTCTTGACCTCTGAGTGTTTATACTTTAAATAAGACAGAAAAGTGTTAAGTGATATATAGTAAGTGATAAAGTAGACCAGAAGGTACCTGGGGAACGCAGAGGGGGACTTCCTGGTGGCAAAGAGCCGAGACTTAGCGGATAAAATGTCAACAAGATGAAAAAAGGTTGAAAAGGCTTTTTCCACTGGAGAAAGCTTCGGCAGAGGCTGGGAAGATGGTGGGAGGGTGGCACGGTGCTCATAAGAGAAGGGGTCTCCTGGGGGACGTGGCTACTGAGGAGCCGCCAAAGGGGACTCGATTTTAAAAGGAGCTTTCGCTTGATGGTGATGGGGAGCTATTTGCAGGTGTTGGATATGGGGGAGACGCGGGCACATGTGCCTTTTATTATCACATAGATCCTTCATAAAAAGGAAACAAGGAGGTGGGGAGGTCAGATGATGGGCTCCTGCAATGGTCCGAGCTCAGAGACAATGACAACAGTGACAAGAAGGGGAGTGTTTGGGGGGGAATGAGGAAGGCGCCCCTGTTTGATTTGCAGACTTAAACGATTCGCTGTCGTTTACATTAAACATCTCTCATTCTGAACCACATTCACGTCTATTACCTACAACAGGGATACTGGTGAGAAAACAAGACGGCCCTGTAGTTCAACACAATGTTCTAAAACAAGGAATGGTTTTTAAAAAGTCTGTGCCCTGGAGCTTGCTGTGCAGGGTGTAGAAGCGGGAGTAGCTACGTCATTGTCACAAAGGCCCTGAGGCTCACGCTAAGCCCTGTTCTGATTAGGTTTCTCACCTACGGGAGTCCTTCCAAGTTTTCAGTTCTATTCTCGCTTCCAGCTATCTACTTTCTCTGTAACCAGTTAGCACCTAAGGTTTATTAATTCCACCAACAGATGGTCCTGACACATGTAAGTCTCACCATGCAAACGGTTGGATTTGTAATCAGGACGCCCTCTGCCCACATGGACTTCTCCCCCAGCCCCCAGCCCGCAGAAGTAGTTCCAAGCCTTGAGGCATTTCAATGAGGCTCAGGTGTTTAAGCTGTTGGCAAACTACCCTGCCACGCCCGNACTCTGAGGTGTCTCTGCTCATAGCCTGGACATCGTAGCCGCAGCTCACTGCCATTCCCACGGCGTGCTTTCTCCCACCCCACCCCCACCACCAGCGTCACCCCGGCCCATGCGCACTCTGATTCCAACGGGTGAGAGATGGGGCTCAAGTCCCCCTTGGAAGGGATGTCTTGGAGCACCGCTGTGTGTCCTGAGCGTGGGGCTGCAGAGGCTGTGTGGAGGGAAGTGACTCACCACCCTGACCTGGGGGCAGATGGGAGCTGATGTCTAATCGACCTGCTAACAGGGTATTTACTGTTGAGGGAAGGACCAGGCTAATGGCCACTCAAAACGTGCCACTCCCAAAGCCCAGCTCCTTTCATACAGCCATTTACACGTCACAGCGTAGCCACTTCATCAGCAGAAAGAGAGGCAGGCCGCACCAGCCAGCGGGTCGGGCCCGGGGGGGGGCTCCTGGCGATTTCCAGTCATGTTCTCATTGGACCCCTGCTCTCCTGTCCGTGAACTCACCGAGCCCTTGACAGTCTCTGCCAAAGGGGGTTCAGTTCCAGCTCTATCAAGGAACTGGGCCAGGGTGCCAGAGGGTTAAGAGGGTCCAAGAAGCATTTGTCCTTCCGAAGGGTCACATGCTATCCTAGACACCGCAGATTAAAAGACAGATTTTACAGGAGCTCGTCCCCCTGCGGCACAGTCCAGTGGACAGACATCCAAACTAGATGGCCAGTCCGCCACTGTACTGGCTCCAGGAGGGGACAAGGCCCAGAGTAAGACCCCGCAGGCAGCATCAACCAGACCCTGAGTCGGAAGGCTTCATGGAGGAGGGGACGTGGATGTGGGTTCCCAGAAACTGAGTGTGAGCCCCACAGCCAAACAGTGAGGAGCAGGAGAGCCATAATCCATGGGGCGACCCACGGGGGGACCCACGGTGGCTCCGTGCTGCCCCTGACACATGGGTCCCCAGAGCCAGAGGGTGGTTCCGTTTCAGTGCCCAGGTGAGGGCTGACTGCTGAGATCCAGGGGACGGCTCCTCTCACAGCCTCCTGGGCAGAGGCGGGGTCCACGATCCTAGGTGGCCTGGCCCTGGTTTGAAAGTGATCAGACAGGGAACAGTAGGCCAAAAAAGGGGCGCTGTTTGTGGCCGGACTTTTCCAACCAAAACAGGTGGTTTTTAAATTTTGAGATTCATCAGAATTGCCCAGGGCGGCTGCTATCGAGGTGAGGTCAGGAAACCACCTGCTGCTGCACCTGGGAGCATGCTAGAAAGGCAGGTGTCAGACTCCACCCCAGTCCTGCTCCATCAGCAGCCCTGAGGGGGGGCCTGATGGTCTGTGCTGTGGTGGCCCTCCGTGCATGCAATGGCGCTGCCCACCCGTGGGCCTGTGACTCAAGTCCTCGCGAAGCCACTCCCTACCTAACAGTTTCTCTGAGCCTCAGTGTCTGCGTCTGGGAAACGGGGCTGTGATATGGATGATGTGGTCTTGTCGGGATGAGAGGTGACATGTGAGGTGTCTGGCGCGGCTGCTCCCACTTGGTGTCTTAGCTCTGGCCGCTGTAACAAAGTACCACAGGCTAGGAGCTTAGAAACAGCAGATTTATTTCTCACAGTCTGGACACCGGAAGTCCAAAATCAGGGTGCCAGCCTGCTCGTGTCCTGGTGAGAACCTCCTTCCTGGTTGCGGACTACTGACTTCCCGTGTCTCCAGATAGAAAGAAAGCTCTCGGGGGTCCCTTATAAGAGCACTGATCCCATTCCTGAGGGCTGCACCCTCAGGGCCTAATCACCTCCCCAAAAGCCCCACCTCCTAATACAGTCACATTGGGGGGTAGAGTTTCAACATGAATTTGGGGGGGACACAAACAGTCAGTGGATAACACTTGCAAACAAGCAGTAACTGACAGCGGTCATAAGCATGGCACCTCCGGTCCAGGGCGCACCTCCCGGCTGGTTGCCGTGGGTGGTTACCAGGACAACAAGCACTGAACCAACTCCAGAAGGCATATGTGAGCATGCCACCCCGGAGGGGCTCTGACCACTGTGACCTCCTCCCCCGTCCTCTGCTTCCCGCCCCAGGGCCATGCACGGGCAGCACTGTTAGAGTCCCTGCAGGGCAGCTGTTCCTCCTGCGCCCTCTCTGCCCAGGACACACCTGTACTTGGTTCTACCTGCAGCCCATCACCCATCACAAAGGCCCCAGCCTGATGCAGACTCACACAGGAGGATATTGAGGGGAGGACTTCCTGTGTGGGTGGGATGTTTGGTGGGATGGCCCGTAGGACCTCCCCAAACCTAAGAGGTTGGGTCCACCAAGTGCTGGGTGTCCAGGTGCCCAGCAGCTACTCTGAGGCTTTGCCAGCAAAGGTCTCTTCAGGAAGTTCATCCTTGACCCAGTGCTCCCTTCACAACCCAATGTGCCTCTTGCAGTATACTCCCGGGCTATCCAGGCCGCCTTCAAGAAGACAATCTTTGAATCCTGTCTTCTCTGTTGGTATGGAGTGATGTATTAATATTAGTGCATGTTTTTAAATGAGCTTGCCTCAAACCATGCTACCTAGAGCGTGCCTGTGGGTCTTGACATAATCTCTCCCTCCCTCTCCCTCTCTCTCCCCACCCCTCCATCCCTCAAAAGTATTCAAGAACTCAGGGAAGAAAAGGACCATGGCTCCCACGTGTTATAGGAAAGACCATCTTGAGTCCAAGTTCACGGCCACTCCAGGCCTGTGCAAAGTGCTTTCTTCCTGAGATGATAACTGAGGTTTACCACTGGCAGCTTCAACAGTCACACTGGCACTGCCAGACGTAAGCACAGATGACATGAGCCTTAAAAACAGTCTCTGGCACAAAAACGTTCCAGGTAAATAATGGGACTCGCAAAGATTGGCAGGTGGGGAGGTGCCACCGTGTACCGAGTGGGGAGAGAAGCCATGGCAGGACGGCCCGAGTGATAAATCACCCCGGTGGGGGAGGACATTCTGAGACGCATCCACGCTTTTAAGAGCTGCATCGCCTCACAGCTCAATCGTGTTCAGTAAATCCTGAGTTCCTCTCAGCCAAGAAACAGCAGTTCTCGCCCTTCTCATCACTGAGGCATATGAGCATTGAGTTCATTTTCAGAAAGCCACAGTGACTGTCAAAACACAAAATCTTCCAGCACCTCAAGTTCAGGCTCTTCCACAAAACTTAGGACTTCGATTTCTGTTTCACCGGAACCAGTTTTCTGCAAAACAAAACATCCTCCGTTAGGTGTCTTTTTGAGAACTTCTTGTTTACAGAGTTTCTTTACAACGGTTTTACTTGAAGCCTATTTTGCTTCTAAAAATAGTAACTGGTCACTGAAGACAATGTAGAACATAAAGTAGGAAGAAGACAAAAAAAAAAATACCCATAAGCCTATCCCCCAAACAGCCCACTGTTTCCCTCAACCCTTAATTTTATACCCAGAGCAATCTTTACAGTTATGTGAAGTCAGATGGGTAAACAGCTTCATAAATCGGTTTATTTCTGTGTAACATCATATAATATTTTCAATTCTATTGTTATATTGATCCTTGGCTGCATTTTTAATAATCCCATCATATTCCTCCCATAGTTTACATGTGTTATGTCCAGTTTTGGTGATTAGAAATATGTCGATATTAATTAGAAAATTTTCAACAAAACAATAACACGGCCTGTGAGAGACCATATTCCTCATTCACTCACCCAGCCCATTTTTAATATTAATATTTACACTGAACACTGCATCGTCCGATGGGTACGCCGGACGCGGCCTGTGCCCCTCATCCTTCAATAGTCTGTGGTCCACTCAGTTCTGGGATGGACCCCCTCTGGTTATAAAGAATGGCTGGAAACCAGTCTCTAACAACTCAAAATTTCAGGATGAGATTTGTTACAATAAGCCCTCTTTTTATTGCTAAAGGCCAACTTATCCCCTCTTCTGTCCCTCCCCTCCCCCACCAAGTATCTGCCTCTTGAATGTTATGATTTCTTAGGTGTGGACAAGCAAACAGTTGCTTAGTGAGAGCTCTGAGATGGCAGCCACCCTCAAGTCCCAGGGCTGGGTCCCCAGCCACGCTCAGATGCACAAGTCGTCATTACAAGTGAAGGGTTTCCGTTCCCAGTAACCGAACCCTTCCCAGGGGTTTGCAGACCGTCACTGCCAACAGCACCAAGGGGCCCCCTTGTCATCCTTGTAGCAGAGGCCCGAAAATGGGTGGGCCAGGCTTCGCCTTTGGAGGTAGAGGCTGAGGCACTGCCATGGGGGCCCAGCCGTGGCCACCTGTGCTCTGGCCCCGTGTTCTCCCAGGTGGAAGCCTCGGCTGCAGGACACACAGCAGCGGGCGGCCCTTCCTTTTCCCAGTTCTACCTGCTCGTGTCCTCCCTCACCGCCCCTCCAGGTCTCAGTGACTCTGCAATGTGAGATGACAGGGCCCCGAGGAGCCTGGCGTGCTGTGCTCAGAGGTTAACTTTTGGCTTATTCTGGGACCAGCTTGTGCACCCCAAGTTGTTAGTTTGCACACGTGGATTGATTTTAATTAACAACAAACCACAAGCTTATACAATAAGCTCTTAAGCCAGTATCTTTCCCCGACTTCAGGATATTGAAGGCAGCCTTTGGGGGCCCTGCGGCAAAATGAGACACCAGCCCTAGGATGTCCCATCGTGAGGCAGGACAAATGGCTTCAGCCAGCTGCTTAGATCAACCGCAGCTTCTCACGGGTGAGTCGGCTAGAGGGAGGACAGACTGACAGCAAAAGCTCGGATGAACCACAACAACAGTTGCACCCCGGGGCCCTGTCCTTCCAGAAAAGCTATGGTTAAGAGCAAACGGGCTGTTCCCCTGGTAGCAAGCATGGAACTTAGGGCATGGGGATTCTTTGGCCAGCCTCAGTGGGTCAGTAACTGCTATTGTCTGTAATCACTCCAAACCCCCAAACTGCAAACTCTAAACAAAGGTCACAGCTTATTGAAATCCGTTTTGGTGAATGTTTGTTTCATCAACCTTTTCCTGTCCCTTCAACCAGTCACCGGTTGTTTCATCCAATCCTGAGTGCTTTGTTAGAGAGAAAACAAAATTTGTTAAGAAAATTGCATGATTTATATCAGGGGCCTGCAAACTACGGCCTGTGGGACAAACCTGGCTTGGTGCCTGTTTGTATAAATAAAGTTTTATCGGCACAGAGCCCAGCACATTCTTGTGCATATTGTCTGTCTATGGCTGCTTTCACACAATGAAGGTAGCATTGACTAGACCATTTAACCCTCAAATATTTACTATCTAGGTTTGCTGACCCCTGATCTAAACAGCCATTCCATTTAAGGACGGATTTAACCAGCGATGTGCCGTAACTATATGCAGAAACTCACAAAGCGTTGCTGAGAGAAATTAAAGAAAACCTAAACAAATAGAGCAACGTGTCACGGTTATAGAACAGAAGACTCGATAGGGTTGTTATGATGTCACTTCTCCCCCAACTAACCTGTAATACAACCCAATCCTGATCAAGATCCCAGTAGCCTTTTTGGTAGAAATTGATAAACTGGCTCTAAAATTTATAAAGAAATAAAACCTAGGATAAGAAAAACAATGCTGAAAAAAAAATATGTTTGGAAGCCTTATACCCCCTTGGTCTCCAGGTTTACAATAAAGCTACAATAACTAAGACAGTATTGTATTGACATAAAGCTAGACAAATGGATCAATAAAACCACATACATAGTCCAGACAGAGACCCACACGTATATGAACAACTGATTTTCGACAAAGCTGTCAAGCCGGTTCACTGGGGAAAGTGATTTTTTTCTACCTGACAATGGAACGACTGGATAGTTATACATGAGCGCATTCGGTGAAGCCTGAGTGAATGGTGAAAAGGACCCAAGAAAATGCATATCTGGGGAAATCACTTGCTTTCTCTATGGTTCTTTATACTATAGAACTAGGAAAATTTCCTCTGAAAAATCTTATTGATTAGGGTACCCATGTGCAGAAACAGATTCTTAATTTCTTTTGCTGTGATGTTCAGATGTGTTTTCCTGTGGCTTGCACTATCAATAACAAAGATGTTTTGTGTGCCATATTGTGTAATATTTTGTAAGAAATTTTTTATGTCATCAATGCCATTAGATTCTAATTTATACTCAAATCTAATTGAGTATATTTAGTATACAAAACACTTAGTATGTTTTGAGTATTTTTTTGCTAAAATTCAACATAATGGTAAATTTATTACCATATAACAAAGGTTTAAAATAAAAATAATGTTATTTATGTGCAAAGCAGCTAAAAATGTTATTAAATGCATAAAATAGTCAAAATATCAACTTTTTATTTTTTGTGGATTTTTGACACATTTTGAAAATATTAAGATCAATGAATGCAGTGAAAGAGTTAAGGTGTTAGAACTAAACAGCATATTGGAGCCTCTCGTCTATGTCCTTACTCAACAAAACAGGAAGTCAGGGCTCATGGGGTAGAAGAAATTACCCAAGGTCAGTTAAGAGATGGCTGATAGCAAACTCAAGTCTGACTGATGAGGACACTCAAAATTGAGTAGGACCTTTCCAATATATGATGAAACAATCAGAGCAGGGGGACTGGAGCCACAGAAAGCCCGGCCTCCTGGGTAAAGACCCTGCCTTAGAATACGGAACACCGGTAACCCAACGGCAGATCCCTGGGGACCCAACCCTGGGCAGATAGGCTGTAGCTTGAGAACCTTCAACATTACCTCATAGTTACTGGTTACAGCGAAATCTTTAATATTACTTTTTGGTGCTGGAACTGGTGGAAACAACTTGGTCCATAAGTGACATCTGAAAACAGAATCAAAGAGGGAATTAGGTGAGCAAAGGCATCCTTTCTTGCCCTTAAATACTACTCTAAAAATTGACCTAGTTAATTCCAGGACCTGCTGTTTTGTATATTCGAGTCCTTATTGACCAAGACTTCCAAATGTCTACTCTGTAACAATAACTGAAGACCTTGGGGGGACTGCAAGGCTCCGACGTGGCTCCTCAATCATCTAAGAAACACAAAATGGCATTTGCTCCATGTTGGCGCCTGTTACCAGGCCTAATTCCTGACAACGGAAGGTCTATGTCATGTGTGTGGCAGGGTGCCCAGCCATTCCCTACAGTGCTGGCTGGCACGCCTTCTCCCCCCTGCACTGGCTCACAGAGTGTGTTTGGTGTTCCCTACCCTTTGAACTGCCCCCCTCTGGCCCATGGGTGCTATCTGAATATAACATTTGTAACAGTAAAGCTGTGTCAAATAAACATCTAAATTATTCAAGGGCTAAGGAGGAACATGGCTCTTAAGCCTCCTAAGTGGCTATACTGAATGCTAATGAATGCGTTCTTATGGGGCTGTTCACAGGCTCCAGGGTGGGTCACCAGATCTGTGTCCCATTTCTAGAATCTGTGTTTGACCTAAGAGCAATTAGCCACTCAAGGCCGGATGACCCAATGGCTGGGGTAAGAATTGGTACCTTATCACCAGGGTTAGTACTGGGCATGAATTGGAGTGATTTCAGCCCCCAGTGGGCTGCCTCCCTCTAGCTGAGATGTAAAATGTGTGTGCTGGGTGTTCAACAAAGGCAGCCAAGTGCTGAGGGGCAGGCCATAAGGAAGCAAAAGAACACGGATATAAAACCCGTCACAGAAACGAATGGACTGTGGACAGATTCTAGAAGGGACGTGTAATGGCCGGGGACCGATGCTGTCTCTGTCACTTCTGTAAATCACCTACTGGCGTGTCTCACTCTGTGGTCCACACTCATCTTGGAAAGGCTGCCCAGATGACATAAAAGTAACATAAATTGTACCTGATAACAAGAACCCAAGTGGATGGCCGGCAAAAGTGTAAAAAGTCAATATGCAGAGCCCATCGGGGGCACCCAGATATAGCGAATACCTACCTCCTACAGGTGAGTGATAAGATGAATAAGATGCAGATTGTTGCCATAAGCACAACCAGAAACCATTCTGTCCAGGGCTTTGGCTCATCATTTCCTGATGAAAAAAAAAAAAAAAGGAAAGAAATCAGAGCTAGAATCCGTGACCAACAAGGGAAGTGATGAGACCTGAGGCATCAGAAAACTGGGGTTGGACCCGCAGGTGCTGGGTGATGCTGGCACGTAGCTGAGCCTTCCTGAGACTGGGGTTTGTCATCTGCAAAATGGGCTGATAACATCCGTCTCACAAAGTTGATGTGAAGGTGAAGTGACATGATGGCATCGGGCCACTTTGCACCCTAAAGCATTATTAGTCAGCAGGGGTACCTCCTTTGTGCTATGCCACCTGGAGCTTATCAGCTTTTGCTGAGTCGTGAGGTTTTAGAGGGAAAAGCGACAAAAATATAAGCCTACTGAGTAACCTGTGTTACAACCAAAATATTTTTTTCCGAAGTTGGGCATTCAACTTTTACAGGAAGTAAAGTATGGGATGATACTCAGTTAGCAATAATGGCATCACACTCTGCTTGTAATGCTTCACAACCTCAGCAATCCTCGAAACACCCCTACCCGTGACCTCATTTCACAGGTAGGAAGGTAGACGCGAACGGCAGGCAGGGTGACTGTGCTGCATGCGTCGTTACTCTAGCTAGATTTGCTTCTGAGCTGCACTCAGGGACAGATGCTTCTTTGAGCTTTGATGACAGCTTCGGGAGGGAGTGATTTTTCTTAAGGTACTGGAAACGCATTCCAGAAAATTCAGGGGTCATTTACTCCGAATGGTGTAATGTGCTTGCTAAGCTGCCTGACTCACTTACAGAGGAGAATGCAAACCCGAGGAAGCTCCTTTCGGTGGTAGGAGCCACTCACTGTCCCTTCCGTCATTCACCTAGTTAACCAGTATGTGCTGGGCTCCCACTGTGATCTGGGCACTGGACACGGGCGACCAGGGCGAGCACACGTGGGCCTCCCTCCCTACAGTCCAGAGTCCAGCCATCAGGGAAAACCAGCACCAAGTAAATGACACAGGTAATTGTGATGGGAGGACGGGGGTGCCGAGTACTGGGGCGCTGAAACCACGCTGCTCCAGGAGCAGGCCCCAGCCCGCAATTGGCTGGCAATGGTTTCTTCTACAAAATGAGAAGTGTCTGTGGGACTTTTAAGTCTGTGTAAATAGCCTCAAACTTCCCCAAACTCCAAACAAGTACTTCAAACCCAAACATTCAAGGCATCACAAGGGAGTGATGTCTGCAGGATGTCATGCTGGAGATCCCAGCTTTGCTTTGGTCTTATGCTTTTGTGCCTCCTGAGAACGCTTAGTCGGGGTTTATTTTCTGCCTCCCCAAATCTCTCCCCCTTCATCACTTTGCTGTGCTTTCAAATATTCATGGCGTCCTTTATCCAGAATAATCCATCACTTTGTTCTGCCATCTCTCCAAACTGTCATCAAATACCTTCTGGCTTTATGTCCCAGCCTCAGGTCTTGAAGAGGGGGTTCAGGCTGCTCCCTCCCCCCAGCTCAGAAACTGCTTTCTTAGTCACGGGTGCCTCCCTCCCATTCGCATGTGAAAGGCTCTTGGTTTTTGGTCCAAGTTTTTGCATCCTGACCTCCCTCCTGGACTTCAGACTTGATGGTCGCTTCCACCTGGAAACCAAGGCACTGGCTCTTTTCCCCAAATATTTCCCTTGGCAGTGGCGTGTCCTTCCTTCTCCCCTTTTTAATGCCAGCTGGCCCTCTCCGCTCAGCCCTGGCCCTGCAGCACTTCCCACCAGGGCCTCCTCTTTGAACTTGGACGTCTGTTCAGCACAGCTTTGACTTTTCATCCCCCACCGCCTTCTCCCAGATCTTTGCTCCTGGCCCACGTGTGACATGCGACTCCAGGTCTAGACCCTCTACAGCCCAGAGGTGAGACCCACTGGGATGTGTCTCAAAGCGAGGACATTTGCAGTCAAACTCATGCCTTCTTTCCATAAAACTGGCTTCTCGACTTCGCCCACTGTCTCCCCATCTGGTGCCCCCTCTCCCATGTCCCCAGCTGGGATCCTTGGAAGTCACCGTGGTCCTTTCTATTGTCATAGCCCGGCCTCCTTTCCTCGTTTGCATCGTTCTGCCAAACCCAATCATAAATGTTAGAGAAGCGTGATCCGTGTCACGCAGCCAGCCCAGCCTCGCCTGGCAACGTGGGTCCGGCCCCCAGCTTGCCGTGAAGGCAGCATCTGGGCCTCAGCTCCCTCACCTGTAAAAACGAGGGACTTGAAACATCGGGCCCTTCAGATGCCTCATGGTCCAACACCTTCGAGTCCCACTCAATCCAGGTCATCATCAGTTCACGTCCGCGTACCGTTAACAAAACCAGTCTCAGAAAAGGCGTATACTTGGCATTGCTGGCAGTGTGACAGTTGTAGCAAAGTGTAGAAATAAATACATAAAAGTCATCAGTAACCAGAAGTAACGGAATAGCTTATTTTATAACCGACTTTTGCGCTCGCCTTTCCTGAGTGCTCACAGTGCCAGACACTTGGCAAAGCACTTAACGTACATTCTCAATTCACTTCTCCCAGCGATGCTTGGTGATGGGCACTGCTGCTCTCGCTTCCCAGGTGGAGAAAAGAGCAGACAGGGCAGGGGTGTGTGTGTGTGTGTGTGTGTGTGTGTGTGTGTGTGTGTGTGTGTGTGTGTGTGTGTGTGTTGGGGGAAGGGGGGGGCTAAGTCTGCTGAGGACACACAGCTGGGAGGTGGGCTGGGAGCCCAGCCCAGGATGAGCCAAGTCATGCTCCTAACATGATCAGGTGGCATTCTACCTCTGCCATCCCCAGCCGAGGACACACTGCACGGGCGTCACTCAATGCGTCCTAAGCATCGCTTTGTCGTTGATTACCCTCCTGAGTGTCATCACCCCCCGGACACCACTGCCTTGCAGGGCAGCCTGTATTTTTGTGGGTCCCCACCGCTGGGCACAGCTAGGTGTGCAGGCTCTGCGTCCATTTGAAGGGGGCTGGCCTCACCCACTACCATCTCCCCTGGCGTGTCCTAGGTACGGGAATGAATCAGTTTATGAAAGACCTGTGGCCTAGTATTTTAAAGAGTTGAGTGTATTTACACCTATTTTACAAGCAGCCATAGCCACACTGTGCAAAGTGATGGAAAAGAGCGCCTCGGAGGAGCAAACCTTTTATTTCCCCAAATCCCACAGGTACTCAGGGGTTCTAGGATTCATTGTCAGTTCTGTGGATTGTAACCAAGCGTCCTGTTAAACCGAGTTTTCACTGCATGTGCTCAGAGCTAATATAAAGAGCAACAGGACAAACCAACGCCATCAAATCAAAGACCGTCTCACTTCATTTCCCCGTCAGGTTTCCTGCATAAGGGGCTCTGCCAGCTTCATCTCCCCATCTCTGAAACTCACCACTCCACACTTCACCATGACATAGGTACCCCAACATTCAGGCAGTCCAGACTCACATACGTGGTGTAAGTATTTAGCAAGGGGAACATCAGCAGAAAAAGTTATCCTGCATACATTTCGGTTAAACAGGTCAGGTTTGGGTCCTGCAGAATGAATGAGCCGTGTTGTAAATATTATCAGGGCCACACACTCGGACCCATTTACCCCTCACACTGTGCAACACCCCATAGCCTGATATGTCAAGTCCTGATAATAGCACCGTTTACTTCTGCCCATGATTACAAAAATCTTTTCAGTTAAACGACTCTCTACTTATTTGCTTCAGCTCTTACTCTGATAAGCGAAGATTCTTGCTGAATTAGCAAAAATATAAGCGTCAACTGATTTGATTTCATTCAATCAAATGAAGTTATTGGTGCATGCAAGACACACGTGGGACCCAAAGTCATGGCAGCCACTCAGAGAGCGTGGGGAGATGAGTCATTTCTCCGTGTCTGGCTTCGGCGGTGTCCCGGTGGGACTTCGAACTACTCCCCTGCAGCCAGTTGAGAACAGAGCTAACCCCCAGAGAACAGAGCCAAGGTCACTGTACTGCGCAGAAAACATAACCTCGCAGGTAAATCCAGTGCCAGGGAAAGCTTTCGCCTACTCACTGTGGAATGGAAATGACGTGTGGACTATTTAGGGCTCTGAGATTTATTAACATGAAAAAACTGAGTCAGTTATAAAGAAGTGAATTAAAGATTGCATTTACTCTTATTCCAGTAAAGATAGAAAAACTTCCTGCTGACAGTATTTATCCTTCGAGTTAAAAGTGAGTAAGAATGTCAGTACTGTAAAAGTTGGGGGGTCCCCCCAAATGTATCTGTAATTTGAATTCTGGAGACTCTGGCCTTGGAGATTTTCTTAAGAACAATGTATTTCCAGGTAACTTGAACCTTCTCTCTGACTCAAGGTGAAGGCCTTTCCTGCCCTTAAAACAGAAACCACAGATGTTTCTTTTCAAGAACTTAATGGACACTGCTCTTTGGTTCTGCAGAAATAAGCTCTAGAAAGAGGAAGTTACTCAGCCCCGCCTCTCAGCCCTCCACACTCCTGGATGCTTTTCAGACATCAGCAACCTGGGGCTCAGCTCTCTGGTTTCTGGTGCCTTCAGCCTCCATTGTTTTCGACATCTAGCCATTTGACCTCGAGAGTAAGCCTACGAATGAGAGTCCTGTCATTGTTTTATGACCCGGCATGTATATATGGTGATGAGCACGGGGTGTGCAGGAGGTTAGGATGGTGGCCCCTGAAGGAGCAAAAGACTGAGGCCTGGACCCTACGTAGTCCCAGCTCTGCCACCGGGGCCTTTGTCAAATCGCTCAGAACCCTTAAAGCACAGAGTAATAAGCACGGGTCTGGAGAGGAAAGAAAGTCACCCAATACTGCAGACGCTACCAAACAGAAAGGGGCATAGATGGCCGAACCCTCCCGGATCTGTGTTCAGATGGAACTGTGGACAATTGGGGAAGGGACCTGCAGATCGGATAGCCTGATAAGATCACGGGGACTGTCCCCATCACTTGGTCTGCTTGGAGGCTGACTGGGTCATGAGCTGGCAGAGTTCCCTTTCACAGCCACCAGCCCCCACTGCCCACCCCCCTGCCTCAGTCTCCCTGGCTGGCACCATGACCCTGGGGTGACAAAGCATCAGAAAGAGGCGTAGAGCCAACCCTGAGGCTGCTCCCAGGCCCAGCACTTTCTAGGTCCGTCGCTCTGGGTAGTTCCTTACCCTCTCTGCACATCTGTGTTCTCATAATCTAGAAATCTGTGTAATTAGGAAAAGCCAGTGTTCCTGAAGATGCACAAGTTAACTAGGTGAGCATGCCTAGCAAACTCCTGACCCAGCAGTAGAATCCCTCCCCTCTCTAAGCTGGCAGACCCATCATGATGCCGAGTTCCGACAGGAAAGGGCAGGGGGACATCTCTAGAGGTAGCCAAGCCCAACAGCGCAGCGGGAACCCCTGCTCCTGCCATGTGGGACAGACTCTGAAAGCCCCCTGCTGGCCCTCCAGGCCAGTGCGGACCACCACTGGGGTGAGGTGGGCCTGCCGCCTCCAAACCTCAGGGTCCTTGGTGAAAGGAAGCAGCTGACTGAACCAATTACCTTGTTCACCAACCTGAAATCCCCCGTTTGCAGAGGACGCTCAGAATCACCCTCAGTTATGGGAGTGTCAGGTAAGCCCAAGTGGGCTTTTCAGGTTGTTTTTGGGTCCACTTTTTAGTTTTCAACCAGTTTTGGTCACTATTGACCCAGAGGCTGCCATCTCTTAAGACACAAAAGCTTTAGAATTTGCAAAATTTGCTCAGAAGTTAAGAAGCAGAAGAAGGCGGACGTTAAGAAACCCAGGGAAACCCGATTTGGGCCCTTTTCAATATTTTCCTTCACCTTTCCCTCTCCTGGTTTTCTCTCTGTTTCACCACAGGGCGAGGATTTGAAAAGAAAGACTGCAGTAAATGGAAAGGGAAGGGAAGGGAAGGGGAGGGGGAGGCAGAAAGGAAAGCAAGAAAGAGTGGGCAGGGGAGTCAGGCCGGAGGGTGGGGCTCCAGGACCCTGCAAGGTGCAAAGTCACGGAGATGGTTAGAGGGACTACAGGTGGCTCTGACCCCTCCAGCTTTTGTTCCAGGGCGGCTTTCCTCACCCATTCACAGCCCATGAATGTCAGGTCAGAGGAAAAAGGGGTCGAGTTTCCTGTTTATTCCTATAGGTGGAACCTTATTTCCATCCCAGCCCACTTCCTCACAAGCCCCCTGATTTCTTGCCTCAATCTACTTCTGATAAGTCCTTACAGAGCCTAGGATGTGCCACGTGACCCTAAAAACACCCCGTCTTCTCCCCAAACTGTTACAGAAAAGCCAGGGCCAGGATTTCCTGCGAGCGACCATCTTTCTGTGGAAGGTGCTGTCTGGCAGGCAGCCGGCACCCCTGTGGGCTTGACCTCACGCTGAGTGACCTGGTGACCCTAGTCCTGCTTCTCTGGGTACCTGTGCCACACATCTCAAACCTCAAGACATCTGACTTTAAAATGCATTTTAATTGGCACCTGTACTCTTCTCGAGTAGATCCTGGCCTTCGGTGAGGTCGCCGCGAAGGCCACTCGTGTGAGGGGCAAGGCCTGCGACTGTGGGTGAGCCTGGCCCCCGAGAAGCACGACTGAGAACCACTGAGCCTGACCAGTGACACAGCCGGGGACACACGCAGGCTGGACTCACACAACACTCTCTTCCGAGGGGAAGGCCAGAGCTGTAGGAAGCCTATTTTCCTAATTGCTTGTTTCACGTGTGGCATTTGAGCTTCACGGAGGGGCGGGGAGTGAGGGGCTTCCCTACAACCAGCGTTTTGGTAAACAGGAGATAGCAAAGATAATAAAGGAACAGAAGAATGTGGAAGTTAAGAAAGTTTAAAAAGGAGAAAGACGTGAAAAGCGGGAAGTTAGCTCTTCAGATAAGGCCCAGAAGCCAGTTGAGGAAGGGCAGGTGATAACGAGTAGTGATAAAATGAAACTGCTTACACTACTCGTAATTCAGTTCCTTAGATTCCACATAGAAGCGAGATCATATGGCATTTGTCTTTCTCTGACTGACTTATTTCACTTAGCATAATGTTCTCTAGGTCCATCGGTGTCGAGGCCTGACCACTGCACTGTACATCTGAAGCTGCTGTTGAATAATATTATATGTCAACTATAATTTAATACATATATAGTCACGGGATGTGGAGTAGAGTGTGGTAATGGAGTCAATGGAATTGTAATAGATACGTATGATATCAGGATGGGGGGGTGGGGGGAAGAGGGTGTTGCTTTGTGAGGGGTAAAAAGGATAACTATTGCATTGTTTTGTACACCTGAAACTAATAATAATAGTAATAAATAAATTTTTTTAAAAAATGAAACTGCTATTTCCATTTAAAGAAAAAAGTGTCCTTGCTCCAGAAATCCTAGCACAGCAGGCGACCTGTGGCGGAGTTTCCAGACAGGCAGAGGGCACACGCTTGCTGGCTGTCTCCCCTGAGTGCCACCCCCAGCCCTTGGACCTTCCGGGGACCTGCCCGCTCAAGCCGCACTGCAGTCCTGTCTCCTCCAGCCTCTTTCCCATCTGTCAAAGCTCACCCTGCCTCGCACTCTTTATTTAATAACCTTGGGCTATAATGGGTTAATTGAATCTAACCCACTCCACTAATTGACTCAGATGTCACCTATTTGACAAAATTATCCATTAAAAGCCGCTTCTTGGCTGTTTCATAACTACTGAACTGTTTGATATCCCTGGGCCCCCAATTCCTGACCTTAAAATAAAGGAGGTGGACTTAGTAATATGGAAGGAGATGATATCTGAGTTGTGCCTTGGAGTACAAATGGACGGGGGGCTCCAGGGTGCCACCTGTAAGACGGAGGGAGAGGAGGAGAGGCTGTGTACAGGGAATGAATGCGGCAGCAAAACTGCCGGGTAGACAGGAAGCTGAGCATAATTATTGCGCATCCTCAAGGGGTAAGGAGGCATCAGGCAGAATACCCCAGAGGGGCCTGGACTTCCTATTATGTTTATTAATCATCTTGATGAAAATGAAGTCTGCATTGATTAAATTCACTAATGATCCTAAACTGAGCAGGGGAGTGAGTTCCAGAAACGATGGATTTATAAGGTGAGCAGTGACCTGAATCAGCTCGTCTCCATGAAGGGTGGCAGTAAATGAAACAGGACCTGCCATAGATCATGGCGGTAAGGTCTGCCTCGGGGAGGCAATGATGGGCCCAGTTCCAAACGGGGACGCTGTTATCCAGGAAGTAATTCTAGGAGGAGAACACTAAAGTGGAGAGTAATAAATTAAAAACAAGCTTAAAATAAACTCTCGTTATGGAGCACAATTTCACTCTCAGGACGTGTGTGGTGGGCTGATGGGGCCTGGAGGATCGCGAATGGCAGAGTTGGAGGGAACTCTAAGGTGTGGCACGCCCATTTTACAGGTGAGAAAACCGAGACCCAGAGAGGTGAGGCGTGACCGACTAGGCCAGAGAGGCGTATTATTTCCTTTGTCCTGGGCACCCGAGCAACGGCATAGAGAGGCGACTTGTCCGCGGGTACACAGTAAGCCTGCATGTCCTGTGGCAGCACACCATTCCCCGTCACGTGCTCCCCATCTTTGGTGTTCTTGTAGATCTTAGGCCACACCTATAACCACGTGTGCCTGCATCTCCAGGCTGCGTGGCTGCGGCATGCACACACGAGACATACTGGTTGTCTTCTGTCTCCTCATGAAATGCCCAGGTAATGGCAAACACAGGGTGTGAATTTTCTGTCTTCCAGGGGGAAGGCTACACCTCCAGGGTGTGGGGCTGCCACCTGGCGCAGCGTGGGAATGGGCCCTTTCACCCAGAGCTGCCCTCGGACCCACACGCCCCTTCCCAGATCCCACACACAGACACAATGGTCATCTCCTTTGCCAAGTAAACTCGTCAGTTTGGTCAAAGGCAACAACAGCTGCAGAATCAATCCAGCA
>NW_017732100.1:75095-85370 GCF_001890085.2 Hipposideros armiger | reverse complement strand
GTTATCCATTCATCTGTTGATGGACATGGGTTGTTTCCTCCTTCTAGCTATTGTGATCATAGATGTACGAATTTCTCTTGGAGATCCTGCTTTCAGTTCTTTCGGGTGTATACCCAGAAGTGGAATTGTTGAATCATATATATTTCTATTTTTAATTTTTGAGAAACCGCCATACTGTTTTTTATAGTGGCTGCTCACTTTACATTTTCACCAACAGTAGTGCTAATGAGTTTTTATCTGATACTTTGTACTATTGTCTACCAAAAAGATGTCCTGTCAGGACAAAAGGCCAGTAAGGGTTGGTTTGTTTTCATAAAACCTGGGTAGATGTAAGTTACTTTGACCTTATTAGCTGTAAGCTGTAACCAGGATAGTCACTGACGATAATTTTTAAAATGTTTCTAAAAGAATGCTATCATCGAATATTGGAAAGATCTGAAAAGTTACCTGAAAATAACCCTTCCTTGTGTTGTAAATTTTCACTTCATAATCAAAGCAGTGGGCTTGAAAGGCAGACACTGGTTTCTCCCATTGGATAGAGAGACGGGTTCCTTCAATCTTGGCTGTGACGTTCACTGGAGGGTTTACTTGATCTAGGTTAGAGAACGAGGTCAGTGATTGGGGCTGATAAATCCAATCCACTCACACTTCTCAAGGCATTTCTAAGGTGTCACTTCTCAAGTATTTGCCCTCAGGATTTAATAAACTGCTCTCCAAGCCGTAGGACTCCAGTGGCTCACATGTGACCCCTATCTTGTAACACTGAAGAATAAGAGATCCCTCCTATAAACTTCAAGGGTCCCTATTCCAATTGGCATTGAATGGTTGAACCCCTTCCCTCTTCAGCTCCTTGTAAGACCCGCCCACCGTTTCCTTTTTGCTTCTAGAGTTGGACCGAGCCCAGCGTAAAGTGATCCTGGAGACGAGCTGGCCCGGAGCTGCCCCCAAGCCCTGCCTCTACGGAGCAGGTGTGGGCCCTGAGCGGCCACTTCCCCTTGCTGGGCTAATTAGCATTTGTTTCATTTTGTTGTGTGTGTCTTCTTTTAGTTTGTTTAGGGGATAGAGTGGAAAGTTTCAGTTTTCTCTTGCATAAAGAGAATGGATTGGGCTAAGTGTGTCTTGACTTAAAAAGAACTACAGTTCTTCCCGCTGAGAACGCACTTGGTTGTCTACGGCCATGTGATATGGGTGGAAATTATTTCTAAGAGAGCATTCTTGTCTTAGGTTGACTAAGAGCTCACAGTTAATGAATCATAGGGACAAGCTAAGAATGAGACCCACTGGCTCCAGAGCCTGCCATCCTTAAGCAGAAAATTTTTAACCAAAAAAGCCTTAATTTGTTTTAGTAATCTGAGAAATTGGTCTCAATGAAATGAAAGTCATCTACGCAAATGAATTCTTGTGGTCTGTATCAGATTGTATCAATTTTCATACTAATATCATTGTTTCCCAAGTCCTTCTCAGCATTTTTTTATTACCTCTTTTCATGAAAGTGACAGTTTTAGGTTACCTAAGAAATATACTATTGAAGAGAATTGCACTATTCTTTAGTAAATGCTATGATTCTTTAAACAAAGTTATGCTCCATGTGCTATAGCGATGTCACAAGCCAAACCATGTCCTTGAAATAATAGTTTGCATATTTATTGGGTACTTGTACAAGGCACTGTCTGAACACTTTGCAATTCATTATTAGCACAATTCTCACAAAACCTTGTAGGGAGTATGAATTTCTCCCCATTTCTCAGATAAGACAGACACAGAGGAGTGACTAGCTTGTCAAGGGCACTCAGCTAGTCAGCAGAGGAGCCAGGACCCAAGCCCAGGCAGCCTGGCTCCACAGCCCATGCTAATAACCCCACTGCCACGGAAATCCTGAATGTCAATCACCACGATTGCTCTGTGAAAGGCTCCTGGTAAACGTCATTAACGCACCTACCTGGGAGGAAGGAGACTACATTCTATTCTGAGAGCTGAACAAAGGAAACCTTAAGTGACATGTTTATATCTGAGACCCACATGCTGAGAGAGACATTTCAACTCAGGAATATCCAGAGGACAACAGACCACGAAGGTGTCACAAGAGAGCGGGCAGGCGGCTTGGACAAGAGAGGTCTCAGGATGGAAAGCCTGGCTACCTGTGGAGAGCCGAGAGGCCATTGTGGGGAAAGGGGTCAGAATTGTTTGGAGGTGTCACCAAGCCATCACAGGACCCAGGGGCAGAAATGCCACGACACCTGTCCTAGCTGCTGAGAGATGAGATGGCTTCCTTCAGCAAGGCGTTTCCTTTCCCTGGTGCAGTGGTTCTCAACCGGGGGAGACTTTGTCCCCCAAGGGACATTGAGAAATGCCTGGGGACATATTTCTGTTGTCACAATTGCAGGGGGAAGGTGCTGCTGGCATCTAGTGGGTGGAGGCCTGGGATTCGGCTAAACGTCCTACGATGCACAGGTTGGCCTCCATGACACAATTGTCTGGCCAAAACATAGTAGGGCTGAGGCTGGGAACCTTGCCCCTGTGGTTTGTCCTCAGGAGCAGGATGGCCACTTAGCATCAGAAGCGTAGTCAAGCTGGGTGATCTTTATAACACCTCCCAACGCTGGGCTTCAGCGAGTGGGTTAGTTTAGCTCTGAGTCCATCTTACCAATGGCGTGAAGAGCAAACAGCTGATCAAAGGGCTTGATGGCAGCGTGCTTGCTGGAGCCGTTAACGTGCACCGCGAGCCAGTCCCGCCCTTTGCTATGGATAAAAGCCCTGGGAAACCAGCATGCATGGTTTCTCTTCAGTGTGTCTTGGGTGTATTCTTGGCATTCTTCGGTTTGAGAGCCATACCTAAATTGGAACACCCGTAAGTTTTTCTGACTGGAGGAAGCAACCCATTTGCATAAATAAAAATAGGTACTGACCTATAGTAGAGGAAATACTGTGTATCCTCAGGGGCATCCTTGCCGACACACCAGGTACAGTGAAGAGAAACTTGGTATGGCCTTAAGGGTGTCCAGTCACTTGCCATGGTGTTTGTGGTGCAAGTTAAATTCACAATCGAGGTTCCAGGAGACCCTAGATGGTCAAAAATAAACAGAACAAGACAGTGCCATGATAGTTTCTGATTTGTGTACTTCCTTTCAAACCATAGGGATTGGGAGCACCTTATCCACCGTCAAAAGTAATCACCACCACGTATTTATAGAAGCCTACTATTCCCAAAGAACCAGCTTACTGGGGGATGGAGCTAGGATTGCAAAGCCTGAGTTTCGACATCAAAGAGCTTTCCAACTCATTTGGAGGCGGGGGTTGTGTGTGATATACATGTAGGAAAATTCAAGAGCAATGCAATATATCATCATTCTGAGCTTGTACCCAGCAACCTCGGGGTTCCAATGCACATTTGTCGATGGCTATCTGGGGACACATTGGTGCTCGCTGCCCTGGGTCTTGGGTTTTCCAACTGTAAATGAGAGAGTTGGTTGAGGAAGGTCTCCATTGTCACTTTCCATCCTAGAACTGTTCCAAAGGGTGGTAGTTTGGGCAACACTGCCAAATAACACCGCCTCTTCAGAGACTCAGCGTGCACTAATGTGTCCAAGTCCTCGTTAAGATGCTAGCGCTGTAAGGAAATCTTGAGATTTCACACGGAACCTCTTTAATGTTCATTTCTCCCAGGATTCCCCCAGTTTCTTTGACTGGAAGCCTTGTTTTCATCGCCACCCCAATTGTCACTGTGATAATGGCGCTCTTCAGACCACACTGCAGAACACTGGCCGTGCTGTTGCTCAGAGAAGGGGAGAAGCACTTTGGGATGTGGGTCAGGGAGGACCTTGTCAAAGGGCAAGCCTGAGACTCAGTCTTGAGTGATAGAAGAGTCTTTTTAGCTTAGGGTAAGCCAATTAGATGATTATTTTTATCACTGTCACCCAGGGTCATTCAAGGGGGAGAGGCAGAGAGCCCCCTGTTGTCTCTAGAGGAATTAAAGACGAAAGGGAGGCTGGCTGAGGTCCGTCTTCTCTGTGTATCACCGTGCACGGCTGTGTACCATGGACATGCACACGCATCCATTCTCGTGTGTACGTGAGAACCTGCCCATGCTCTAAACGCCCAGATGCTCCGTGCCCACGTGTGGCCGGCCGTTCCTGGAGCCGGCTTGTCTCCCAGTTCCCTTCCAAAGAATGAATTATTTGGTGTGAATTCAGTTTGATTCAAGGCAGAAATAATTAATTTTTCGTCAGTGTCACCTGTATTGGTGTGCTCAGAGGACAATTAGAATTGCAGGAATGTCATTCTGAAAGGAACGTTACAGGGATACTGCAGTTGTTTATTTAGAGAGGTGGGAAGTGGTTCAATGTAAAGCCCTCCATGGCCTGCATTTGTGATCTTGTGTCCGCCTTGGATTAAATGCTGTACTTGGATTCAAGTCCAGTGTGAACTGGCTGATATACAGTCTAAATAATGCATTGTAATGAGTAAAGGAGATAATCTTTACAATACTGTTCTCAGTCACCAACACAATGTGGGGGCACCGCCTTTTCATCATAATGTGACAAAATTTCCCCCTGTTTGAAAACTTACCCACGCCTGGCTGATCAAGGCAACTGTGAGTAGGTCCGCCCACACACCCCGGGACGTGGTGGTCTGCTCCTGCTCTTTCCGTTCGTGCGTGTGCGTGTGTGCGCGCGTGTGCGTGCATGTGCGTGTGTGTGTGTATGCGCATGTGTGCGTGTGTGTGCATGTGCGTGTGCGTGTGTGTGAGTGTGTGTGCGCGTGTGTGTGCGTGTGTGTGTGCATGTGAGTGTGTGTGTGCGTGCATGTGCGTGTGTGTGTACGTGCGTGCGTGTGAGTGTGTGTGCGTGCACATGTGTGTGTGCGCATGCGTGTGCGTGTGAGTGTGTGTGTGCGCGCGCGCGCGCGTGTGTGTGTGTGTGTGTCCAAGCTTCATCAGAAGTGTCATTGGTTTTAAGTATAAGAACCCCAACTTTCTACTAGAGTATGGTATAGAGACAGTGGGTGTTACCCTTTTTTCCTCACTGCATTTAGGTTTTCAGTCTTGTGGCTTCTCTGAGAACTGTCAGCACAGTTTTCTTCCATTTCATTTGAGAAGTTACAGAATTGAAACGCACAGTATGTCAAAAGCATGTACTGCTGACTGCGCTGGATGTAATAACACGTGGGGCATTGTCCCTGACCCCGTGGGCTTGTAGTTGGGGTGGCGGCAGAAATCTGTTTGTGAAAGATGAACAACGTCACGTTGTCAGTGTGGGCAAGTAGCACAGCCCACAGAGGAGTTCTGAGAGGAAGGTCGTCCTTCCCTATATAGGATGAAACAAAGGGGCTTTCCGGAGCGGGGATGACCTGATCTGGGCTTCAGAGTACAGGAGGACTCAGAAAAGCAGACACAAGACGTGAGCCCAGGAAAGCAGTCTTTGAGGCAGGCCTGTGCTGGTGTGCAGACCTCACGGTTACAAATCCATCAGAGGAACCCTGGAGGCTGTGGTTGGAAACATGCCCTAGAACTGATTGTGAGGACCTGACCAGCCCAGATTTTGCTTATGACCATTCTGAGCTTCTGAGCAGAGGAGCGAGGGGTGTAAGTGATGTTTACAGGGACGTGCCAGGTGGCCCTGGATGGGTTGTGACAATACGGAGTGATGACAGGCTTGGATAGGATGTTACTGAGGTGGGAGGGTACTGGGCAGGAACTGACGGCTGACTCAGAAGAAAAGCGAGTTGTTAGCTCTCTGGCTTGCCCATATCTACAAAGCCTGAGCTGTAAAACGGGGCTCTTGAAGGCGTGCCTTACCTGGCGGGGCTTTGAGCTCAGCAGAAACCCAGCTGCTGGCCAGGAGGGCGTGGTCGCTCCACGGGATGGTCTGCACACTTGCTGAAAAGCCTTGGTGAAGAACGCTCACATGTTTGCTTTCAGTGTTCCTGGTTTCAAACTAAAAATAAAACCCACAAGTCATGATACGTAAAAGGGAAATAGACTTAAGAGAGCTATTCTAATCACATAGGCATTTTCTTTCAATTTTTAAGTGGCATGTAAAATGCAATGAAATAGGTTTACTAAAAAATTAAACCCACAGTTCCACAGGTATATACTTGATCCTAAACTCACTGAGTTGGATAAATTTTATATGTACAGCTTTTTACATATCAATCATACTTCCATAAAGTGGTTTTAAAAACTGAATAAATAAATTACCCAATCCTAGTATTTACACGTTTTTTTTTAAAAACCAGTGTAATAAAAACATCGAAATGAATTCCTCAATAATACTTGAACACATTTGTCTTAATAAACCAAACTAAATATTACAAATAAGTTTCCAGTTCCCTTTGACCACTGTCTCCAGTTCTGGTCTTCTCCCATGGATAACAGAAAATTGACAGAAAATTCCAGATTGTCTGAAAAACAGTTAATGCTATGCAATTGCTTCTCCCTTTGTTTAATGTTATTAAGCATCTAAAGGTACCAGATGACTTAACATACTCCTGCAGGGAACCTGGGGTTCTGAGAGGTTAAGTGTCTGGTCCAAGGTTGCCAATAAAGGAAGAGGCTGAACCGGGATTTGAACGTGACCTCTGATGGGCACCATGCCTTCCTCCCGTTTTGCTTAGCTATTTTTTTCTGGGGTGTTTGTTTGTTTGTTTGGCTATTTTAGAGAAACCACAAAACCAATATTTAATCCATTGTACCTCAGATCTTACTAAACTTTCTTTTTTGAGCGAAAGACTTGTCCCAAAGTTAAAATGTCCAGTGCTACGGCTGGGTGCTAAATGACAGGCATGCACTGCTTCTCAGCCACTTCAACAGACACTGCTCTACTGGGAACACAACAAACGGCCCTTCGGCAGTTTTTTTTTTTTCCTATTAAATTTCCTTTGATAAGGAATCAGATCGAACTGAAATTTACTCTAAATACAGATCACCATCAGAGCACTTACATCATCTTCTTGGGGGGCATTTATTTTCACATGATATCCTAGCATAACATTCCTTTGCTCTTGATCCGGATTCGGTTCCCAGCGTAAAAGGACTTGAGCCAAAGCGGCCACTTTGATGGTGAAATTCACAGGTGGGAGAAGTGCAGCTGTCAATTGAAAGGAAAGAAAAGGGGGCAACACAGTGTTCACTTGTACATGCGTGGCACTCTTTACATTTTTTAAATGCTGTATTGTGTACTGTAGTATTTTATTATGGCTACTAAAATGTATAATGCTGAAATAATTTTGGAAGAAGTTCCTTTAAAACTGCTTTTAACTCTCTCTCTCTCTCTCTCTCTCTCTCTCTCTCTCTATATATATATATATATATATATAGATAGATAGATAGATAGATAGATATAGATATAGATATAGATATAGATTTTTTACTTTGCCAAGCCATTTATCTATAACATCTATAGGTTTTTAATTGAAACATGAATGTTTTAGTCTATCCTTATTCACTATAACCATAGTTTTCAAACTGAGGGTCATTATCCACTAATTGGCTAGGATACTTTATTGGTTTGTGGCTAGTAATTTTTTTTAATGACATGGAAGAACAGAATAGGGAAGACATCAAATATACTAAGTACTGCTTCGTGCATCAAATATAATAAGAATAAATTCTGTTTCATGAACCTCTTCTATCCATTATATAAGTGTACGTATGCATTTGTATGTGTGCTGGTTCATGATGTAAAATGGATTTATTTCTTGGTATGATTCAAAGTCAAAACAAATTTGTCAGCAAAACTACTTAAATAGACATTTCTGGGGGAAAATGTTTGTTTATTTCTTCTTAATGAACCACTCTCTAACTTTGCTTTCAAAGTAAAAGCTTTCATTTCAATTACAAAAATCAAGGTCTGCTCATTTCAGAAATTTTGGAAAGCACAGATGAGGAAACAAAGAAAGAAAATTGACCCCTAATTTTACCACTGAGAATGGTATTTACATGTAATTCATTATCCCTTTTTTCCTGGGCATACATAAATTAAACATTCTACAGTTTTTTCTACAATTAGGATAATATTGTACCACAATTATGAAACCTTCTTTGATTCTTACACTATGTGGTCAGAATGTTTCCATCCACCTTGACTATTTAATAGCTGCCCATGGCCCCCATCCACACTCACGTGCGGACTCCCCGCGCTCTGTCTGCAATGCACTGTCTGTTGTGGTCACCACTGGCCACATGTGGCTACTTCGATTTAAACAAATGTAAATAAAAGAAGCTCTTCATTGCCTTCATTGCATGAGCCACATTGCAAGTGCTCAGTAGTCACCCGTGGCTAGTGGCTACTGCACTGGACAGTGAAGATACGAAACACTGTTGTTATCATAGGAAGTTCTCTTAGACAATACTGGGTAGGGACCATGTGACCATTTTCTTTTCTTAGACTGTGTTATCATACCAAACCCATAGGTCAACACACCCCGGAGCTAAACATAGTGGGAGATTTTGTATTCTTTGGTTGCGGGGCTTCTATCTATTCCCTTGCATGGAAAGACATTCCGAAAGCGGCCGCCAGCTTCAGCTCATTCTGTGGCGCCCACACGCCCACACTTGCAATATGATTTCCCATTCTAGCATATCATTTACATTTCAGCCAACTTCGCTTTCTGGAAATATAGCATATTTAAAGAGTTTGTATTCTGATAAAGATAGTCTATCCTTTTAAAAAGCCACATACAATTTCCTAATTGAGGGATTATTTAGGAGAAAATAATGCTGTCATCTTTGTAGCATGCTTTTTTTTAAAAAGAAACATTGAATTTAATAGATGGCACTTACATTTTTTATCAGGAAGTAAGTCTGCTTGCAGCATCACTGCACTCCCCAAAAGAATCAGCAGTGCAGGCGTCATGATGATCAAATTCTACAGAAAACAGAAAGATGAAGGTCCAAGTGGACATTTCAAAGAAAAACCGACAGCTGCTTTCTAAAGTAAAATGTAGTCACTTGGCCATTTAACCGACATTTATGAATGGTCTGTTATGTGCTAGAAATACAAATATGAACAAACCTTGTCTAAGGGCACAAGGAAACGTGATCAATGATTGTAGTCCAATCTAAAAACTGTTCCAGCACAGGTGTGTACTGGGCACAGTAGGAGCAAAGAGACTTCTCAATTGACTCCTAAAGGATTAACGCACACACGTGGGGAAAGATGGTCCTGGGGTAGACACAGTGAGGGCCAAGCCAGAGAGAGGGGAGGAAGTCAGCGGGAGACCAGGGCAGACCTTCCAACAGTAAACGGTCTCGGCACAGATCGTCAGATGGAAAATAAACACCGTTACCATTTCTGTTGATCAGCATTGAAATATGAGCCAACAGGACAAGAAGCTTAAATCTAAAACAATTTAATGTGGAAAAGAGAAACTCTATATCACAATCCTAGAGGAAACTTGTGATCCTTTGAGCTTTGCAGAGATTGAGGGAACCCGAACAAACACAAATGGGAGCAGGCTGGAAGAGGAATTGAAAGCAGAGTGATAAGCCCAGAGACGATACAAACACATTTCTGCCTACTTGGAACAATGGGACAACAAAACTGAATTTAGAGTAGGAATGTTTTAATAACTCTGTGCGGCAGTGTGAAAAAGTGGTGAAGTCATTTCCGCGCCTGGTTTACATGTCAAAGAGAGTTGAAGCTCTTTTATCAGGAATAGTAGATTAGAAATCTTGAGTGTTTGCTCTGAAAGTTTTGAAAGGCATTTTTCATATAAAAATTAACTTTGAAGAACAAATTGTATGCTTGGCTTCCACGTGTTGTGTGCTGCCCAGGTTTTACACAGCAGCTCTTCCAATGACCCCCTCAGCTCCACCCCGCCCACTGATTCAGTGCACAGTCGTTTCTTACTCATTTCCAGGGAAGAAAAGGAGTCTGAAAGGTAAAATCATTTGTCATAGATGAAACAGATGGTAAATAAAGAAAGAGAGATCCAACCTCGGATCTCCCAACAGCGACACCTATGTTCTGTACTAATTTAAATGACTGACCATTTTCAGTTTAAAATTTTATTTAAATACTTGGGTATCTTCGAATATAATTCTGGTAGAACCACAAAAGGTAGACCTTGGCTAAATGGATACATTCAGGAAATACCAAAAAACAATCTTTCTTCATTATTATGGCTTAACTTACTAAATAACCTACTAACTTCACCACTCTCACCACTAAACTTACTAATGAAATTAATAAAATGTCACAACATAGAAGATAGAAATAGCATGTAGATAGATGTTCAAGTCCTTTTTCTTTCTCTCCATTCTCTCTCTCTCTCTCT
>NW_017732100.1:64467-74425 GCF_001890085.2 Hipposideros armiger | reverse complement strand
GCGTGGCTTCCTTCACTTAGCATAGTACTCTCTAGGTCCATCCATGTTGTCACAAGTGGTAAGATTTCATTCTTTTTTTTATTGCCAAGTACTATATATATATATATATATATATATATATATATATATATATATATATATATCTCACATCTTCTTTATCTAATTATCTATTGATGGGCACTTAGGTTGCTTCCATGTCTTGGCTATTGTAAATAATACTGCAGTGAATACAGGGGTGCATATATCTTTTGAAATTAGTGTTTTGGATTTCTTTGGATAAATACCCAGGAGTAGAATTGGGCCATAAGGTGGTTCAATTTTTAATTTTTTGATGAACCTAAACTGTTTTCCATATTGGCTGCACCAATTTGCAATCTCACCAACAGTGCATGGTTCCCTTTTCTCCACATCCTCACCAACACTTGTTTGTTGATTTATTGATGATAGCCATTCTGACAGGAGTGACGTGATATCTCATTGTGGTTTTACTTTGCATTTCCCTGATAATTGGTGATGTTGAGCATCTTTTCATATGTCTACTGGCCATGTGTATGTCCTCTTTGGAGAAATGTCTATTGAGATCCTCTGCCCATGTTTTAATTGGATTGTTTGCTTTTTTGTCATTAAGTTTTATGAGTTCTTTATAAATTTTGGATATTAACCCCTTTTAGGATCTATCGTTGGCAAATACCTTCTCCTAATTGGTAGGTTGTCTTTTTGTTTTGTTGATGGTTTTCTTAGTTGTGCAAAAAGTTTTTAGTTTGATGTAGTCCTATTTGTTTATTTTTTCTTTTATTTCCCTTGCCTGAGGAGATACAGCAGAAAAAAAATATTACTAAAAGCAATATCAGAGAGTTTATTGCCTATGTTTTCTTCTAGGAGTTTTATGATTTCAGGTCTTACATTTAAGTCCTTAATCCATTTTGAGTTTATTCTTGTATATAGTGTAAGAAGGCAGTCTAGTTTAATTTTTTGCATATATCTGTCCAGTTTTCCAGCACTATTTATTGAATAGACTGCCTTTATCCCCTTGTATATGCTTGCCTCCTTTGTCATAGATTAATTGACCATATAGGCAAAAGTTTATTTCTGGGCTCTCTATTCTGTTACATTGAGCTATATGTCTGTTTTTATGCCAGTACCATGTTGTTTTGAGTTCGGTGAAAAATGCCTTTGATATGTTGATAGAAATTGCATTTAATCTATAGATTGCTTTGGGTAGTATGGACATTTTAATGATGTAAATTCTTCCTATCCATGAGCATGGTCTATGCTTCCATTTATTTGCACCTTCTTCAATTTCTTTCTCCAATGTCTTATAATTTTCTGAGTACAAGTCTTTTACTTCCTTGGTTAAATTTATTCCTAGGTATTTTTTTTCTGATGGAATTATAAATGGATTTTAAAATTTTTCTCTTTCTGATAGTTCATTGTCTATAAAAAATGCAACCAATTTCTGAATACTAATTTTGTATCCTGCTACTTTACTGAATTCATTTATCAGTTCAAGTAGCTTTTGGTGAAATATTTCGAGTTTTTTCTATATAGTATCATGTCATCTACAGATAATGAGTTTTACTTTCTCCTTTCCAATTTGGATGAATTTTAATTCTTTTCCTTGTCTGATTGCACTGGCTAGGACTTCCAATACTATGTTGAATGAAAGTGGTGAAAATGAACATTCTTGTCTTATTCCTGATTGTAAGCAAAACGCTTTTAGCTTTGCACCATTGAGTATGATGTTAGCTGTTGGTTTGTCACATATGGCCTTTATTATGTTGAGGTATGTTTCCTCTATTCCCACTTTGCTGGGAGTTTTTAATCATAAATAGAAGTCACATATTGTCAAATGCTTTCTCTGCATTTATTGTTATGATCATATTATTTTTATTTTTTATTTTGTTTATGGGTGTATCACATTAATTGATTTACAGATATTGAAACAACCTTACCTCCCAGGAATAAATACTACTTTATCATAGAGTATAATCTTTTTAACCCTCCGTGGGGTGCAATGCAAAAGCTACAAGTTCGGGTGCAATCTACTAGATGTGTGTATGACATTTATTTATTTAAATTGAAAATGAATGAAAATAACGTGTAAGCGTGCTTATTATTTATTCAGAATGAAAATTTATTTTGCCACAAAATAAAAGCAATATGTGTTTATTACAGAAATTCAGTATAAAAATCAATAGAAATTCAAAACAATCTTTGAGATCAGTTGTGCCTGACAGGGTTAATGTATTGATGAATTTGGTTGGCTAATATTTTCTTGAGGATTTTTGCATCTGTGTTCATTAGGGGTATTGGCCTATAATTTTCTTTATTGCGATGGCTTTGTCTGGTTTTGGAATCAAGGTAATACTGGCCTCATAAAATGAGCTTGAGAGCCTTCCTCCTCTTAAATTTTTTGGAATAGTTTGAGAAGGATAGGTGTTAATTCTTTTTTTGAGTGTTTGATAAAATTAACCTGTGAAGTCACCTGGTTCAGGACTTTTGTTTGTTGGGAGTTTTTTTTTTTATTATTGACTCGATTTTGTTAGTAGTAATCTATCTGTTCATATTTTCTGTCTCTTATTGATTTGGTCTTGAAAGACTGTATGTTTCTAGGAATTTATCCGTTTCTTCCAGATTGTTCAATTTATTGGCATATAATTGTTCGTAGTATTTTCTTACAATCCTTTGTATTTCTGAGGTGTCAGTTGTCACATCTCCTCTTTCATTTCTGATTTTATTCGTTTGGATCCTCTCTTTTTCTTGATGAGTCTGGTTAAGGGTTTATCAATTTTATCTTTTCAGTTCTTGGTTTCAATGGTCTTTTGTATTTTTTTTAGACAAGATTTCATTTATTTTTGCTCTTATCTTTGTTATTTCCTTCCTTCTACACATTTTAGGTTTTGTTCATTGTCCTTTTTCTAGTTACTTTAGGTGTAAGGTTAGATTGCTTGAGACTTTTCTTGTTTCTTGAGGTAGGCTGGTATTGCTATGAATTTCCCTCTTAGGACTGCTTTTTCTGTGTCCCATAGTCTTTGGGCCATTGTGTTTTCATTTTCATTAGTCTCAAGACATCTTTTGGTTTATTCCTTGATCTCATTGTTGACACATTAATTGTTTAGTAGCATCTATTTAGCCTCCATGTGTTTGTGTATTTTTCCATTTTTTTTTCTACTAATAGATTTCTGGTTTCATATCATTGTGAGCAGAGAAGACTTCTGATATGATTTCAATAATTTTAAATTTATTGAGACTTATTTTGTGGCCTGACATGTGGTCTAGCCTATAAAATGTTCCACGTGTACTTGAAAAGATTCTGCTGTGTTGGGGAAAAATGTTCTAAAAATATCAATTAAATCTCTCTGGCCTAATGTGTTGTTTAAGGCTGCTGTTTCCTCATTGGTTTTCTGTCTAGGAAATCTATCTATTGTTGTCAATGTGGTGTTAAAGTCCCTTAATATGACTGTGTTACTGTTGATTTTTCCCTTTATGTCCATCAATATTTGCTTTATATTTTTAGGTGCATAGGTGTTTACAAGACAATATCCTCTTGTTGGCTTGATCTCTTTATATTTATGAAATGTACCTCTTTGTCTCTTATTATAGCCTTTGTTTTAAAGTCTATTTTGTCTGATATAAGTGTTACAACCCCATATTTTTTATTGTTTCCATTTGTATGAAATATCTTTTTCCATTCCTTTACTTTCAGTCTGTGTGTGTCTTTTGATCTGAACTGGGTCTCTTGGCAGGCAGCATAGTAAGGGTCTTGTTTTCTTATCCATTCAACCACACTGTGTCTTTTAGTTCTGTTGCTAGAGTTTTCTCCTGTTCTTTCATTTGGAATGTATTTCTTTATCTCCTCATTTTGGCTGCCTCTCTCTGTTTCTCTGTGTTAGATAGATCTGCTATGTCTCCCCATCTTGGAAGGGTGGCCTTATGTAGTAGGTATCCTGTGGGGCCCAGTGATATAGTCTCCTTGATTACCTGAGCCAGGTGCTCCAGGAGTGTCCTTTATGTGAGTTGTGTGTGCCTTCCTGTTGTAGTTGAACCTGGATTGATGTTGGCACGCCAGTGGGTGGGATTGACCCTCAGGCTGACTGGCTGTGAGGATTGGCCATGACCATAGAATATGAGCTTCTGTGTGAGGGTTGGCCCCCATGAAGCAAGATTCACCCCAGTGGTCTCTGATGCCTGCAGAGACCACCCTTTGTGTGTGTCTGCCATTTATGGGGCTAGTCAGGTTGTGTTCTCTGTGTTCTGAAGCTGGCCACCAGGTGTGTTGGTCCTGGGGCTCTTGGGAGGGGCTCTAGTACAGGTTAAGGCCAGCTGCTGCCCGTGACCAACTTGGGGCTAGCTGATAGGAACTACAAAGTGATATGTAGTTAGTCGTTTCTTGTACTGGGTCCGGAGGTGCATAGGAGAAGTCACGCTGTGAACCAAGGCCAGTTGTCATTGTGCCAGGCCTGGGTTTGCTTAGCCAAAGGCACAGGGTACCCCAAGCCCTGCTGCCAACTGCCAGCTGTCCCACTGCAAGCTGCCTATAAGGCTCAGCTGCTGACAGGGCCTCTAGCAGTGTGCAAGTTGGGTGAGGCAAGGTCTCAGGGAGTCACGAGAGTGGGGCCAGTGGTGTTCACCCAGTTCATGCAAATTCAGATTTGCCACCAGAGCAGAGACTGGGGCCACTCAATAAGAAGCACATGGCACACTGAGGCCAGTCCCCACCTGCCTGGGGCCTGCAGATCTTTGACAGTTTTTAGGAAACATTGCAGTGCTGGCCAACACCAGCAACCACTGCCACTGAAAGAGCCTCAGATGTTGAATGACCTGGGGCTGGCTGCTTACTGCTGAAAGAGCCTCCAGGGATGCACAAGCTGGGAAGGGGGAGAGGGGTCTCAGGGAGTCACCAGGGTCGGGAGAGTGGTGTTCATCCCATTAGTACAGATTCAGATTTGGGCCTGTGGGAGACAGCTCAACACAGGGACAATGGCAGCTGTCCCTCTAGCTCTCGCCCTAAAGCCACATAACTCAGTTTCTCCCTGTATGTCCCTGGTATCCTGTGAGCTACTGTCCCTCCACTGGAGCCCAGGATGAGTGCCTGCAAGCGAGAGAGTCTGTGCATGTGCCCTTTAACCCTCTGTCGGGGGCAACTGATCTCACAGATTCATTGCACACAAAGATGCCGCTGTGAAATACGTCTTTGCTGTACTAAGTCACAAACATGACTGGTGATAGTTTACAATAGAGGGGGAAGATAGAGAAGCGATGAGTCACAATACTTAACTGTTAGATATTTGAAAATTGTGTGCAATGAATCTGTGAGATCATTGTGCCTGATGGAGGGTTAAGAGGATGCTTGGGTTTCCATCCATCTTCCCTCTCACCTAGATGGACAGAATTCCCACTAATTTTCACAGCCAGATGTTGTGGGGGCCCCTATTCCTGGCACCAGTGCTCCAGGCTGGGGAGCCTTGTGTGGGGTTGAGGTCCCTCACTCCTCCAGCTCCTCTGCAGCTGAGATATCTCTCCCCAAGTCTCAACTACCACACATGGGTGTGGGACCAGCCTATTTTGTGTCTCTGCCCCTCCTACCAGTCTCAATGTGGCCTCTCCTTTATATCCTTAGTTATAGGACTTCTGTTCAACTCATTAGGTGTTTCTCCAGGTTGATTTTTCTATAATTTTGTTGTAATTTTGATATGGTTGTGGGAGGAGGTAAGTGCAACATTTACCTACCTACTCCACTATCTTGACCAGAACTTTATTCAGTTCCTTTTTCAAATAAACTTAAGTATTGCTGGTCAGAATTATGCCACTTTTGAGAAAAAATAATCTTATTTTCTTTTCTCTGATGATTTCATGCCATGTAGAACAAGAATTTTTAAAGCAACAATGACAATGAGAATAAAAGCAGATATTCTAATCTTTTTTTAAAATTTCAACAAGTGATGTTTTTAATAAATTAAAAGGACACATTAGTATTTACTAAACCTGAGAAGCAAAGATTAAAAAGAAAACCTTAACAAACAACAACAAAGACAAGTTCCTCTTCAAGTTAAGAAGGTGATGTATTTGAAATGTCAACATTTCCTGAAATGATAGTATATATGCTCTATCTTTGCACTAATTTTCATTAACAGGAGGAATTCTAGGTCAGAAAACAATGCAAAATTGATATTCTGTAGTGACTTTTACTGATTGGCAAAATAAGTAGTATGTTACAACCACACTTGTAAAAATAATAAATGTCTATTTATCTTTTGCAATTAAATTGTTGAAGTAAGTAATGAAACTGCTAAATATCTCAGTGGGGAAATAATTGAATATGTTACATAACTAGATACTTTCCACTAGAATTTGTCATGTATTCTGGTTTTACAGCTGCTGAAAACTATAATTATTTTCCAAATTTGCTCACTCAAAAATTTTGATGATTGACTTATTTTACCATAAAACAGCCATTTACTTTTTTCTCATATCATTGTAATGTTTTGTATTTAAAGAAGATGATACTTTTGAAAGAAAATTTGTTGTCCTATGGACAATACAAGATACTCCAATAGGAATCTAAATATTACCAAGAATGATAACTTTTTGTAAGCCAGATAAATTCCACACAAGTCTGGGTATTACTGGAGCTTTAGCAATTGACTGCATATCTCATATAATTCTGTTCACCCTCTGCTCTGTTCCCTGAAAACACCTCCAGCATTTGCCCGTGGCCTCTTAATATTTCTGGTTGCAGGCATAGCAATTACCCCTGCTGAGAAAACAACCCAAATTTTTGGGGGGCGTCTCTTTAATCCAAACATATACTGTTAGATAGATGTCAACTGGGTAATGCTTCGTTGTGCAAGAGTAGAGATACTTCCCTAGCATAAAAGATACATTAAAATGACAATATGTCCAACGCATTCTTCTTCTCATGGCTACCAACGAAATCCATCAGAAAACCATTAAATTGTTAAAATAAGGTTCAAATTAAGCAGGATGAGCAAACACAGTTTGCCTACCTACAAGTGTCAGAAACACACTCTCAGTCTCTTAGACCATGAGCTACTAGCTAATGTGACATTTCACTGAGTCAGTCTAAATTTCCTCGAGTACCTCTGAGAATCTGGCTTTTGGTAGGTGTTATATATGTTTTTTTTGAAATTTGGGGAAAGATAGGAGAAGATCTCATGCACTGCAGATGTTTCTAGAAAGTTGGGTCATGTCTTGACAATTGGGAATGAATTTCCCGTGTTCCTGAGAATTGGTCAAATTCTACTGAAATTCAGACTTATAAATATTTTCCCCTCTTTTTGTCTTTTCAACTTATTTTTCTGCCTGGGGCATTTATTTTATAACCAAAGTTGTATTTGAAGCACCGCTTTTAGAGCCTTTTTGAGTCAGCTGTGGTGACACCTAATTGCACACTCGACCTCAGCGCACAGAAATTGAAAAGCAGCTAAGGATTCATGCTCTGTTAGGCCCTTACAAGTAAAGAGTTTACTTTTACTTCCTTTTTTTTTTCCCATACAGCAGAATCAGCAATGAAATGTATCTTTGGGGGGATAAAGAATAAATAAATAAGCCAAGGTGTAAAATGCAAATAATATGTTTACCTAGGTATAGTGCATCACTCCCAAATGAAAAACTGCACATGCCTGACAGCATAAGTGAGTAATAAGAGCCATGGAAAATGCATGCAATTTTTTTTTCTACTACAGGAATTCTGATTAATTTCCTGAATCAGTCCTAAAATATAACTCATGGATTCAAATTGTTGCCACAGATATAAACACCCTTTAGACAAGATGGCCACCTGAGTATTTGGAATGCGGAGGAAATAGGAGTTGTCTGTAAATCTCCCAGTGGTTAAATATCATCTGGCCCACACTTGATTCCGCATCCATCCTCCCCCATTCCTGGGCGTACCTGTCTCTGGCGATCCTCTAGTTCCTGATGACGGGACTCAATAGCAGAGGGTCAGCACCACGTCCGTCGTGTCACAGCTGTGTCTGCAGCCCAGCAGCGGGCACAGTGTCAGAGTCAGGGCAGGTGCTCTGTATGCCTGAGCCTGTGCAGAATAGAGGCAAATTAATACACAGCCCTTAACAAATTAAGTTACATAGGGAAACACCCAGCATCGGGACAAGTCGGGTCAGAGCACGGAGGGCTGGGAGTGGGGAACCAGCTTGCTGTTTGTGGGGAGGTGCCATACATTTGATCCTCACCTAAAAATTTCCCCAAGCAGCCTTTGAAGTAACGAACACAAATGAGGTGATTGGATTTCTAAAACTCTATTATGTTTTGACATGTAAACTTTTAACATATAGCTACATACATTAATATATTTTTTGGTAACTATGATGCAGGTTATAGCTTTTCACACAAAATAGAAATTATAGCAGGTAATGAAAATTTCAACCTGATAATTTATTACATTGGGAGCAAATACATTAATCAACATGGCTATAAAAGCAGTCACTTTTCATGTGTTTATGAATTTTAGGTTCATGGAGAATTAAGAGATTTTGATTTCTCTCTCTCTCTCTCTTTCCCTCTCTCCCTCTCCCTCTCCCTCTCCCTCTCCCCCCGCTTCATTCTCTGTGCCCTTTTCTGTTTCATTCCATTTGTTTTTTTCTGTATAAATGGAAATATGTTCCCGTTGCTTTGGGTAAACAACTAAATTAATGAACATAAAACAAGTGAGATCTTTTAGAAAAATTTTGTACATTTTATATAAAACCAAACCATCTTGAAACTCCCAGAACCCCCAAGAGAAACAGAAAGCCCTCCGTTAGATGCGGTGCTGTCATCCCCTCTGGGTTGTTGTTTCTTAATTTATAGCTTTCTTAATGAACTCAGAGGCTTCCTCACCAAGGTATTTTATTATATCTTATTCCCTATTTTCTAAACTCATGTATTCTCTAAGAAATCTCGGCAGAACATATGTTCTTATTTTAATTCCTGGAGGACCTGGGACAGTGGGAAACAAGTCTCTTACATAAGCATCCACAGCCACAGGTATTATTCTCATGCCACTCACCTTGCCTGGACTTGCACAGCCCAGCTACTCAGCCAGTACACGGGAACGGGGTGCAGGACTCCGAACTGACGGGACCTGCATGATGCGTACGTTATGGCACCGTTATTATTCTGTCCCCGCTAATAATAGAGTTATAAGGGGTTTTATTTCCCCTTTTTCTGTAAAAGTTTGCCCTATATTCACAATCATTATTTCTCACTTTCCCTATCCCCCACCCCCCACGTAATTAAATTATTAGGAGGTGCAGCACAGGTTCTGGGTACCGAAAAAAAGGTGCTTACCCACACTGCCCTGGATGAGCCCAGACCCCACTTACTGAGAAGTGCAGCGGCCGAGCCATCAGATGCAGCTGCAGGGCACTGACAGGGAACCTTATCTCGGGTGCACTTCTTGACTTAGAGGCGGTTCTTCTTCACTATTTCATCATTGCAGCTGTAATGGCGAAAACTCGCACACAGGCAGCTTCCTTTATGAGGGCTTGTCTAAGCAGAACCCAGGAGCATCTGTGAGAGAGCAGTGAGGGACCGGCCATCACCCAACTCCCGAGGCCGAAACTGCTGCCCAAGGAAAGGCTGTCCACTGCCCAGATACTGCCATCTGGTGCCAGCTCGTCGGCATCTTCGCTCCTTCCCGGTGTTCCGCTCTGTTCAGGCGCTGGAATTACTGTTTGCTCCTGGGTGGGTGAGCAGGTAATCAGGTTTCCTTCCGGTGCTCTGAAGGAGTGCATTTCTATTTTCTCTGTGTGCTTCATCCAGCTACAGAATCTAGAGTATTTGATGTGCCTCTGTCACCTCCACAGCACCAGGCACAAAACAGGGCAAGGAAAGTGCCTGTCTGTGTGCCACGGTTGGCAGCCCGTGTGCAGGGAGTGCCTGAGCACTTCTCTGCTGTGTTAGCAGGTCCTGTGCCCTCAGGTAAACATGTGTGTAT
>NW_017732100.1:60894-64253 GCF_001890085.2 Hipposideros armiger | reverse complement strand
TAGGTAAGACTGAAGCTTACTGTACCAAGTATCTGGGGCAGGTAGCAGTCGTTGCCTCTGAAAGGGGACCTCCAGGCTTAGCCCAAGGGGCTGAGTGGTGACGGCCTCTAAAGCCAGTGCAGAAGTGGGAGCAGAGGGGCCCAGGTCCCCAACGAGCAGACACAGAGGGGAGGTGGCCAGGTGAGATTAGGGGTTCTGGTTGCAAGATGACAAACCATGGGTACCCAGGACGAGACTTCCTGGAGGGCTCAGTGTATGTCCTGTGCACGGGCAGCCAGTGTGTGTGCTGGGGTTTCCAAGGTAACCAACCATTTCAGCCGTTGCCAAAATGAAACCAGATCAATCATTATTAGATGACCTGGAAAATGTGATTTTCCTTAAGAAAAGGGAAAGTAAAAGAAAGAACAGAGAGATCCATTTATTTGGTAAGAAGCAAGCACCCAGGAAGTGTAGATACAGGATCAGCCATCTGGCCTATGCTTTAAAGTCCTACACTAATTTCAGATGCAGCCTATTTGTCACTGTAGAAGCCTTAAAAATAGTTATTAATCACTGCGAGGGCAGTAATTTCTGGCCTGAATAGCTGCTTTAACCTCCTCTGTACTTCTTACATTCATGTACTCAACATAGATTTACCAAATGTACCTGGGCACTATGCCACGTAGTCTTATGGACAGAGAGCAAATTAGAGCCTCTGCCATCTCTGGGGATGTGAGCCCTTCTTGACTATGCCCAAGGTGTTCACACCTTGTCTCTATGTCCTGTTTCCCTATAAACTTAAAGGAAAACAAGAGAGGCGGGGTTTCACACAGCTTATTTTCTGCGGCAACAATTGTCTTCTTCAGGATAAACTGTCAATGTCCAAAGGCAGTTTGGGAACATACTAGAAGAATTCACACACAAAAAAGGCTTTTTTATAAAGTGATATCAAATTTGATTTGTATCTCTTAAGAAGCAAAACAGTCTGGGTTTAGCTGAGAATATGAGGAATGATAACATGGAAATCAGGGTTTGGTGGGTCTACCTTGAACTCTGGATAAGAAACTTATTAAAACTGTTTGCTTCTAGGTATCCATTCTGTGGAAATAATGCGAAAAGTAGACCAAGGTTTATGTGAGAGAGGGAGAGAAAGTGAAATTCATTGTATTTTTACTTGTAATAGTAAAAGTGATAAACGAATGGTTAAGAAAAATATATAATTTAAAGGTTGAAATAAGTGGATAATAAAAAGAGTGTTTATCTATTACCTTAAAACGCAGGGTATTATAGAAAAATGTTAAGTAAAAACAGGACCCCAAATATACATACATAATTTTTTTTCATGGTCTCGTTTTTATCAAATGATCAAACCGATAGGAGCGGTTATCTCTAAGTGGTAGGTGTATTAGTTGGCTATTGCTACAGATCAACCAACCACAAACACCGTAGTGGTAAAGGAGGATAAGCATTCTTCCTTGCTCAAGTGTCTGAGGTTTGACTGAAGTCTGGCTCACCTTGGCTGGGCTCTAGGTCACAGAGCGGGTCAGGTTTGTTCCAAGCATCTGTCACTCATTTGGTACCAGTGGCTATGCAGAGCACATTTTTTTCATGTGATCACAAAAGTGCAAGAAAACAAGACCCACTGCATTTCAAGTATTTGCTTATGTCATATTCACTGGCACCCCAGAAAACTGCATGGCCCGGCCCAGGCAAACAGACCAAGCCCACACCCACCCACCATAATAAAGCAAGAGCAAGGGGGTGGTGAGGTACACCTACTAGAGAGAAGTGGAGAACATTCTACCACAGTGGGAACAATATTTTCTTTTATTTTCTTCGTATGCTTCTATATAGACAGTCTATTCTATACAAACGCAGGAATAAAAATTATTAAAAAACATATCAGAGGCATACATATCAATGGAATAGGCTTGAGAGTCCAGATATGAGCCCTTACATTTATAGTCAATTTTTTTATAAGAGTGCCAAGACAATTAAATATGGAGATCAGTCTTTGCAACAAAAGGTGCATATAAATATTCAAAATGTTCATCCTCTGCCTCATACCATATATAAACATTAAGTCCAACAGGATCCAAGACATAATAGTAAGAGCTAAAACTATAAAATCCTTAGAAGAAAACATAGGCATAAATCTCTGTGACCTTGGATTAGGCAATGGTTCCTTAAATATGATACAAAAGCACAAGCAATGAAAGAAAAAATAGATAAACTAGAGTTCACCAAGATTAAAAGCTTTTGTGGTACGAAGGACACCACTAAGAAAGTGAGAAGACAACTCACTGGGATTGGGTTGAAAATATTTGGAAATCATGTCTGATAAGGGACTTGTATCCAGAAAAAAAAAAAGAAAAGAAATTTTACAACTCAACAACAAAAAGACAACCCAATTTAAAAAGGGGTGAAGGATTTGAATAGACATGTCCCCAAAGTAGACGTGCTAATTAATAGCCAAGGTGAACATGAAAGCTGGTGAACATCGTGATCCATCAGAAAAATGCCAATCAAACCACGAGCTAGTTCTTCACACCCACTAGGCTGGCTAAAATAAGAAACACAGACAATACTAACTAGTGTTGGTAAGGATGTGGAGAAATCAGGCCCCTCGTAGACTATTGGTGGGAATGGAAAATGGTGCAGCCCCTTTAGAACACAGTCCCATAGCTCCCCAGAGAGTTAAACATAAAGTTACCATATGACCCAGCAATTCCACTCCTAGGCAAATACCCAAGAAAATTGAAAGGATACATTCGCACAAAAATCTGAATGTCCACTAAGTACTATTACTTAAAACAGCCAAATATGAAAAGCACAAATGTTCGTCAGCTGATGAATGGAAATGTGGTATGACCGTGCAATGAAATGTTACGAAGCAGTGCAAAGGATTGAGGTGCTGTTACATGCCACAACACAGACGAACCCTGACAGCATGATGCCGAGGGAGTGAAGCCGGACACAAAAGGTCACAGACTGCATGACTCCGCTTCTGCGTAATGTTTAGAATAGACACAGAAAGCAGAGCAGTGGCTGCCCAGGGCTGGATGGGGGAAGTGATTGCTAATGGGTCCAAGGTTCCTTTTGGGGTAAAGACATGCTCTAAATTTGATTGTGGTGATGGCTGCCAACTCGGACTGTCCTGAACACCGCTGGGTCACACACTTTACGTAGGTGAATTTGATGTAAACTATATCTCAATAAAACTGTTATAAAAACACCCTAACAAGATTTAAATAGAATCCTAGGTAGTTACTGGAACAATCCGTCCTGGACTCACCATCCATAACTAACATTGAAAGCATGTTTCTATTCAGTAAGGAATCTCAGTAGCTTAATTAAGCTTCTTCAGTTCTTTACTCAGC
>NW_017732100.1:54817-57324 GCF_001890085.2 Hipposideros armiger | reverse complement strand
TTTACCTTATTTAGTGTGCTGTTCTATGTGTTTTGACAAATACACACAAACTGTTATGTAATCAGCACCATTATCAAGATATGGAAGCATCGCATCGCACCCCCAAATCCTCTCGTGCCCCTTTGTAACAATCCCTTCCCTCCAGTCTCCGGCCCCTGGCAACCACGGATCTGTTCTGTCTCTTTAGTTTTGCCTTTTCCAGGATGTCATACAAATAGAATCATTTTGTATGTAGCTTCTCGAGTCTGCTTTTCTTGACTTGGATTTACACATGTCATTGTGGGTACCAACAGTTCACTCTTTCACATTGCGGAGTAGTGCTGCATTGCATGGAAGTCCCACAGTGTACTTATCCATTCACCTGTTGGAGAAAATTTGGCTTCTTTTCAGGTTTGGGTGGTTATTGATAAAGCGACTGCAACCATTCACATTCACATGCATTTTTAGTGTGAACATAAGTTTTTATTTCTCTCAGGTAAATATCTAGGAGTAGGATTGTTGGGTCATATGGTAAGTGTGTATGTAACTATCAGAAATCACCACTGTTTTCCAAAGTGGCTGCAACAGTTTGTAGTCTCTCCAACAATGCATGAGCGTTCCAGTTGGTTCCCGTCATCACCAGCACTTGATATTGTCAGGTTTGTTTTTTTTTCTCTCATCCCCCACTCCCTCCCCTTTGGCAACCATCAGTTTGTTCTCTGTATCTATGGCTCTGTTTCTATTTTGACTTACTTATTTAGTTTTTTAGATTCCACATATAAGTGAGATCATATGGTGTTTGTCGCTTTCTGTCTTATTTCACTTAGCACAATGTCCTCTAGGTTCATCCATGTTGATGCAAATGTCAAGATGTCATTCTTTTTTATTGCTGAATAATATTTCATTATATATATATATGTACCACTTCTTCTTTATCTGTTAATCTACTGATGGACACTCAGGTTGTTTCCATATCTTGGCTATTGATGATGCTGCTGCAATGAACATGGGGGGGCACATACCTTTTTGAATTAGTGTTTTTGTTTTCTTTGGATAAATACCCAGGAGAATTGCTGTAATAGATCACATGGCTGCTCTATTTTTAAGTNATGTTTCTATTCAGTAAGGAATCTCAGTAGCTTAATTAAGCTTCTTCAGTTCTTTACTCAGCGGCCAATTTTTTTTAAACTATTGTTTTTATTTTAATTTTTTCGAGTTTTATTGAGACATAATTGACATGTAACTTTGTGTGAGTTTGAGGTGTGCATCACACACACACACACACACATCACACACACACACTCAGCTACAGCGTGTGCATGTCTTTATTTTTATACTATACTGAACATTATGTTTATATCTCTGCCTCCCCCACTAGATGTGAGGGCAAGTCTTAAGTTTACCTGCTTGGATTTGTCAGAATCCATCAGAGGATCCAGTTTTAAGAAAGAAAGGGTGAGTTGCCACAGTAGGAAATTCCACAGAAGCCTGTATTTAAAGGTAACACATGCAGAGCAGAACGCCACAGGAAGCCAGGTTAGACAAGTCCGCCTCTGATCGGAGGCTGCTGATAAGTCAGAATTTTCAAGGTGATTATTCTCAGTTTTTACCCTTGGGCCTCTATTCTTTTAACTATTATCGAAGTCCCATCTTTTAAAATTAATGACCCAGTACGAAATTTCAGAATAGCTGAAATTGATTTGTCTATTTACTTACCTCTTTTAAATGTAAAATAAAATTGCATTTGTGTGGAAAATCCCCCAGCACCAATGAAAACTGTGATTCTGCCTTTCCTGAGAAATATCTTTATTTGTCCTCTGGGAGGTCTTAAACTTTAGTTGGCTTCTATTAAACTTTTATGAGAACAAAACGAGTGAATGACTTTTTCTTCAAACAGGTAGTTTTTGTTGTTTCAAAGAAAGAATACATTCTTGAACAGAATTAGTTCTTTAAGACAAATTATTCAGTATCACTTACAGAAAACCAAAAGAGGGTGGGTGATGGGTTTGAGGAGACAGCTATCACCACACCAAAACTGCAGAACATTCAAATTAGGTCATAATTATATTTTTGTCTGACTTGTCTAAATATTGCCTCACATATCTTCCCCAAGGGGCCTAATAAGCTATCATTATGAACTCTTATCTTTACGTGAAGCATTAGTTTCCCTTCTCTGTCCTATTTGAAAATGCAAATGCTCCTGGCAGCATTGATATATTAAGGACAGTTTATGCCAAAGGCTCCGGGAATGAGGTGCTGGCAGGAGGGGTGGAAAGCGCAGATCTGAGGGGTATCACTCTGTTTTTACTTGAAATCAAACCATCTGTTGAAAACTCAGGAAGGAAAATAAAATGGAGGGAGTATTCAGCGTTAAGGTCGATGCAGTTCATGTCCCAAGTCAACCAATCGATTGTTTGGTAGCATCAGAATCCTTGGTGTTCCCGTGTCCTCCCATCCCCAAATCATTAAAGCACACACTTGGGGGTTGCAGCAGGCTGAATCATGGCCCCCCAAATTCCCAGAGCCCA
>NW_017732100.1:52357-53307 GCF_001890085.2 Hipposideros armiger | reverse complement strand
AAAGATCTCATTTACTACGAAGGCGGATGCAAGCTGTCTACTCTTGAGCAAATTTTTAACTAGCACTGAAGTAGGTTCCAACCAGCGTTAATGGGTTTTCTTACCAGCACTGGCAACTGTTAAGACTTAAAGTTGGCATGTACAATAAATGTTGATACATGGTTCTAAGCTGGGTTTGTCTCATTTTCTTGACTTTCCTTTTTAATACTATGTGGTCTTCTAACTGCAGAATAACACTCATGGCTGTGGTGTTTCCAGAGTGTGGTGGAAACATGCCCAACCAAAACAGTGCTCTCCGTTCACGCTATTTACTTTTGGGTGTGTGCTCCACAGAGAGGATAGTACTTCCTGTAGGGTTTCTGTGCAGTGAATGTCAGTTCCTTTGCAGGTGAAGTTTTATTTCCCTTAGGATGGGTCTACATGAAGAGGTAATAGTAAGCATCTTGTGTGGAGGAGAGAGGACTCCTGGATTGCTTTGGTGATCCCCACTAGTATTCCGGGTGTGTGGGGGGGAGGCCCAGTGGTGGGGGGGAAGGGGGCGAGAGCCAGGCATTCCAGCTACAGGGCTCTTTTCTCCTTTATTTTAATGACCTCAAAGCACTTCATCCTAGCCTGACATGTAAATGTTTTAATAATTGAATTCATTCAAGTAAGCATTCCTTGAGAGCCTTTTGAGATATATTTAAAAACTCTTCTTTAGTGTTGTTGTTGTTTTTCTAACATATAGAAAGACTATTTCAAATCAGGTTTATTGAGGGGAAATTTACATGCAGGAGAGTTTACCTTATTTAGTGTGCTGTTCTATGTGTTTTGACAAATACACACAAACTGTTATGTAATCAGCACCATTATCAAGATATGGAAGCATCGCATCGCACCCCCAAATCCTCTCGTGCCCCTTTGTAACAATCCCTTCCCTCCGGTCTCCGGCTCCTGGCAACCACGGATCT
>NW_017732100.1:28813-46907 GCF_001890085.2 Hipposideros armiger | reverse complement strand
GTGTCCGAGCTGACATTAAGTCGCAGCGTGCCCCTTCCTTGCCCATCACTTTTAAATGCCATCGTCGTGCCTGCGTGTCTGTCTTGTAGATGCGGCGCTGGTGACCTTGCCCCCAGATGCTGAGGTGCCTGCACCCCTGGCGGCCGCTGCCGAGCTGTGGTGGGAGCGGACTCTGCCTTCTGAAGCGGTGCCTCTTTACAATGAAGGTGCAGTCCCCGGAGTTCCAGTCCCTGTTCACGGAAGGACTGAAGTGTCTCACAGGTGAGCGGCGGTGCTGTCAGTGGAGCAGCACGGGGCTAACGTGGACGCGCCAGCGTTCAAGGCTTTTGGCCGTCGCCTGGCTGACGAGAGAGGCCTACTACGTGTAACCCGAAACGCTAGCCGAATCACGGGGCAAGAGATGACTGCAGTGAAAAGCACGGCTTTTCTGTGTGCTAGCCAGGTGCTGACGTACAGAGCCCGCCCGGGCTTCCAAGCCTCATGAGTAGGTAGTTTCCTCTTGTGTTGTGGACGAGGAAACAGGCTGAGGAATGTGAGATGCTTCACCAGCGTTCATATAACTGCTACCTGGAGAGCCGGGCTTCGAACTTGCTCAGTCTGATTTCAGAACCCAGCCGGCAACCACTGAGCTGTGTCCCCCCGAGTGGAAGTGCTTTCTGAGAACGAGACAGCAGGGAACAGGTGTGTCCCCCCATGAGTGCACGTGCACACCTCACCTGGCAGGCACACGGGAAGTGGCTTCAGCTGAGCCTGCCAACAGCTGCTCCGTCGTGCTCGCGCCCCAGCTCTGTCCTTACACTGCTCAGTCCCAGCCACTGCCCTTGCTGAAGTAGCCACACAGCGGCCTTTCAAAGCCGGGGTGTTTTAGTGGCGCCTCAGAAGTATGTTAAAGCATATGTAGGTGGAAACAGGACCTACGCAGTGGTTTGCAACCCTGACTGCTCATCAGATTCACCTGGGGAGCTGTTAAAACATACAGATGCTGGGGACCCACCCCGGAGCTGAATGGCAATCTATACATTGTTTTGAAAATTCTACTCCCTTAATTCTGATGCACAGAAGGTGAGGAATCACTGCTTTAAAATGACTTTGCTTGTATTCGCGTTTTCCTACAGCTACTTTCCTATTCTTGAAATTAGATCAGGGAAATGCTCCAGAACCTGATTCTTATAGGCTCTTCACCTGGTCTTGAAGTAGAGGGCCTAAACTTCATGCTTTACTGATTATTAATTAGAGTGGAAAATGCTAGAAACTCACTGCCCAGTAGAAATACATATAGTATGAGTCACATACGCATCGTAGACTTCTAGTAACCACATTAAAAAGGTAAAAAGAAATGGGTGAAATTTATTTTTTAGTACATCTCATTTAATCCACTATATCTAAGATATCATTTTAATATAAAGTGTAAAAATTGTTAATGAGCTATTTCACTTTTTTCCTTCCTTGTAAGTCTGAGATCTATTGAGCATGTGCAGACCATCTCAGTTCAGACTCGTCACATTTCAAGTGCTCAGTAACCACACGTGGTTCCTGTTGGAGCATTAGGTCTAGCGGCTCCACCTTTGAGTGGAATTTGAGCTGGTTCTTTCCCCTCTCTGGATCTTCCCATCTTCAATTGCAAGAGGCCTTTTGGATGAAAGGTGTCAAATGGTTGGATGTCATCAGTAGTTAACTCTTGATGGCCTAGTTTAGATCCTTCTGCATTTTTCTTTTGGAAACAAGGCTCTGGGTATTGATTACTGCAGGTCTTGACATCTTTTATTTTAACTGTTGCATCTGGCTTATTAACCCTGACTTCAAGAGCTGCACTTTCTCCACCTGGACAGGTGAAGTCCTCAGGAAGCTGGGAACTAAGGAGTTTGGTAAGATAGAGGTAGTATTTGCGCCCAAGGTCATGTCCTTGGAAGACTGGAGGATAGAACATGGACCTATTCTAAAGTTGACTTTCTAGGCTGCACTGGAAGTGGCAAGCATGGAATCTGAGTGAAGTGCTCACCAGTTAGAAAATCAAACAATTGCTTTTATTTCGTCTTTGCTACTTTCTAAAGACTTGGGTGTCCTAGTAAAATACCGTATTTCCCCATGTATAAGATGCACCCTTTTTCGAAAAATTTGGGGTCTAAAAACTGGGTGCGTCTTATACAGGGTTGTAGGTTTTTTTACAGTGCTGAGGAGTTGTATAAATTTTATGATGNACCCCTTTTCACTCTGAAGAGAGGTCGTCTATCCCAAGAAGCCATGTCCCAAATGATGCTGCACTGTGGGTTCATTACTGTCCTCACACCTGCAGGGACATCAGAATCCCCAGGAAACCACGAGGACAGACACTGCAGCCTCGTCCGCAACTCATCACTCTCTGGGGAGGGGATGAGGCTGGAACTCAGGCTTCCGTAGTTTGCAAGGCTTCCCAGGTCACTGGATGCACAGCAAACATGCCACCACTAGGCTAAACCTTCCGAGGGAAAGAGAACACCGCGCTAAAAGTTACAACGTGGGAAAGGTCAGTGGACTACAAAACGATACGAAGCCTGTTTCGTTTTCAGACGCTCCCATAGCTTTAAGACGCGCTTTTCTTACCCATCCGACTGTGTTCTCAGCTCCAGGACTTTGAACCTCTGTCTTCCAACCGCTTTCACTTTCACTATCTCAATTCCAAAGTCCTGCTCTTCTCGGTAGGCGTAGATCTCCGCCGTAGTGCCAAACTGTGCTTCCCTTTCCTGGATGTTACTTCCCAGGCAGATTTTTAAAGGAAACAGTTTTGAACATTTAGTTTTTAAATATGCAAAGCTGACAAAAGCAATACATGTGGGAAAACAATTTACAGTAATCAACCCTCACTGCAAAGCGATTATAATTGTATTTTAGCATCCTATGGGGGAATTTAGACACACAAGGAGGCTTCAGAAAGTACAAGGGGAGCACTTTCAGGAAAAGAACAGATTTCGTCCCTGAGATGATGGAGGACTGACAGGGGTTAACTCCCTTCCCCGAAGCAAACAGTCCTGACTGAAGCAAACGGTCCTGACTGCAGCAGCTGGCACCTGGCTGCTCAGCCCTGTTCTGGGCCGGGACTTCCTGTGCTCGCTTCCTGCCTGTGGCCGGTTTCAGCCGGTTAGCTGACAATCACCTTCAGCCCATGGTCTGCAGTGCGACAGCTTAGGGGTTCTCAGAGGGAAACAACNGGCCCCAAATTAAGGTGTGTCTTATACATGGGGACATATGGTATAATGTTCTGTATGAAAAGGATACAAAGACACATGAAGAAAAAAAGATGGCTGTTGGATGGTGATGCTGTGCAGTTGAATACTATACGAGTTCTCAAATCTTAATATAACAGCTGCTTTGCCACGTGTAAAATTAGTTTCCAGTATGCAAGAATTTGGGCGTTAGGATACTGTATTGTGCTCATACGGCATTTTATCATTGGTCACTTTATTTCATGTAATTATAACTTCATTTTGCCTGAGGAAACCATTTAATGCCAGGGGCATATAAGTTTATCTCCCCATTCTGTGTATAAGCCTGAAGTTGCAAACGTAGTGATTTTTGCCTGAGTTACACTGTTAGTGGACGAGCCAGGGCTGCTGTGGCCACGTGGGTGTCATCCATACTCACAGCCGGATGACAGTGCTCAGTTTCTGTGATGTCAGAAAGTCGTCATACTCACATTTGGGACAGTAGGAACAGCTGACCACTCCGGGAAACACTGAAGAACAGATGGTTTGCTTCCTGGTGGTGACAGTCATCCCACGTAACGGTCTTCCCACTTACACTTCCCACACGCTGTTCGTCCCCCACCCTCCAACACTCAAAATCCAAAATTGTAAAGGGAAGAAGTTAATGAAAAGTAAAGTAAAATTTAAAAGATCAGAGACAGTTATCCAGGTTGTCTGATGCGTTCATGTCGTGGTCTTTTGGTTGCTGATGAGAATAAGTAACAATAGCTTGCTATCAAATGTGGCAGTTGAAGCAAATTAACACGGTTAGAATGATGAGATTTTGCTGTTCTTGAGTCTTAGGCTTAACTTTACAATTAAGTTTAGTTGCATTAGGTGTTAGTTTCACTGAGTATGTATGTAGTTTACAAAATTGTTTGGAATGTGGAATGTATGTCTGTTTCTGGAAGATTGAAGGTGTCGGTAACTGAGGAAAAAGGGAATCTTAAAGCTTGATAATTCCTGCTGTTTTAGGTCATTATAAAATCATGCCTTCCTTAGTTTTTATGACTACTGTCCACCCAGGCACATACATACGCCTTCTCAATTGTATTAAAATATTAGAATTCTGAGGTTTTTGGAACTAGTTATCAATTCCCATAGGGCTAATGAAAATGATGAATAGCTTACTTTGAGTTCTGGGTCTCTTATTCTGTAATGCAGTTAATGTATTGGGTGACTTTGGCCTTACACTTGTATAATGTTTTAGTGGAGCCAGCATGGGAATCTTAATAGTGGTTATCTGTGCATTCTGTCTTGACCTTCATCCTGTTCAGGCAGGCTCAGGTGGAAGTAAAACTTGCCCACTTTTCACATTCCAAAACAGTTTCTTAGACACTATTTTGATTTGAAGGAAGAAAACCTTTTAAAAAACATACTTTCCAATGAAGCCCTTTTTTTTATTAAGCTAGGATATCACAATTCAGTTCCATTGTGAGCCAAGTTGGTGTGAAGATGGGTAAGAGGTTTTCTACCCTGAGAAGTGGGGAGACGAAAGGCATGAAGAGATACTTGTGATATGATTAGTGCCCATAAAGATGGCCTACTCTCGTAGCTTAGAATAAATTCACGCGGCTCCACCTTCAGGAGAGGCTCCCTCTGCTCAGTGGGGAAAGACGAGTGAAGGGGAGCTGGGTGCAAGTTTTCCCCGCGGTGGAGGTCATGACCAGCGTTCAACCGGCGAAGGGAGAGAGGATGGAAGAGGTTGACTGCGTGTGTGCAGTAAGGGTCTTATTTCATGAAACTTGTTTGCCAGCCCCTCCCCTCTGCCAACCCCCTCCCCCCAAGTAAGAGCGATGGCTCTGCGGAATGTTTTTCTTAGTGTGGGTTGCGCAGCGAGACGGTGGGTAGCAGCTGCCCAGACAGATAAATGAGTCAGAAAGGTGCTGAGGTGAGGTGACGGCGTGAGCACAGTTACAGAGGGGCCCAGGGGAGAGTGGGGGTGAGGCAGCTGGGGCAGGCAGACCCCTGGCCACTGCTGTGAGTGGTGGGAGGGGCAGCGGCGTGGCGTCGGTCAGCTGGTGACTGAGGGCCACGTATCTGGACCCTGAAGGCTGGATTTCAAGGGGACAGCTGTGGCCCTGGAGGCCAGGAGCTACAGAAGGGCACTTGGGACTCAGTGGGAGGGAGGTTCAGAGGCCCCGGACAGGGACAGATGAAGTGGCGTCTAGGAGTCTTGGCAGTCCTTATCCTTTTGCGTCACGGACCTCTAAATCTAAGGGAGACTGTGGACTGTCACACATGGCTTTTTATTTTGAGGGATGTGTCATCAGTGGGACCTGACTGGAGTTGTGGGTTCCAGGAGCACGAGCACCTGCTCTTGGAGAGGGCTAGTTGGGGAGGCTGCGTCCCTGTGGGAGAGCTTTGAGTTAAGGCCAGAAGGTGGGGGAGGGAGCAGTTCTCAGTTAGCAGGTCACTTTAGGGAGGCTGCAGAGAGTGCGGCTGAAGGCTTGGGAGGATGACAGCGGAGCGGGCTGGGACCGGACAGCAGATGACAGGAGTTGTGACGAGGGACACTAGAACGCTGATGCAGGTGGTTGAATGCTCAGGTCAGTGTCCTCCAGCCCCAGACCAGGAGGGACACAGCTCCTTGGGCTGTTGGTCCTTGCAGGGGGGCAGAACACTGACCATGGAGGACCTGGGGTCGTCTCAGTGGCAGGGCTTTAGAAAGGACTTCTTGTAGGACTTGGGCTTGTGTCACGTGGTCTTGGGTCTAAGAAGGTGAGAACACTGCGAGGCTGAAACTCGTAAGGAGCATTCCTGCCTTTGAACTGTTACGGGCTGGTGACCTGGACAGTGTTCACGTCTGGTCTGTTCAGACCTGGTGACGACGTGTCTCGTCTTGCTCCATCGTGGTCACACAGGCCTTGTCTGATGTCCTCTGCTGTTGTTCACATCCGACAAAACGCCAGCGCCGAGCTGCGCGTGCCAGGCCGGTTCCTGGCTGCCCTTCTCACCAGCCCCATGTGGCGTCCCGTGCGCACCTGGGTCCCTGCAGCGGGCTGGGCTGCGTGCTGGGCTGCAGAGGGGTCAGCTCTGGGTCTCCTGGCTGAGGCCCTCCCAGGAGCTCCGGGGCACAGATGGCTTTTAGGAGCAGAGACAGGAGCTGGTCGTAAACATCAGATCAGATCCATTTGTGAAGGACTCTCGCCGTGACGTTTACCCTGAGGGCTGTGGCAGGCGCCTGTGTGAGAGTTTCAGAGGTTCACGCACGAGCATGTCGGAGAGCACCTCGCGTTTCTAGCATGTGCACATAGGCCTGGAGATGGAAGGGTTCTTCCCTTTGCTCCTTGGTAATAGCTCAGACCTCCATCGTGACCTTGAGACAGTGTGGGTTCCGAGCCAGCAAAGCGAAACTGCCAGGCCCCGCTCCTCCCAGGCGGCAGAGGCCCTCCCCCAGCGGCGGGCCCTTCCTCTGGGCCGCCGCCTCCTGATGCTCTGGGGGTACGCTCAGTGAGTGCTCGCTGCAGCCTCTGACCATGCGCAGCCCACACCTGTGCTTCTGTGCTTCTCAGGAGAAACACATGGAAATAAAAGTGTTCTTTCTCATCGCAGAATTGTTCGTCAAAGAGAACCACGAGCTGCGCATCGCGGGAGGAGCGGTGCGCGATCTGTTAAATGGCGTGAAGCCGCAGGACGTGGACTTCGCCACCACGGCCACCCCCGCGCAGATGAAGGACATGCTTCAGGCGGCGGGCGTCCGCATGATCAACAACAAGGGCGAGAAGCATGGGACCATCACAGCCAGGGTGAGCGCGCCGACGCGGCCTGTGCCCCTCCGACACCCCACGCCCTCCTCTGCCACGCGCCGGCCGTTTTTATGGCACTTACCTGTTACCCCCCCTTTCCTGCGGTGTGTGGTGTTCGCTTCCGGGTTTGAAGGTGGCATCTGTTGACCTTCTAGACCACACCCTCCTCCGCGCCAGCTCGTGATCCCTTCCCTCGGCCTGAGGCCGTGCCCTGGTTTTTGGCTAAGTCGGTGTGCAGGCTGCACACCGGCGGCGCTCGTCTTCAGGCGGGCCGTGCGCTCTTCAGGCGGGCCGTGCGCGTCCGCCTGCGTTTCCTGTGCGGTGGTGTTTGCCTCTGCGGCTCATAGCAGTTTCCCTGCACGTGGCTTCCTGGGTGCCCTGATTGGCTCGGCACGTCAGACGGGCAGGTTCCTCTGGGCAGACTTCAGCGCACAGGCTCACTCCCTGTTCCGAGCCCTCCCCTGGGGCAGCCCTGCTCCCGGGGTCCCCTGCACCGGCCCCTGGCAGCTCCCTTGGCCTCTTCCTCACCAAAGAGCCTGTTTCCTGGGTGCCGTCGGGTAGCCTCTCTCGCTTCCGCCCTCCTTTTCCTAGTGTGAAACTTGAGACAGCCTCCATTTCCCGCGCTCTGCTGTGACAGCTTTGCGGCCTGGAGGTGGAGGCTGGGAACCATTTTCACTCAGAAATGGAAGTCTGTGTTTCCTACCTCCCGGTGCTGCCAGGGATGTCTGGGCTCAGGCAGGTTGCTCTTTTCTTTGTGACCTGATGGCTTGTCCTTTGGGAAACCTCTCTGTGGTCTTTTTCTCACTGGTGGTTTTAATTTCAGGCTGCCGCGCCTCGCGCTGGATTTGCTTTCTCTCTCTCTCTCTCTCCTCTCTCTCACGCAGTGGGCCTCAGGTCCTCTCCTGACTCTGTCCCCTTCGCTGGACGCTTCTCTTTGGGGGCCGTGAAGTTGGACGGACCACGGGGCTGATCTGGTTGCACCTTTTTCTCCTGTGTTATACTCTCACCTTTTATTCTACTTTCCATGAGATTGTCTTAACTTGATCATCCAGCCTTTCTATTATATTTGCAAGTTTGCTGTCTTTAGAATTCTCCGGAGCTTAGAACGTGTCTTCGGAAAGCTTCCTGTTCTTGTGTCAGATGCAGTATCTTCTCTTCCCTCCCTTAGGATACCACTTGGAGCCCTTTTGACAATGTCTTTATTTCCTCGGAGTTCTTCTGTCTTTCCTTTGGTTTCACTTAAATGGGGGTGTTCTTTGGCTCTCCGCTTGTGTTTCGTGGGCGTCCAGTGTTTGTGAAATGCGCAGGCCTTGTCATCGGGAGACCCGGAGGCATCCTCCTGTGTCTCCCAGGTTAGCAGCAGCTGGGTCTGAGCATTTAAAGCGCCCAGTGGGGCGGGGATGGGAGTCGGGGGTGCTTTTCACGGAGCCTGTTTTTGTTGTGCTGCCCCCTCCCGTGGTCACCCGTGAGTGGTGCCCCTGCTGTGCCTGTTTTTAGGTCAGCCTTTCTCCTGCGTTAGGGTCTGGCTCTCTGTCTGGGTGAGGGAGGCATTGTGGAGGTCTCACTGCTTCTTATAATGAATCTTAAACAGTCTTCACATTTCACCCCTTTCCTTCTCTCCTTAGAGATAACTTGTGTCCCAACCCCTGAGTCCTGGATTCTGCAGTGAGAACTAGCTGGTTTCTGGGAGGAGGAAGTACGCGATGAGAGGATCCTGGGGCAGCCTCCCAGTGGTCCCGCGTGGCTTCCGAGCCCGTGGGGAGCCCCAGGCTCCTGCTTGGCCTCAGCACCCATGTGCCGCCTGTCAGGGCGCGCGTCCCCTCCTGCATCCCGACAGTCCCTCACACGCACCCCCCGTCCCTCACGCCCAGCCCGTCTTTCACGCGCACCCCGTCCCTCATGCCCACCCCCCGTCCTTCACGTCCACCCCCTCTGTCCCTCATGCCCACCTGTCTGTCCCCTGTACAGTTCCTGCTGAGTGTCCACGCCTCAGCTGGCATGTCACTGTCACTGAGCTCCTTGGCTCCTCTTGCTGCGCTCTGTTGGGACTTCACTGATGATCACCAGTTAGGAGCTGCAGGACGTGTGACTGCTTCTTCCTGTCACCTGTGCCCCATGCCAGACACCCTGTACATTGACAGTCAGCTTTTTCCAAACTGGAGCCATTAAACAGCATGTCAGAGAGTCACCTGGTTTGACATCAAAGCAGCAGAACACAGTGTTTTCAGGGCTCCTCCCTGTGCCCCAGCCCTGGTCAGAGTTGCCTGTTTTGTATGTCACACTCATGGTTTTTGAATTAGGATGCGCTTATTACAGAAGCACTCTTCGGATCTGCCTCTGAATACTGTGCTAGTGTTCTGCCTCGGGCACATGTGCACTAGTTGACTTGGAAAGCAGGAAGAGAAGCCTAACTGTTAGGACTCATGCTTGTTTTCCAATCCACCCGATGATACAAAAAACTGATTTTAAAAAAACATTTACTTGCAGCTTCATGAAGAAAATTTTGAAATTACCACACTGCGGATTGATGTCGTCACTGATGGGAGACATGCCGAGGTGGAGTTCACAACTGACTGGCAGAAAGATGCTGAACGCAGGGATCTCACCATAAACTCCATGTTTTTAGGTAAGACGCGCAGGGAGAATCATGGTTTCGCTCGGCCTCAGGGCCTTCTTTCGGGGGACTCTGCATTCTGGAAATGTGCAATCTAAGAGCTTGCATTGGTTCCTAAGAAGACACAGTGTAGTGTGGTCGTTAGCAGACAGCTCTGCAGAACAACCCTGGCTTCAAGTCCCGACTCCGTCACTCACTGGCTGTGAAGTGAGGGTATTACTTCCTTTTTGGGGTTATTGTGAGATTACAAGAGTCAGTAATTGTATGTCCTAGCACAGTCCTGGCACGTGGACACATGCAGTCAGTGCCAACTTACTGACCACTCCTGAAAAGGTTGACATTTTCAGGTAAGGAAAATGCACACACCCGTGCACACTCACACCCGTGCACACTCACACCCGTGCACTCACACGTNCCTAAGTTAAAACCAAAAATAACCTAAGAAATGGATTTTCCATCTCACTGTGGAACGGAAAGGGAGATTTTTAACATTTCAGATAAATATACAGACTATAAATGAATCCAAGTTAAAAAAAAAAGTCAACGTATGAGCAACTCCTGCGAATCTTGATACTTCTAAATTAACTTAGACATTCTCAGACACCCCACCTGCTGTCCCATCTCCCCACCCAACTCTTACACCTTTCCCATCTCATAAACCATCGAACCTGAGGAGGAGGAAGGCAAAGGAAGACAAAACCAAGAGCCCATTTACATGAAGTTAAACACAACTAGAGAATACAGGCAGCTTTAACTTCTATATGCATTTCTTTCCTCATTCTCAAACACAATTTGAATATGCAAAGAATCAAAATACGCATTATCTTTCTTTCTTTAAAAATTATTTAAACTCTCATGATAGTAAAGTCATTTCCAGAACGCTACTTGAGAATATCACAATGGCAAACATCTTTTCATGAACTAGTGCCCACAAGAGGGTTGCACCTACGAGCTGTTTCTCATGGAGCTTTGTATCTCCTAACCTTTGAAATGTGGGATGTGCTAGCACAAAGCACTGTCATACTGACAACGTCAAATAGTATATATATTACAAGCCTCTGCTTCATTATTATATTCAGGAATTCTAAAGCGGTCTTTCATATTAACCACTGTCTTGACCAACAAAAATTTATGAATGAAATTCTGATATTTATTTAAATACAATAGTGAAGTGTGTCTGACAATATCTAGATTTAATTTAATGATAATATTAGACTCACTCCACTAACTTCATTTCTTCCCTGCAAGCTCCAATTTACATCTACATGACTTTGGAAAACGTTTTAAAAATGACTGCATTCAAGCTGTGTTCAGAATTTTCTTGTAAGCTCGCACTACAAACAAAGCCACTCTCAATTTTCTTCACCTAACACAGGAACACAAATACATGGTAATCATATTTTTAAAGCAAAAGTGTGTACCTTTCTACAACAATCTTCAGAAAACGGATTCCTCTTTAAGGTCATCAGTAAATGAAATTAAGAATTACATTTTACCCAACAGTAGCTGGGTAGTTACAAGAGTTCCGTAAGATTTGGTTTCTTATTACGATAAAAACATTACTGTTATTGGAAAGCCAGCTTCCTGACAGCGTGAACAGCAGCTGGCTGTGGTGCCGCTGTGAGTGGCCTGCAGGACTGAACGACCCTCCTGTCACTGTGAGCGCCCAGGTCTGAGGCCCACGGGCTGGTTCTTCTCCCAGCAGCTGAGTTTTGTTTTTAACATACTAAGCTCATTTCTTTCCAGCCTGGTTGGCAGTTGCTTGTGATCACAGTTACACTGATTTATATACACAATATAAATATATATATATATATATATATGAAATATGAGTACGAAAATAAAATTGCTCCAACAAATATTCAGTTGAGCCATGAAAACGCTTTGAAATTTGGTTCAGGTGATTCTAACAGGACCAAAGTGCACAGTCTGGAAGGACTCTGCACCCCGCTGCCTTGTGATTATCTGTAGAATCTGTCTTGAAATAAAGCTGCAGGTGTGAGCCAGTGGGAGCGGTGTACACACGACAGATGACCGTCACTCCGACCGGTCCTTCAAGAATGTCCCTCGTCTGCACCAATGACGAGTGCCGTGTGTGCACGCGCAGTTAAAATGCGTTTAGGTTTGCGTGTGTGGCTTTATCATCGCCAGTGTGAACGAGCTTTCTGACTGATGGTTACGGGCTCGTGACAGGTAAAAGGACTGCCAGCCCCGATGGGCTGCCCAGATCCTCTTCCTCTATCTGCTGAGCAACACAGGGACCCCTGAAAAGGCCGACAGGGATTTCATGACACACTTCCATTTTTAAAATTAATTTTTCAAAAAAAACTTCGTGTTCAGAAGCTGCCATAAAAACAAAGCCTGTTAACCTAGAAAAGGCGAGAAGGTAGCAGCGCCTTTTCATACATGCTGGGCTGTTTATGTGGAAGACAAATGACTCATAGCCGGGGTTCTCACTGGAGAAAACGGGGGGCTGGATCGCCCAGCGTGCTGTGCAGGAAGCCAGTCTGGTGGGAAAGCGCCTTGGGGACCTCACACCAAACAGCTCCGCTCACCAGCTGGGTGGCTGGGCAGACCCCTCACCTCTCCAGCACTGCGTTTGGTATTTGGAAAAAGAGGAGACTGCACTCGCTACGTTCATCTCACCATTCCTAGTGAAGGTGGCTGCAGGCCCAGAGGGGAGGGAGCCTGAGCGACATCNGAGCACACTCACACCCGTGTGTGTACTGTGTCGCCCTCCTTCCTCTGCACTCTTTGACGACATGTCCCCCCTCGGGGTGCCCACAGCATACACTGGCGTGTGCGCCTCATCTGTGCTGAGCCAGAAACAACCTCAGATGCTTCCACGCGTTGTATTCTGGGAGTCCCATCTTTAATCAGTCAGGCTGGCGTGTAAGAGCAAACCTGTGTATCATCTCAGTTTAATTGTTTGGTCAATGAAAGCAGTGAGAATCCTAATGGGAGCAGATGTGAATTAGGTTAGTGGTTTGGTACATAATTGAAGCATTATATTTTGTACTTTCAATTTTAGAAAAGCCTTTTTATGTTTAAGACTTTGGATTAGAAAAGAGGGATGAAGCATCCAGTACCATAACTCAGTGTGTGGGGCAGGCATAGCGAGAGGATGCGGCTCGGAGAAGAGGGCTGGGGGCCGAGGGTGGGGGTGTGTTTCTAACAACATTAATGGCAGGGCACGTCCTAGAGCGCCGGCGAGGTTGTAGGCACAGCGGGGCTCCCTCCTCATAGGTCATGTCACTCAACTCGCAGAAAATCTTCATGGAGTGCATGAAGCCCATTTGGCACACCCAGAAACCAACTCCGAGATGTTAAGTAATTTCCCTCAGGTCACAGAAAGCCACGGGTTGAGCCGGGTTTCCAGTGAAGTCTGGCCGGAGGGCGCCCAGTTGGTGGCATGTCTTCTCTCCAGCATGTGCTCAGACTCCAGGCGCGCCTTTCTCCTTATGTCCATCTTGCCTAATTAGTCCTCAGCTCGTGCATTCGGTACAGCCTCGTCACTAGATTCTCATCAGCGTACTTACCTAAAAGAGACACTAACGTGCTTGTGCAAGATGCCGTTTTGTACATGTCAAAGCTAGTCTTACCGGCAAGTGCTTTTCTAACACTGGCTGACCCTTCCAGTGTGCCAAGCACTGCTCTAAGCACATCACGTCCGTTTAATCTCCCCAGCAGCCCGATGCAGCAGACACGGGTTCACACACAGTAATTTGCTGCAAGTCACGCAGCCCGTAAATTGCAGAATTAGGGTTCCTGCTCAAGCAGCCTGGCTCTGAGGTCTCGTTCTTAACCACGGCCGTGCTCTCTCAGCAACTCAGCTTTCTCATTTTTAGTCATCGTATTTTAAAAGAATGATATTCAGAGCAAAACAAAGTATACACCAGTGATGCTCACTGATCTTATTTTTAGTCACTTTTTTGTCCAGGCTTTTTTCAAGCCTTATTGGATGAAAATTCCCACTTCTGGCATTCATGGTTACTTTGTTTTTCAAACCCTTATTTTTGCTTTTGTCAGATCCTGTTTTTTTTCCTCCAAATTCTGACCTTCCCTGAAAAACACCTTAGTATTTCTTTGTTCACCAGAGACAGTTAAGATTCTCTTCATTAAGTGAAATAACATTAGGAGACAGACAGGCCACATTTGTTATTTTGTAATCATACTTTAGTCTTTATTTACATTTTTTTCATTTTTTATTTCTTTTTGAATCTGGAGCCTTTTAAACTTGCTGTATGTATCAAAATGCCACATAAACCAAAACAGCCTGCGGAGGGTTAAGCCTGAGCTTACTGGTGCTGCATTTGGGATAATCAAGAGAGCGTTCAAGTTCCAGCAGCTCAAATGACAGGTGGTCGTGTGCTTCCTCTCGGATGCCACAGGATCAGGTGTCTGAGGATCGCGGACCTCCCCAGGCGGATGGTTGGATGGTGCCTGTGTCTCTGCTGTTTCTCTGGCTCTTACTTCGTCCCTACGGTGGCCATCTGTCTGTGTGCTTGGGCTGAGATGTTTCCTGAGACATCATTTTCAGTTTTAAAATCAGGAAANGTGGGAAAACTAAAAATTCTGTACATTAAGGCCAAGTCTATCCAGCAGTCTGATTCCTGCCCTTCTCCTTAAATATTGAGTGGTTTTAGTTTTGAATGTAAAATACTTCTGAGTATGAAAGTGTATGTTTTGTTCCAACGGCCCAGAACTACGACCCAGCTTACCCTAGAAACAAAAAGTTTCCAGGTGAGTTACTTACAGCATCATATAAGGAGTACAGCCAGCGAGGCCATGAAGTCAAATTTGCACAATGAAACTTTCTCTGAAAACAGAAAAAAATGTCACTTAATAATGTGACCCCACACAATAACGATTCTTACAGTGGAAAGAGAGCACGTGAGAAATGATTATGGCCCAGGAACAGACTTTCTAATTTTAAAAAGGTGAAAACTTTTGTAAACAATCACATAATAGATAATTATCTATTAAGTTTGACAATCATGTTTTTACATCCTTCAACTATCTACTGCAACTTAGAATCCTGATTCTTTGAAAAAGTTCAAATATTCCAATTTCAGTATTGAGGACAACCTAGTAAAAATAAGATGAAGAGTGACTAAACATCATACTTTTATTGACTGCATTATTAGCCTTTATACTAATAAGTACTTGTCCAGCATCCACAGTGAACACCTCAAAACAGAATCCAAACTGTCTTTGTGTAAAAACGTTAAGTGTCTCCTAACTAGGTCACTGTGGACGCAAAAGGACCATGTGCTTGTGATAACATGATCAAGTCCCCATGTCATAAAGCTCAGGGAAGGGGGAAACCACACGTTTCCTCCAGTTGTATTCTGGGGTCTGAATGGAAGCATGCCTAAGTCCACATAAAAGTGTGACGTATACTTACATCCTGGTAGAATTTCAGTATTTCATGGAAAACCTCAATAATTATGATGTCATCCCTCAAAGCACACATTCAATGCAATACCAATAAGACTGGAATTTAGAAGCATACTTTAAAGTTCTTCTGGAAGAATACATGTAAAAACCACCAAGAAAATTTGGGAAGTGTTATAAGGACACAACAATAGGACACATTACAGCAGTTCTGTTAATGACAACCAACGAAACCACCTAAGCATCGATCGGCAGTAAGTGCTTTAGAATATGTCCCACTCGGGAATACTTGGCCTGAGCAAAGAACACGGCATCAAACCTACATGTGAACACAACCACCTACATATGGACACATACTTGGAATCTTATAAGCTGTTAACACATGGAATTAAGTGGGAAAGGAGTAGGGTAGATCAAAAAGGTCTTTTCTGGACTAGAAAGGAANATCACAGCAGTATCTAATTTAGGCCAAGATCACAGCAGGCTTTCTGATGTGTGACAGAAACTAAACGTCTGCGTTTGGCACAGTGCAGGGACCCTGACGCCAGCACGCGCGTGTGTGAGCTCCTGAAGTACCAAGGTGAGCACGGCCTCCTCAAGGACATGCAGCAGTGGTCCATCCCTCCGTTCCCCGTGAGTGGCCACGACATCAGAAAAGTGGGCATTTCTTCGGGAAAAGAAATTGGGGCTGTACTGCAGCAGTTGCGAGAGCAGTGGAAGAGAAGTGGCTACCAGATGGGAAAAGATGAGCTTCTGGGTCACATAAAGCAGCCCCCAAGTCCGTGAGAGCTGGCAGCGTGGGCAGGCCATTTTGGGTAAGACTGGCTTTTGTTCCCTTCCCCTTGGTGAGATTTAAGGCCTGAACATGTAGCCCGCTAAAGCCAGAGTAGCGGACGTCTTCAGAAAGGCATGAAATAAGAAACAACGTTCCATTTCGGTACTAAGCTGAAGCCGGCCTCCTCTGCCTTACATCACTGAACTTCTTAATTTTTGTGGACCAGTTGGTGAGAAGAGCAGAGTTGGGCTTCACTCATCTGGTTTTGTTGTGTGTTTTATTGTGTGTGTGTGCGCACGCGCACGTGTGCGCGCACGCATAGGGCAGTCCTAACACTGATCTCAAACAGTGGTAACTTTTGAAGAAAAACTATTTCTTGGTGTTTGCAATTGAATTCACTGGGTTCATGTATACAGTTGTCCCTAAGTGTCAGTTCTTATCTGAATTCCAGAATAAACTTGTACTTGAAAACAGTTGACAGATTTGCATCAGGTGTCCTGCGTCCAGTTGGAGGACCAGCCGTATCCCAGGTGACTGGCCTGTGCACACCTGAACCTCGTTCTAGCTCCGCGTTAGCACGAGGCTGACCCTTTATTCCAGCATCACTGTCTCCTTAACTGTGTGTGCCCAGCCTGGGACACATTAGCCCGAGGGTGACTCTCGAGCCTTCTGACCGTGTGTAGCAGGTGCCACATATAAATAGGGACCTAGTCCTGCCCCTCTGAAGTAAATGCAGCGTTCAGGCCTGTCGCTTTGGTCTTTAAGGAGCTGAGTCCTGAATGCTCTCAGTGGGGAAGTAGAGGGTGTCACCAAGCATGTACCTCTGCTGCTGTATTCTGACACTTGGTAACTGAGTTTCCTTTCTGCACAGCCAGTCATGGCATCTTTGTGTTCTGTGGGCACACAGCACTGTTTCTATTAAAGCCCAGCTGAGAAGTGTGAAAAGCAGTGCAACGGGCAGTGGAGCAGGAAAGGGCGCCCCAGCACTACTGCACACAGGTCAGTAACTAAAGCGACTGTGACGTATCACAGCGAGATACCTAAGGACTGCTGACATCACAGAACGCCTGCTGGTCTATATAGGGGCTGCGTAGACTTAGCCGTTTCAGCGGTCTGGTCTAGTCATGTAGAAAGCACTGTAAAATCGTATTTATGCATATTTTCATGTTTTAGGAAGTTTATTTGCAAGTGAACAGCATTGAACTTCTGAGATTACATCCTTCAGGGACAAATGTAAAAGCCACAGTCCATCACCGCAGTGGGTTCAGGCTTCGGGGGAAAGAAAAAGACGTGCTGTGTGCTACTGCTGAAAAGGACTGGGCTCCACTCAGAGGACGTTTGAGTCCAGTAGGACTGTGAACACCAGCAGTCATACAACCAGCCCAGGGCTGGTGTCAGGCCGTAACCCAGGTCAGCGTCACACTCACAGTGAAGCAGGGAACACTGCAGTCAGGCGGGGCATGTGCTAAAGAACCGACAGCAGTCTCAAGTAGCTTTTCATTGACTTTACAGAAACGTGCAACGTGGTATTCAGTTGATATTTTCAACCTAGGCAATCAAAACCATTGCATGTTTGGTAAAAGACAAAATCTTGCTAAATTAAAACATAAGGAATTTAACAGTCTCTTTACCTGATTAGTTGAACTCTCCAGTGAATTATGTAAAGCAGTGAAGGAATATCAAAATCAAAGTTAGATCCACAAATGGGAGAATGGCCAATAAACCCTTGACTGTGTGAGCAGAGGCAGGTGGCTATCTACAATAGCACTTTACCTCAGACGTTAGTTCTTATACCTAAATTATCTGCTTATGAGTTTACATTATTTAAACAAAGAACACATTTAATTTAGTTTTGCTCTTAGTTTACTTACAGGTTTTCCTGAATTTACACTGAACAAGGCAGCCTAAAAATACAGTAGCACTTCTAGCCTGTATGACGGGGACGCACGGCGGCATCGCTGCTCCCCAGTAGTTTAGGTTCAAGTTAAACGGAGCAGGCCAACCAGTGTTGCGTTTCAAACACTGAGCAGATACACAAAGCACTATTCTTTTACTAACAAACATGTAAGACCATGAAAACTTTATTCTGGGGCTCAAACTGTGTATTTTAACTCTTTAATATTTTCAAAATTTACAAATCAGTGTCTCAGGAACTGAAAGTTGAAAGGAACAAAGTCTTTTGAAGTAACATACGCAGCCTGCCAGCTTTCAGGAAGGGCCACGTGCGGCGTGTGGCACCCTGGCTGGGGCCCGCCTGCCGTGTGGAGCAGGGACACACAGGTGCGTCCCGTGGGTCAGCATCAAAACAGTCTGCTCGCTGACAGGTCTTCATGTCCCATCA
>NW_017732100.1:25031-27643 GCF_001890085.2 Hipposideros armiger | reverse complement strand
CAAAGTCACACCTGCTTTCGCATGGTGGTCACATGAGAAAGCAGTATTCCCTGGAGAAATGTGCAGTTTTGTGTGAGTTAAAATTGGGCGGGGGGAGGTAGCTAAGCATATTTCTTATCTAAGATTAAAGAGCCACCCTTCCAAAATAACAATTTTGTCAGTTAATTAAACCAGAAATCTGAGTCATGGCACTTCTGTTTTTAAGGAAAATAAACCAAACCATGTCATGGCAACCATTTCCTTTTTCCCCAGGCATATCCCACATTTAGTCTTTATATTAACAAGGTAATTCTACTTTTAGTCCTTGGACTAAGAAGGGTGTCAGATAAGATTGGACAAACTGGCTGACATGGTTCTGGGTCCTGAACAGCGAGGCAAGTCTCACCAACCCCACTCAGTCGGCTTCCGTCACAGAAAAGGCTGCCCCAGAATTTGGAACAAAAGACAAATCAGAAGGTTCCTGAAAATAATATGGCCGGGTGGCTCGAACAAGCTCCCAGGTGGTGCTGCTGGCCCCTGGGTCACCCTGAAGGCCACTGGGCAAACGAGAAGAAAAGTGGGATCCAACGGACCTGCTGGGGACACACTGGTTTTCTACGTTACAGAACATGGTTCAGACACAGCTCTGCTGATCCTAAGACCAGTGATTCTCAGCAGCAGCTGACAGGAAAATGCGGCCTGTTTGGCTTAACGGGATAGTGACTTTGAGATGACAGCACCTGCCTACCTTTCTCCCAACTACATTCAGTGAGACGATGCAAAAATAGCTGTTTCCCGCCATGCATGAAATGAAAAGCATTTAAATACAATCATTCATTTCACTGTCTACTTTTGATTATAATTCTAGCAGCTCTGCTTAGAAATCTGTGTTTTCTGCCCAGTTAAGGCAAACCCACAAAAGCCACGACGACCCCACATTACCCAGGAAACCAGCTGTGCTCCGTGGAAGGCCGGCCGATCAGGGTCAAGTTGGAGGCCTTGTACACGGTCAGCGTCTCGTGCACGTATCCATGAGGATTCACGTAGGCTGCCATCGGTCCGCATAAGGATAAACTATAGCAGAGAATCAACACAGAGGAGAAGTCAAAACGAAAAAAAGGAAGCCTACTTCTATCAGAGTTTTTTAAAAGTTGACCAAGAAAGGTTACAAGAGCTTTCTTTGAACCTCTTTGTAGGTATTATCAGAACCTTGGTATGACAGCATGAGGTCGGCAGTCAGCCCAGCTGTGTTCAGTCTAAATGCTTTCCGTGTTGACCACAAGGAAACCAGCACTAGTTCCTAAGCCGTCAAGTCACACGCTGGAAGACAGCTCCGCTTCGACCGCAGGCACCTGGGGGAGGTGCGACGGGAAGGTCCCAATGGCCATCCCTGGGCGGCCGCTTGCTTTGCAGACAGCAGTTTCCTTACCTTCCTGGTTTGTAATTATCAGTTTGTCATAAAATAATTTTCAAATACCATTATACTCTCACACTGCATCGGGCCCTGTTTAGAAGCTTGCCTACTTTATCTTTGGCTCTCTGGGCAAAACTGATGTTTGATTGGAATATAAAGCCCGAGGCATTCGTGTTCGGTCCTTAACTACAGGAAGGTGCTCTAACAGATATTCTATAACATTCAGATCTCCAACAACACAGGGCCAGGAGTGCCCGGTCGCGCTTTCTGTTGTTGCTGTCCGTGCCCAGTCGGGAAGGCGCCTTCCCCGACGCTGCGATCTAAGCCCCGCTCCGCTGGCCGGGTGTGTGTAAGGAAAGGGAAGGAAGACAGCCTGGGCTGCAGCTCTTAAGGCGGCTGGGAAAGGCACTCGGAAGCTCACTAAAACTGGAACCAAGTTCTCACCTGAATATTTCATTTTTGGTGGTTATTTCTGTTTCTTGACACTGTTTACAGCAAAGGGACGTGCACTGAAAAATTTAAGAGGTGTTAGGAGGAAGTTCACATAATGAAGTAACTACACAGCACATCAAGGCCCCCAATACTGTCTTCCTTCCAACCACTCAAGACCGGGGTTTAAAGCTGGAACCAAAACATTCTGAGACCTGACACGTGCCCACTCACACAACTGACGACCCTGGACAAAGCAGAGTAGCTGACACACAGCACCACAGGTGTTCCATGACAAAGTCAGGAGTTCAGTCTCAGGGAAGCTGATTAGATACAGGGATTCACAGCTGAGTGCAGAACAATTTGAGTGTCTGGTCCCAAATGAGATGCTTAAACTGTCCCTTTAGTTTTCTAATTTTCTAATGGCAGGACTACATGACGGACCCTGTGACAGCTCTCTTGGTTTCCTGACTGACAAAACGTGGGCATCACAACATACTCACTTTATTCATAATGTCGAGTTCACAGCGCAGCCGTTGGATGGCGCTACCGATTTTTAAGAGCTGAATTCTTAATGCATCGTCAATGGGAAGACAAGCGGCTACTCTGTAAGAAAAATCTTAAAAGACATGGGGGTTTTTTCAAGTTTTAAACTTGAGGCAGGTAACTACCAGCTAATGCATGATCAGATAATGTTCTTTAAAATCTTTCTCTACAGGATTCCCAAAGAACCCATTTCACACAATTATAAACACTATTACGACATACCAGCTATCAAGTACATACTCTT
>NW_017732100.1:15196-18521 GCF_001890085.2 Hipposideros armiger | reverse complement strand
GTTATTTCTATGCGTTTGAGGCATACCAGTGATGGAAACGACAAGAAGACTACAGTCATTGACCTGTGGAGCTCACGTTCGTGGGGAGAAGCTTCCTTTCCAGGGGTCCACTTAGGATCCCAAAATGACAAAGACCCATCCGAGCTGCAGTCTGGCTGATTGGCACAGCCCCATTCAGTCATTAACATGCACTTTGCACAAAAGCATGTCATTTTATTTGGCACCCATGTCAAGATAAAAAGAAACCAAAACGATGTATTCCTGTGTAACCTCCCTTCCCATGGTGACCTGGGTGCTGGGTCAGGGTCCTTGCACCCGCTCGGCGACCGCCAGGCTTGGTGACCGAGCAAGGTCCCACCTCAGGTGTCTCGGGTCCCTGCTTGTCGGTGTGATGAGGTCTCTGAAACTCTTTATCAGGATTATCCTGACAGGTCCTGAAGTTCTTGTCACAAATCAATTAAATATGTTTAATTTTGTGACCTGCTTTGTACAGCCAACTGTGCAAACCCAGGAGACCACACCAGGAGAGATGAGCTGCTTTTACAAAGCGGCTGCCGAAATGCAGAAGCCTCAACGTGAAGAGCCACCTCAGCGTTCAGGCACAATGCGGAGGCTCCTGCCCCCCTCGGGGAAGAACCGCTCAGGCCTGGCAATTCACGGCCATCCCTCAAGTATATCCACAGGGTTTACTTCACGGGACGGCTGCCCATCACGGACATGTTAATGCTCACCTAACGATGAGGGGCTTAAAAGTGATCCGTGACTGGCCCCGCAGTGACGGGGGGCTTGATTCCAGGACAGGGACTTCCTGCGGAAACCGGCCCCTTCAAAGGACCTTCGCCAACCTGAGGTGATCCCAACTTTTTTCCACTCGGGACCTTGGAACTTGTCCGTTTATGGTGAATGACCCCGGCGGGGGAAGGCTTGGTTGGGCCCCAGACCTAAAAGACAGCGGTTGTCAGCAATCCACTTCCCAAAAGTCCGTGTCCAGCAAACGGCACAGTCAGACCAGCATGGAGCTCCCGGCAGTGCCATCGGCCACCTCCCAACCCGTATGACACAGAATGGCTCTAAGTGGCCTCTCCAAAGTAGGACAGCGTTTGCAGATCTGGAGCCAAAATAGATCGCTAGCAACTTCTGGCCTAGTGATCTACATCCGAATCTCAGGACCCAATAAACTCCGCTCAAAGTGTAACCAAGAGAACCCGTTCAACAATCCAGAGACATGGGATGGAAGCGTTCGTATCTCTTCAAACCTCTCCTGTCTCTCCTTAGCACCTTTGGACAGAAAACAACCAAGGGCTAACGTGTCAGAGTCCAGAAGCACCAGAAACTAAGAACAGGGAACCCGGGTGTCCGCATGCCCGTCTCTCCTAGCTCTTGTCAAGCCAGGGACAGCCCAGCTGCAAAGGCCGAATTCTGAGGCAAAGTGAACAAGCGGAGGTGCTTTCCGCAGATTGTTGTTTAACTCAAGTTCAGGTGTAAGACGCCCAGATCCTGCCAACAGGACACAAACAGAGCTCTCAGGCAGGAAGTAACCATGGTCACGCTCACCCTGTGCTTAGAACTTTGCAAAGAGCTAATTTAGGGTTTTTCAATCGTTAATCTTTTTTATTTTAAAGGTTTAATTGGGGAATTGGGGAAGGGGAACAGCCAAGCTGCTGTCCTTCAGTCTTAGTTGTGGAGGGTGCAGCTAGCTCAGCTCTAAGTCCAGTAGCCATCTGGCTGCCCATTGGCAGCTCACGGCCACTCAGCTCAAGGTGCCGTGTTCAATCTTAGCTGTGGGTGGGAGTTGCGGATGGGCATAGCCCACCATCCCATGGGAGAGCGAACTGGAAACCTTGTTGTTAGGAGCATGCGCTCTCACCAATTGAGCCATCCTGCCACCTGTTGGCAGCTCAGCAGCAGCTCAGCTTAGGCACAGCTCACTGGCCCGTGTGGGAATCAAACCGGTGACTGTTGCTCAGAGTTCACGCTCTTAACCAACTGAGCCATTCGTCCGGCCTCAATGGTTAATCATTTTTAACACCCCATCTTGGTGTGGAGGGGCTGTTACATAAATCAAAACAGTACCGCCCGAAAAACTATTCAGTGATTGAAATACACAGCTATCTGAGTACTAAGACACTGTGTAGACAGTATCTTGATGCAGTTCCCTTGTCACGTAATGTCCCAGCTACCCAGTGCCAAACACATTAGCAGTCATTGAATGACTCAATAAATCCCCAGCATGTCCTGGGCGCCCATGTGCCCTCAGAGCTGTCTTCAACATACTGACTCCAACAGTTACACGTAACAACCCTCCATTGCTCCGCTAAGATGAGCCAGGTAACGGGGTATGCGACGTGTCTGGGTCGGTGTGGGGAAGGAGGCGCTGCACAGCCCCACAGCAGCTGCCTGCACACGGAAGGCACCTCAGGACTGGGAAGCCTCCAGAAACACTAGTTCAAGGTTCCCTGAGAATCTTAGTCTAATTATCACTTTCCCATTAGAATCTTCTTAGAAACAGATTATGACACACCACCATGTCACAGATTGGTCAACAGTCTCCAGAAGGCCCATGGGGCCGGATGCCCACCCTGCAGCCACCCTGGCAGTGGTGTCAGGAAGCCGGATGAATGCCCCAAGCACACGGACTGGTGTGAGGCCCCGTGTGAGCGAGACTGTGCTAAGCTCCAGCAACACTGAGGCTTCGCCAGTCTACCTGACAGAGCCTGGGATGACTGCTACAGGGTCTTCAGGTTACAGGGGAAACGTCTTTCTGTAGTTTGAAACGCCAGTTTATTCTAAGTTTAGAAACTACTAGTCTTTTTCTTTAGGCAGAAATCGTATTATTTTATACATCTCACAAATAGCAGAGACAGGCTCCATCAGCTTTTCGTTTAAGAGAAAGAATGATATAGGCGAAGAGACGTATGCTAATAAGAATGTGCTTTTACAGAGCACTTGGTCTCAAGCCAGTTTTTGTGATGTCAACGTTGTTGTGCAAAGAGACAGCTGCATAGCTTTTCTTGGGGAGGTCCGGAGGAAGTGTGCCACTCACTCTCTGTGCCACCCCGAACTCCTTTGTGAAGGTCACGTGTTTATGACTCGAGAGCCAAGTGTCTGATCTGATTACAGCCAGAGAACCCTGCAGAACTAAAAACCACAAGGTGCTGTGAGCTAGCGCCTGACCGGGCAGCGTAACGGCACAAACCCCTCCTTACCGCGCTGGCGTCCGGCTGCTGCCTACAGCCCAGGACCACTGCAGGGTCTGGGAATGCACTGCGAGGCCTGTTTGTGTTTCTTTCTAAAAACAGGGAAAGAGCAACCTGTCCTCACTGTT
>NW_017732100.1:7596-12381 GCF_001890085.2 Hipposideros armiger | reverse complement strand
CACTAGAGAATGCGCCCTGGCCAAGTCCGTCCCGCCTATGAGTTTGTGCCCATTTGACTAGAGTCAAATGGACATTCCTTGACCTGTTTTCAGAGTTAATGGTCTACTCCCATCTTGTGTTCAAAATAGTTTTTCCACAATCAAAAGTCACCGGTACCAAGCCAGTCTTGGAAATACACTTGTTTCATTATGGTTTCTGGAACATAGTATTCACAAATAATAAATGTTTCATAAGCGTGGGGGTAGGAAGTACTTTAAACACGGACCTGCTGACAAATCCACAGTGACAAGACAGCAGTCAGGAGGATACCTTTTCGCCCCACCCTCCGTCTTCCAGGCGCCCTCCAGCCCCCGGGGCCCCGCCCACCTGCATTTTCATACTTCCGTTATGTTTGTGAATACCCACATTGTGAACCAAACATACAAAAAGCCTGTCTTACTGTGGCTCACATTCTCTTTAAATCATAAAAAACCTGAATCTCCAGGTGTTCAGAGGTCAGGTGGGATATTCAGCTCTGGCTACAGGTAAGAGACCCATACATGAGGACCGGACAGACCCAGGAGTCTGCCCCTTCTGACGACCTCACAGCAAGCCTTACGTGCCAGCGCCGAGGACCTGTCTGTAAGGGAGCAGGCACTATCGGGACAGGCGCTTCGCTTTTTTTGTTTAATTTTTTGTTAAGAGGATAAAGTTAGGTGAACTGGATTTTTAAAAGTGAATTTAGTGTTCCTTGAATGTAACACATTGTAGATTGGTGACGCAGATTTGCGTCTATATATTTAAATGCCCCGTCCTCAATGTGTTAAGAAAAAATTCTTACGAGAGCCATGCCGAAATGATAACTGCTAAGACAGTATGCTCAGAATTTCCGTTTCCACAAGGAACAGCCAGCACGCGGTTACTGGTCACTTACTAGGAATATGGTACACTTACGGGTGACATCAATGGCACTAAAGCAGCATTTCTCAACCTGTGAGTCGCGACCCCTTTGGGGGTCGAACGACCCTTTCACCGGGGTCGCCTAAGACCATCGGAAAACAAAAAAATATTTACATTACGATTCATAACAGTAGCAAAATTACAGTTATAGTGTAGCAACAAAAATAATTTTATGGTNGAGAGCCATAAAACAAAATCACCATTATGTGAATAATATCCTTTAAAAATTTTATAAATAAAACTATGATAGTTTTATTTTCATTTTCAATTTTACTTCAGAGCCACATGTACATACGTCCCCAAAGAGCCGCACGTGGCTTGCGAGCCGCAGTTTGCCGGCCCGTCTAGTGTGTGATGTTTTTAGATGCTATTGTAAATACAGCCTTTTGTCCCGTCACAGCCTCCACTGGACAATGGGTACAGATGAATGCTATTTAACTTTATAACTCTTAACTTTGCTTAATTTTTCCTGTTTGTGACAGTTTTTAGCAAATTTTCCTATATTTTCTTATTCCTTTTTTCCAGTTTCTTTTTTATTTTTTTATTGTAGTATATCTGATATACAACATTATGTTCGTTTCAGATGTACATTGTGACGTTGTATATATTGTGAAATTACATCCTTTACCACACAAAGTTACTAAATTTGTCTTCTTGTGATGAGAACTTTAAACGCCTGCTCTCTTGGAACCTTCAAATGTGCAGTCCAGTATATTATTCATTGTAGTCACCATGCTGTACATCCCACCCCCAGGACTGATTTTTTTAACTGGAAATTTGTACCTTTTGACTCCACCCATCCCCCATCCCCCGCAACCCAGCCACTAGTCTGTTCTCTGTCTATAAGCTTAGTGTTTTTTGGTTTTGTTCAAATTCCACATATAAATGAGGTTTGTCTTTCTCTGACTGACTTCACTTAGCCTTCAGGGTGCCTCCACGCTGCCGCAGATGGCAAGACTTCATTCTGTTTTATGGCTAATAGTCCACTGTAGATAGGCACGTTATTTTCCAATTCTTATTTGCTAGTAGTCATTTTCTCCCCTCTTCTAATGAATAGGTTTCGATGGTACTTTATTTGACTACTTTAATGGTTATGAAGATTTAAAAAATAAGAAAGTGAGATTTGTTGGACATGCTAAACAGAGGATACAAGAAGATTATCTTCGAATTTTAAGATATTTCAGGTAAGAATTTTTTTAAGTTAATGATAATTTTTGTTGTTAGTATGTGGGTACAGCTCTGACCATGTGACATGAACAGGTGAGTGTACAAAGTGGCCACATCCCCAGTATCTGTCCCCAATAGAGACTTAGCAAACTACAGCCCCCCCCAGTTTTACTTTCTGGGGTTTCAGTTACCCACGATCAGCCACCTACCACCTGAAAATATTAAATAGAAAATTCCAGAAATAAATAATTCAGAGCTGATAAATTGCATGCTGTTCTGAGTAGCAGGATGAAATCTCGCACCGTCCTGCTCCGTCCCATTCAGGACGTGACACGTCCCTTTGTCCTGCGTGTCCACCCTGTATATGTTCCCTGCCCGTTAGTCACTCAGTAGCCGGCTCCGTTATCAGATCGGCTATCAGAGAGCGAGACCACAGTCACATGACTTTTATTTTACACTGTATGACTGTTCTAGTTTATTATTAATCACTGTTAATCTCTTATTGCGTCTAATTTATAAAGTAAACTTTATCAAAGGTATATATGTACAGGAAAAAAACAGCATATGCATATATGTATATATATATATATAGGGTTTGGGACTATCTGTGGTTTCAGGCATCCACTAGGGTCTTGGAATGTGTCTCCCGCAGAAAAGGGGGGACTGCTGTATGACTTATGAGTATGAGATATTATTTAGATACTTCATATTTTCATTCCCAAAACATACACACATTTACTCCATTCTGTTATCTTTTATGTAATTCAGCCTTAAGTCAGTTTAAATGTCCATTTTTCTTTTCAGTTGAGTATTTCGTGCAGATCATTCATTACACAGATATCTGAGTGCCTGCCACAGGCCACCACTACGCTAGGTGCTCTGAATGCAGAGAGGAGGAAAGCTCTTGCCTCATACAGCTCACTCTTAGGTGGTCACGGGAAATCCAGATGAACTTGGAAGTGTGAAATGCATCTGGATGGTTTTGTGGGTAGTAATGACTTAAACTCTGAACTCTAGCCTTTTTATAAACTTGCTAACTGCTTAGTTTATGTCCAGTAATATATATTTTTCACAGGTTAGGATTACTCAGAATATCCTGTAACATCCTATGTTGTTTTGTCAACAAATGCTGCTCCTTTAAACTTGACTCTGCAGACAGTCTCTTTTTACATAGAACACAACCTGAGACTTAGCCATCGTTATTTAGTCATTTACTTTAGACACTGATGGCTGCTTTACGGCTTTCAGCTCTGAGAGTCCATGAAACGCGCTCCAGTACCAGCAGAGCTGATTTGTCATATTTGAACCTGTTTGTTTTAAAAGCACCGATGTGCTGCGGGTTGGCATTCCCGCCTCGCTTAGGTGCTTTACCAGAATGTCTTATTCACCCACTGTACCAGTTCAGGAACTGCGTCTGATGGCCATTCTGGGCGTCTGTCAGTGGTTTGGGAGTGACAGTGAGGTGGGGTTCCAGTTCTCACCAGCTTTAAGAAGGTGACTTACATTTTATTGGATCTCAGGTTTTCTCAGCAGGGAAACAGAAGGTGGAGAAGTGACCAATGGTCACTCCTACCCTGACTAATTCTGTGTTGCTTCTGATCAGAGAGCTGTGTAGGGGGGACAGTGCCTGAGGAATGACAGATTTTTCTGGTTGGTACGCCAACACAGGTAATCCACTGAGAGAATTTTGTTTTGCAGGTTTTATGGGAGAATTGTAGATAAGCCTGGTGACCATGATCCTGAGACTTTGGCAGCAATTGCAGAAAACGCAAAAGGCTTGGCTGGAATATCAGGAGAGAGGATCTGGGTCGAACTGAAAAAGATTCTTGTTGGCAACCATGTAAATCATTTGATTCACCTCATCTACGACCTTGACGTGGCCCCTTACATAGGTGAGGCCAAGTCATAAAATATTTGCGTTTTTGGCAGTGAAACCTATCTCGTTTAAAAGTTTGTGAGGGAAAAAGTTTGATTAATTTAGTTGAAGAATTCTAAAAGAAAGGATATTTTAAAATAAGATACACTTTGAGGACAGGTAGGACAGTTTGGTTCCAGTTAGGGGACAACTCAAGGACAGCGTGGGATCATGGTACCAAGTGGCCTCTGAAGCCCGAGCTGGGTTTGAGTGAGGCTCTGCCACTCATCAGCTCTCTGATTTGGGTTAGTTTCTGAATCTGAAAATGGGGTATGAAAGTCATAGCACCTGTGTGACGAAGGGCAGAGGGCGTCAGTGAGCTGATACACGAAAAGCACTTAGAAGAGTGACAGACACAGAAATGGTTCAGAAACCGTTACAGTTAATATTCAAAAAGGAACAGTGGGATTTCCAGTTGGTCTCACCTCGGGGAACTTGGGTTTATTTACATGAAGACGAGACTACTGAGGGTGGTGGCTGCTCTGTGGTCGTCTGGCAGTGAGTGGTCAGGGATCTGTGACTGGGTTGCCCCTTGAGTCTGACGCCACTGTCACCGCCACCTCTGCCCTCCTGGTCCAGCTTAAGTAATGGAGATGGGGACGTTTTAGGGCTGCCCCCGGGGTTGAGAGTGAGCTGGAGAGGACAGTGGCAGGGTCAGTGGTCCCTGTAAGACGGAGCGTCAGACTGGACTAACCCCCGTCCTGCCTGCTGTGTGACAGATGCTCTGGGTGCCAGAGCAGTGGAGGTTGAGGATGTGACTGCT
>NW_017732100.1:0-2001 GCF_001890085.2 Hipposideros armiger | reverse complement strand
ACTGTCTTCCTTCCAACCACTCAAGACCGGGGTTTAAAGCTGGAACCAAAACATTCTGAGACCTGACACGTGCCCACTCACACAACTGACGACCCTGGACAAAGCAGAGTAGCTGACACACAGCACCACAGGTGTTCCACGACAAAGTCAGGAGTTCAGTCTCAGGGAAGCTGATTAGATACAGGGATTCACAGCTGAGTGCAGAACAATTTGAGTGTCTGGTCCCAAATGAGACGCTTAAACTGTCCCTTTAGTTTTCTAATTTTCTAATGGCAGGACTACATGACGGACCCTGTGACAGCTCTCTTGGTTTCCTGACTGACAAAACGTGGGCATCACAACATACTCACTTTATTCATAATGTCGAGTTCACAGCGCAGCCGTTGGATGGCGCTACCGATTTTTAAGAGCTGAATTCTTAATGCATCGTCAATGGGAAGACAAGCGGCTACTCTGTAAGAAAAATCTTAAAAGACATGGGGGTTTTTTCAAGTTTTAAACTTGAGGCAGGTAACTACCAGCTAATGCATGATCAGATAATGTTCTTTAAAATCTTTCTCTACAGGATTCCCAAAGAACCCATTTCACACAATTATAAACACTATTACGACATACCAGCTATCAAGTACATACTCTTAGAGGTTCTAAAATCAACTTCTTACCCTGTACTTGGTTTTTGAACATACCGCCTTTTACATTAAACATAAAATCTAACACATCACAGACTAGAAAACGAGTCAGTGGTACCTAATACACAGAGTCGTCATGGGGAGTCTGTCCTGAGACAGGGTCTCCTTTAACAGCACCTTACAAAACCAGGGAGGGAAGGGTCTTCACACTCAGAAGGTGTTTGGATGCGACTAATTTGAACCTGTTTGGAAAACCTTGCCTAAAATTGGAGTGTTCACAGAATTTAAGAACTTGCTTACAATTAAGTAAAAAATACTCCTTTTTTAAAATTGCTCATAGCCAAAGAAACGTGTGTGCTTTCCAGAACTAATAAAGATACTAGTTAAAACACTAACATTTTTGGTTTCGTGAAACAGAAAACATGAAATACTTTCTTTCAGTGAGACAGCACGGCCAGGGAAGGAGCCGGCTCCGTACCTATCGGACTGGAAGGGAGCGAGGCGTCCCGCAGGTTTCCGTCCCACTCGCGCAGCTGCTTCTTGATTCTGTCCATTAGGGTCTCCTTGTTTAAAATAAAAGTTCCCACAAGGTCAGACTTCTTACAATTCACTGTCAGCTTTTCAACTCTTTTTAATAAAACGAATACATTGGCAGCTGTTTTAAGTCATGACTATGCAGTAAAGTCTGTTTTCTCATGCAGAAGTGACCAGAGCCCCAGCTGGTGCCCTGTAGGTGCCCTGAACTCGGTGGCTTGGAGCTGGGCTCCCCTCGCCTTTTCTGGCTGCTTCCATGGGGTTGTGGCCTATCAATTACACAAGCTTTTACTATCTACACACACACTTGGCACCTGTTGACTACATAAGAGTGCTTTTCTCAAGTGCACGCAAAAACGACTCGTGTGCTGTGCATCTGCAACGGCTCAGCAGCTGCTGGGCCAGAGGGACTCGTCTCCTCAGACGCCGTGCGCGGCCCTACGTGCCTCGTTTCCCCGGACTCCACATCTGTGTGTGAGGCGAGTCACGGAGGGAAATGAGTCCCAACTGCTGAAAGTGTACTAGGTGCCAAGTGCAACAGCTGCTATTACCCCCATTTTATAGAGACTCAAGTAACTTCCCCAAACCAGAGAAAGTGATAGAAATCAGGCTTTGCGCACAGTCTCTGTGTCTCAAAACCCAGACTGTGGCCTATCTCACCAGTCTGTCTCTTAGTGAATTCTGCACCACGATGCAACGCCTGGTATTAAAGTTTGGGGCGCAAAACCCCCTGTGGATGCATCAATGCAGTTCACTCACTAGGGGTCAGGAAGCCAAGTTCATACACTTGTTCAGAAAAAAACCAAAATCCTGTTAAGGATTCTTTAATTTCTAAGTG
>NW_017731425.1:4585648-4587677 GCF_001890085.2 Hipposideros armiger | reverse complement strand
GAGGGATCTTAAAAGGCACTTCAGCACATCTAAAAATGGCAGCATTTATCCCCAGCCAGCCTCGAGGCAGGGGAAATGGAACACATGACTTTTCTGAAGTGTCTTCTCAGCCAGCCTTTTGGGAAAGCTCCAACCAGGACTTATTGTTCAGGAAAATCCCCCAAAGCCTTCGGAACCAAAACGCTAAGGAAAATGCAGGACCATCTGGCAGGGTCCTTGCTTTTCCTCCTCCTCCTCCTCTTCATCTTCTTTGTCTTTTTTTAATTATGAAACGTCTATTGCTAGACTATTGATCTTCTGCTTCTAAGAGCAGCTGGGGTGATATATGGTGCGTGAATCCAGTCCTTTAATTCCATGGCTCGATTGAATATCGCCTTTGACGAAGCGCTTATTAGTAATGTGTTAAAGAAGAAGTGAAATAGCTTGTAGCTTTGCGGGGGAGGTGCTGGCAGTATTGGGGGTGGGTAGGTAAGTTTCTTTTGGTCTCCCCAAGGGAAAGGGCGGGTACTGATCTTAGGCCAGAGGGACAGGTTGTCCCTGTGAAAACCTTCCTTCCACTCTCGGATCAGGCACCACTGTCAGACCTGCGCGCAAAACCATACTCTCCCCTCTTCCTGACAATATGCCTGAAATTCCATCATTAATTAGATCATTCCTTGGGCTTAAAAAGTTACACATAAGTACCATTGCTAATATGCATATGAATTCTAAAACCACTATTACAGCCATACTTGTCACCATTTGTTCAGCAATTCATTTCTCTCTCTCTCTCTCTCTCTCTCTCTCTCTCTCTCTCTCTCTCTCTCTCTCCTTTCTTTCTTCCTCCCTTCCTTCTTTCTTTCNGCATATCTTTTTTTATAGTGAACACAAGTAGTTCTACTTCATTCTTTTAACTAGTTTTAGTTCATTCTTTTAAATAATTAGCTTCTTCTACATGTGTGTAGCTTATTTGTAAATGAGGACGGCATTGACAGGCCTGTAGGTTGTTTCCGATTTGAGGCCATCAGCGTGATTTCCTCAGGGCTCCTTCCTAGCAGTGGGGGAAAGGACACGTGCATATGAGCTTTTAAAAAACGGTCATTTTTTATTATTTTTAATTGTGGCAAATATATCTATCGAGCAGCGAGATCTTCAGGTGCTCTTGGTGCCTAGCGTTGCTGCTTTGCACTTGTAAAGTGTAAAATAAACCCCAAGCCTTTCCCAAAAGGACGGTAGGAGGATTAAACAGGATGCTGCACAGAGAGATTTGCTTAGTGCCTGGTAGCTGGTCAGCATCCAAGACTCAGGCATTATTATTGGGAATTGGTACTACTCAGTGCTTAGAGACCTGGACTCTGGACTCAGGCTTGCCAGCTGTGTGACCTGAGGACAGACACTGCACCTCTCTGAACCACAGTTTCCTCATTGGATTTTGAAAATTACCTAAGATAATACCAATAAAATGGACATGCAAAAAAATGATATTTTATTTTCAAGGCATAATTACTACCTTCTGCCAGTTCTGTACTTGAAAAAACACCTGTTACCTCAATTAAGTTTTATGAATTTCTGTTTTGCAGCTTTGGTCCAGGGGGTGCTGCCACACATTTTCTTTATACACCAGAGCATTCTAGCAGATCCAGTTTGCTCCTGCAAGTGGTGGTGATGGTAAGTGGTGGGTCTTTGCAAAGATGCTTTTTCCCCCTCTGAAAGCACAGTGAGACTCCAGGTTGAGAGAAAGAAATGAGTTGTATTTCATGCTCCCTAAGAACTAGACACTATCTTATGTAATCCTCAGAACAACCCTTTGAGGGCAGCACCATCCCCATTTTGTAGATGAAGAAACTGAGTTTCAAGAAGTTTAGGCAATTTTCTTAAGATCACAAACCTAGTAGATAGTTGGACTTTGGCTCAAACTACATCTGTGGTTGTGCCTTTACATCAAGCAACTCATTTATTGGATGGGTGACCTAGAAAAATTAATGGATTTATCAGGACTCTTTAACTAACAAGAGATGGAAACCCCATTCAAAATAGTTTAGGCAAAAAT
>NW_017731425.1:4579785-4584118 GCF_001890085.2 Hipposideros armiger | reverse complement strand
AAAGAAACAATTTAAGAGAAAACCAAGTATAAATAGACTAGAAGTGCTAGAGCTGGAACCCACTTGGGCCAATTCTGAGTCCCCAGGCTAAACTATACGCTCCCTCCCAGGTAACACGCTAACCCATTAGTACAGGGCTGTAGGAGGTTGGGGGAAATCAGAGCAGGTTACAATTGCCTCAAGGGTAGTAATGAAGTAGACTGCTGTGTACCCAGAATCTAGCACACAGTAGGTGCTCAGCATGAGGCTTCTTGATTGAAGAAACGTGCCCTCATTTAGGGGGAGATGCTGTGGAACCATTTCCCCCACTGGATTATGGGAAGCCACCTTCCCCAGTGGTGTGTCTGTCTACAGTGGAAGATGGAAAGGAAGGGGCATCTCTGGTTGTGAATCCCTGTCTAGGGTCACGGGGAGAAATTGGACTTCTCCAGAGGTCTGGGTGAGGAGAGGAAAAGAAGATTTTGGATGGAGGTCAGTGTTTTCCCTGGGGGGTGGGGGTGGGGGGTGGCAGCCAGAGGGATAGGGGAAAGAGATGCACATTACGTGTCCTGGGGGAGCAGCTGGGAAGATGGAGGTTGGGGCAAGGAGAATGAGAGAGCAAGGAAGAGGAGAGAGCTAGATGGAGAGGCAGAAAGAGAGAGAGCAGAGAAATGTAGAAGGAAAGACAAAAGAGGGACCAAGACAGATGCAGAGAAAGATAAACCGAGGGAGAGGTGGATAGAAAGTGCAAGGGAGATAAGAGAAAGAAAGAGAAAGAGAGCGGGAGAGAGGAAGAGATCGATCTAAAAAGAGAGAGATGGGGGAGAGAGGAAGAGAGAAAATTAGGGAGAGAGAGAAAGGTAGAAAAGAAACAAGAGAAAAATGTCTTTTTTGGGAAAAGCAACCTGTGCGAAGGTGAGACTAGGAGCCCACCAGTGCATGCACCAACCTCAGGCCAGAGTCCAGAGACCTTCCATTTCAGCACTCTGGACAGAGACCCCTGCGTGTCAACCCACGATCCTGCCACTAACCAACCTTGTGACCTTGGGCAGATCATTTCCCTGTTTGGACCTCAGTTTCTCAGCACTCAAATGGGGCTACTCACACCTGCCACCCAGAGGCATTGCTCAAGGGATGGCACAGAGCAATTACCAGTTAAAGCCGCCTGGGGAGGCTTAAAGTATATTGATGCCTGAGCCCAACCTCTAGGTAATTTTATTCAACTCATTTGATATAGTGCCTGGGGCATTGACACTTTTTAGGAACCCACCCCCCAAGTAATTCTAATGTGCAACAGTACTGAGAGGCACTGACCAGTGTAAGGACTTTGTGCATAGGAAATTCTGAAGAAAGTCAGCATTGTTCTTTCTCAGCTGCAATTATTTGTAACACCGATAAAGAAATTGAGGCCCAGAGAGGGAGGTATTCTGCCATAGGTCACACAGCCAGTGAAACAGGCACTTTGGATGGCGAAAAAACCTGGAGGGGCCCCTTTGCTTGTACAAAGGCTTAGCGATGCTTCTCCATACCCCCTGCCCTAGGTCCTCCCTGTCACCAGGATGGCCGGCACCCCCAGCCCCATAGGAAATCTGTAGACTCAACTCACTTCCCGCATGGATGGCCCCATCCACGGAGAAGCCCCAACACATTAAATGCCCCTTCCTCATTTGTTCTATGACTCATTTCACATCTGAATGGTCCTCAGCAAACCCTCCTGCTGTCCTCGATCCCAGAGAGGGAGAGGCAGACAGAATTCAAGCTGGCTCTCCTGGGATGCTGACCAAATCCTGCACGCTTGAGTTCAAACGCGACTTCCCTGGGTTGTAAAACCAATAAGAACATCAGTGGGGAGAACCTGCGCCAACCTTGCAGGGTCTCATCAGTGGACAAGTTCTTCCATGTGGGAGGAAAGTCGGGCAGAGATTGAACTGGCAGGGTCTGCTCTCTGACTGCCCAGGTCCGAATGCTGGTTGCCTTTCTAAGGATGTTATGGTGGCTCTGGACAAGCAAATACATCCTTCCAGCCCCAAGTTTCATCATCTGGAAAATAGGGTAATAGAATCTTCCTTTTAAACTTCTAATACGCTTTTTTGAAGTAAGTCTTGAGCGTGGGGCACATGTTAATAGATGAGAGCTGTGAAGAAAAAGAAAGAGAGGAGGAGGGGACGGAGGAGAGGAGAAAAAGGTGATGATGATGATGATAATGATGGTCTTCATCCTCCTGATTACTTCAGTGTGTCTTTATGACCCATGATAGGTGGGGTAACTAAGAACTAGAGAGGGAAAGTGACTTGTCTGGGTCCACACAGCAAGCAAAGAGCCAAGTATAAACAAAACTCACCCTCCTTACTCCATCCGCTACAGTCTGAGAAGGGGAACCCAGTAGGATACTCTCAAGAACACACCTGTTTCCTTGGAGCCATCTGCAGCTCTTAGAAGGAATTTGCTCTGGGCCATCCACCCCTGCCAGCCCCTGTGAGAAGGTGGATGTCAGGCGTACAGGGCAGAATTGCAGCTCTTCGCGAGCCAGCTCTGCGTCTTTGAGCAAGTCCCACCCCTCTCCCAGCCTCAGTTTCCCCACTGTTCAATGCGAGGGTGGTTGGGCTAGGCGACCACGGGGGCTCGCTGAAGAACCGATGTGCTGGGGCTCTGAGATCCTGCCTGTGATCTGCACTTCACAGGCAGTCCCAGGAGTTCGGGATTCTCGAGGGGCTTTTAACAGCTTCCGGATTCTACCTATGGGGGATTCCATTGATGTCTGGGGAGTTTTTTGGTGGAAAAGCATATTTCAATAGATGCAGACTCAGGGGGTAGGTTCTCTGGAGACAGAGGAGCCTGGCAGGATGGAGATAAGAGGAAATCTCCAGGGCTCCATGGGTCCCAAAGGCTGCAGAGGGGAAAGCCCTGCAACTGCGTGTACCTCGTGAGCCTGCTTGGTGTTGGCACATTCGCCTGGATGGCCTCAGAGAATTTCCCGACCCACCAAACGATGCAGGTGCTGTTACCCTCCGCATCTTGCAGGTGAGTGAACCGGGGCTCTTGGAGCGGGGGAGACTCACCTCAACTGCATCTCTAGGAGGTGGAAAAGCCAGGTGTCCAGACTCGGTGTTACGTATTTGCTGTTGGTGCCATTGCTATTCCATAGGGGTGAGACCCAGGCATGTGCCGGGTTCTCTGGGCAGGGCTGTGGGATGATGGCAGGGACTGGCCCTGTTCTGCAGAGGCTGACAGTGAAAGTCCACAGAAGAGGCATGTAGGGACAAATAGTGACTGCAGGGTCAGGAATCAGGCACTTATGATGTTAGAGGTGAAGGGAAAAACTCAGCAGACAGAGATGGCCAAAAGAGCCCTGGACTGGCTATTGGCGACCTGGCTTTAAAATTAACTGTCCTTTGACCTTGGAATGTCCCTTGCTCCCTCCTGGGGCAACGCCAGCTTCTTCAGTTACCCCTGTTCCCGCTCCCTGGTCTCTTGCATTGGGAAGGGCACAGGACAGGTAAGAATTGAGAATTTTTTTTTAGTGAGAGGATGGGGAAGGACTCATGCGATAAACTGATTTTCTTGCTGTTCTCACTTTCCTACCCTCCTGTGGGTACCCCCAGGGCCTGCTTGTCAGAGAAAAAAGAAAGCAACTGCACTTATTCACAAAAAAAATTGCCAAGAATGAAGGGGGAAGGTAAGGCAGCATTGTTTTCCTCCTTGTTTTGGATACTCAGGTTGTAGAATCTTTATTTCACATGGTGATTAGAAGCCTGAGTGCTGGGGATAGACTCTCAGGGTTTGCAGCCCTGGGTCTACCGCACCCCAGCTGTGTGGCCTTGGACAAGCGAGCTGGCCTCTCTGAGCCTCAGCTTCCTCATCTGTAAAACGGGGATAATCAGTTCCTCTCTGTGAGTGTCAGCCTGCCTAGCTGTATTGGGAATCAGTAAGTGGTAATCACTATTTACTTATAAGTTGTCTTTTTTATTTGACTTAAAAACAATAACGTGTGTAATGTGCCCACTGTGTGCCAGGCACTGTATTAAGCACTTTGCATGTGTTAACTCACTTGACTGTTCTACAACCTTCTGAGTGATGTGTTATTATGGTGGCCACCGATCAATGGGGAAATGAAGGCTCTGAGAGGATCAGTCTTTTGGTCAAGGTCACCTATCCCTGAAGGAGCAGAGCTGGGATTGAACCTCCATTTTGTTGACTTCAGGCGTGTGTATTTATCCATCACTCCCTAGCTCTCCTGACACCTAGGCCAATGGTCCGGAAGTCAGGCTGCTGTGGGTACCCGTTTGTTCCCCATCTCCACCTGGGCTTTCCAGTCCAGCTCAGAGTCTGTTCTTCTCCATGAAGCCCCCCCCCC
>NW_017731425.1:4572053-4579750 GCF_001890085.2 Hipposideros armiger | reverse complement strand
CCGCCTCTTCTCCACTGGCTGAGTGATCTTGCTGAGCCCTCTGCGGGGCACTGGCCAAGGTCCTGACTGATTATTGACAAATTAAAAATATAAGCTATTGACCAGACACTGGGATGGAGTCCTGGAGCCGAGGACCTGCATCTCAATGAGGCAGCTGAGCATGGAGATCGATTTTGCAGGTGGAGGAGGAGGCGGACGGATTGCCCCATGCCTCATGCAGAGTCTGATGATCCCGTTAATAACTGCCCGCTGGGGAGTGGGGGCAGGCCTTGGCCTGAGTCAGCTTTCTCCCCACCCAGCAAGGGCTCCACGTTCTACACCCCTGATTCAGCCCTCAGCAGCCCCACCGGTGGAGGAATCGCTAACCCCATTTCACAGGTGAGCCCGTTCAGAGACACATAGGTGTGGCCCGAGTCAAAAGCTAATAAGTGGCAGGGCTGGAGTTTTCACCCAGGTCCTTCTAAACCACAAAGCCTAGAGCTCAGAGACTCAGGCAAACCATGGGTACAAACCTGGCTCCATCCCTTCTAGCTGTGTGACTTTGAGAAAATCACTCTACCATGCTGACCTCAGCTTCCTTTTGTGTAAAAAGTGGATAATCAAATCTACCCTGCAGGGCAATTGCAGGGATGAAATGAGAAGGGGAGGGGTAGTGCTTCCTGCGCTGGACATCCGGTGCACCCCTTAATCCTTCCCTGTCTGTAGTTCAACTCAGGCAGCTGACCCAGGTCCGCTGTATCAGCAATCTCCCTTGCTCTCTGGCTTCGGGTGTGGTTTGGTGAATGGGGGGCAATGTCCGGAAATTGAAGGGCAGAAGGAGAATGAAGTTGAGATGTTTGTCCCCTCTGCTCTGGCTCTGGGTCTGCAGTGGCTGACTTGCCTGCCCTAGCCTCCCCTGCTGCTGGGCAGCTCTGCCACAGCTGCAGCCACTGCTCTCTCCAGGACCCAACATCAGCCTCTCCTCTGACCTTTTAGTCCTAGAATGGAAGGGTTTCTGCTGTTGCTACTCTGCCCCTCCCCGGCCAGGGCTGCACCATCCCTTGCTGCTTTCCTCCCCCATCCAAGAAAATATCTTATTCTTAAATTCTAGGTTACCCCACTAAATGCATCATCTGTTTCCTGCCAAGGCCCCGGTGACCCATTTTAAAAACTCTAAATGTGGTACACATGTAAAGGGCTATCTTGAAGGTCATTGTCACCCTTGACAGTTAGAGTCTCTCTCTTCCATTCATACATCACCTCTCACACGCCCCTGTTAACGCCATCCCACTGAATACAACCGTTTGCACAGTGACCTGCCATCTCTGCTGGACTGTGAGCAACTAAGGAGAGAGCCTGGAGTCACGCAGCTTCATACCTAGATGTACGCGCCCCATGGCTGGGGCCAGGGAACGAGGGAGGGATCAGGGAGTGGTTTACAGGCACATGAAGGAGATTTACATGACTTTTCCCAAGATCACATAGCAAGAGTCTGATGTGAGACTGGGACGTGAATCTCCCAGCTCCCAGACCCAGGATCTGAAAACGTCTGTTGAATGAATGAACAAGTGGAAGAGAAGAGAAACGAATGGCACCTCTGGAGCCAACTGATTTAAAAGTGGTCCCTCCTTACCCCTGGCTGCAGTGGTTCTCACCTGGGGGCAATTTTTCGTCTAGGAGACCATTCCAATGTCTGGAAGCATTTTTGGCTGTTACAACTTGGGAGTTTTGCTACTGGCGTCTGGTGAGTGGGGGCCAGGGATGCTGTTAAACATTCTATAATGCACAGGACAGCCCCACCACCAAGAATTATTTCAACCAGAATGTCGGCAGCACCCAGGTTGAAAAACCCTGCCATACACACAATTTTTTTTAAATTGGGGAATTGGGGGGAGGGGAACAGCGCTGGGGAATCGGGGGGAAGGGGAACAGACAAGTTGCTGTTGTTTTTTTCTTCAGTCTAGTTGTGGAGGATGTTGCTTCACTGGCCCAAGCTGGCACCATCATTGCGCTCTTCCCGGGCGAGGCAAATCAGTCGCCGGCTTCAGGATGGCCGCTCACTGTGGCTGCTGGCCGCTCACGCTGGCTGCTGGCTACACAGGGTAGCCCATGGCAACCCACTGCATCAGGGGCTGCAGCCTACCCGTCGCCGGCAACTCACAGCAGCCCAGCTCCAGGTTGAGCTGTTGTTCAGCATCTTAGCTGTAGAGGGCAGTGTCACTGGCCCTCATATGTGGGATCCGAACCGGGGCCCTCTGGCGTCCCAAGCCAGTTCTTAACCATCGCGCCACTCGGCCGGCCCGATACACACAATTTGAAGTTCTTACCTGCCCACCCGGAGGGACCCAAATGGAGGGCAGCCTTTCTAATGTCACTGGATTGGCTTAATTTTTGTCTTTGTTAGAAAAGGAATGTGTCTTTATAACAAACAATTTCTAACATATAAAAAATATAAGGAAGAAAATTAAACATTGTCCCCAGTTCCTGAAACCCGCTGTGAATTTTTAGGGTGAACACCCTCTACTGATGTTTCTGCATTTCCGTAGGCTCATACAGACACATGCTCACTCACCATCAGGTCATTTTTTTTAAGTTTATTGGGGTGACAATTGTTAGTTTTGAAAATACAGTTTTCTGTATGGCATTTTTACCATAGGATGTGTTAATCATTAGTTTTGAGTGACTTTTCTGAAGGGTACAGAATTCCATCTTATGTACAATCCATGACCTACTGTGAACACTTAGGATGTTTCCAATCTTTGTATGTATCTATGATCTTCCTTGAGGATGGGTATTTGGAATTGGGGCGACTGGATCAGAAACCAACAATGTTTTAGGCTCTTGATACATCACAAAATGCCTTACAGAAAAGTGAGTCCCACCCAGCCATGGTCAAGGGCCTTATGTCAACTATCCTTGGCTAAAATGGAATCAACTCATTAAAGTGTGTGTCAAACCAACAATTTCCTCCTTCTAAAATCAGCTATACATACTTTTCCCTGTGATTACAGGTGGTTTGCATTTCTTCTTCTGGGAGCTGTCTATTCCTTTCCTTTGACTCTTTTTCTCTTAGTGTTTTAGTGGCTTCTGTTTGATATGCAAGAGCCTTGTGAAAACCATGAAAGCTACTAACCATTTGTTTATCATAGGTGTTGCAAATATTTTTCATCAGTTCGTCGGTTGAATTTTAATTTCATTTATGGCGCCTTTAGTCACACCGATTTTTTTCTTCAGTTTCACTTCAGATATACAAATCTATCCAATTTCCCCCTCCTTTCTGATTCATTTCTTTGTTGTTCCTGCTGAAGAAATGCCTTCCCCTCCCTAGGATCATTAACTTCCCATTTTTGTCTTCCAATTTTTATTAATGTTTACATTTGACTCTGGATTTGCAAACTCTATCTGGAATTTATTTTGTTGTATATAGTGAGACTCTAAGTTGGTATTCACCCCCCTTCCCTCCTGCCAAATAAAGGCCACTATTCTTGGGGGAGCATTGGCGATGTGACACCTAGCATATTGCTCTATCTGGAGGGTTGGGCCCAGCTGTCATAGCACAGGAAGGATCTCTTGTTGGGGTTCCATCCCAGGCCCCTCCTGGGTTCCCTCAGAGGCCAAGAAGGGCCCAGCACCAAGGGAGCCCCAAGAGATGAGGGGCAGCATGGCCTCCTATCCCCAGGGACCCTGAAGGCCACCTCATAGCAGATTAAGCCATCAAAAGGCCCAGCAGGCTTGTTCGCTCACCCATCATGTGCACCTGCTACAGCCCTGCCTATATCCATTTACCTTTTAATACTTTGCCCTTGAAATTAACTCAAGCCGGATGTAAGAAGCAGCCCTGGTGAAATTTCTGTAGAAACTGCCTTGGCTGCATTATTTGTTATAGCATTCTGTGTCCCCAGGGTGAGGGGGCATGGCAGCCTGGTGGATAGAGGGGACACTGGGCTTGGGTGTCAGGCACTCTCCCCTCATCCCCAAAATACCTGCTGCGTGGCCCCAGGTAAGGCTCCCCCTGCACCTTGCTGAGCGCTGTGTATTTAGAAGTTAAACAGGAATCGATCATCTCCTTGAAGGAGCTGTGAGCCTTCCATGAAATAATGCACGTGGATTGCTTTTCACGGTGGTGGCTGCAACACCATGGGCGCCTGCTCAAGAAATGGTAGCTGTAAAAATCGTGCCACTAGTTTCCATTTCAAAGCAGGAAAATTCCCTTCTCACCCAAGGACTGGAGTTGCTTCTGTTTATGACACAGAGAAAATCACAGAACTTCCTGAAGTCTAAACTCAGGGCCCGCCGGAGCCTGACTCCTGCCAAGCACTCTAGCCCTGTTCCCAGACACTGCCCGCCCCTCACCCCGCTCCCTTCAGTTGCACCCCTGTTTCCATTTCCTAAAGGCATTCTGCTCACAGGACTTTCTGCATTGGGTTCCAGGATCGGGTCACCTGGGGAAGCGGTCAGGGACGAGGCTGAGGGTAGAGACCCTGGAGTTACACCCTGGGTTCATATGCCCCTGCCAGCGCTCCCTGGCTGAGACCTGTCCTGCCCAGTCTCTCCAGGCCTCAGTTTAGTCATCTGGAATTTAGAAGCCATAATAGCAACAGTACTACTTACCTTCTTAGAGTTTCAATGATTAAATGAGGCAATCCATTTAAAAAATATTTATCTCAGTGGCTGACATTTACAAAGCAATCCATTTCATAGAGCTTTAGAGTATTCATTCATTCATTCATTCGTTCATTCATTCATTCATTTTAATCTCTGTATTCCCAGTGCCTGGAACATGAAGAGGACTCAATGAAATAAGGCTTGAGTGAATGAATGAGTTTGTAGAGCATGTATTATGTGTCAAGTTACTAGGCTAGTTGCTGTAGATATTCAGGAGCTCTGGGTCTAGGAGGAGGGGCAATGAAATGAATCATTTTAAGGTTATTAGTGTTACCAAAGAAACGTGCTCATGATTCGGAGGGACTGCAAGGGGGTATTGCTTCCATGTGGGGAGAGTTGGCGGGAGCAGGTGATGCCTACAGTGGTTCCTGAAGCCAGGCTGGGGGTGTGCTGGCTGGGGAGGCATGTTCTAAGCCCCGCCTACTTGAATTTCCACAGTTCTGAGCCTGCCGTCCGCCTTGAGAGACGAGAAGACATCATCTTCCCATTTCAAAGCCAGGCAGCCTGAGGTCCTGGGAGATCACGTAACTTCTCTTTGGTGACTCAGCTAGAAGTGGCTGAGCCTGAGCTCAGCGGTTAGACTTTTCGAGCCAATGTATTATCAGAAGCCACCTTGAACCTGTGTAGACGCCGAGGTTGGCGTGGGTGGATTTTCAGCGATGAGTATAGGAAATACATCTCAGATGCTAGTCGTTTTTCCCCAGATTCCACTGGTTTCCTTCTCTCTGTTATACCCATCTTGTGATCTAGCCATTCAGAAGAGTGGCTTTGAATCCTCTGCGACTCCCACCTCCAAGTCCTGCGCATTCTCCCTCCTAAAGAGCTCTTGCTCTGTCTGCCTCCCTCCACTCCCACGCATCCAAGTCTCAACACAGCAATGGCCTCCTCCCTGGGTCTCCTGGCTGTTGCTTTTCTCCCTTCGTGGTCTACAGGACAGCCAGAGAGATTATTCCAAAGCACAGACGTGAGCACATCACTCCCTCCCCTTCTACATGGCTCCCACTGTCCCCAGGATGAAGCCTAAACTCTTGGCCCCTAGTAACCTGACTTCCTGCTGAGCGCTCTAGCCCTGTCTCTGGACACCTTCCTCCCCTCAACCCCATGCTTTTCAGTTGCATTCTTGTTTCCATTTCCTGAAGGCATTCTGCTCGCTTTGGCCTCTGAGCCCTAACATATGCTGTTCCCTCTGCACCTTCCCCCTACCCTATTATCACCTGTCTACCTCCAGCTCCAGTTTAGGATTCACCTCCTCCAAGAAGCCTTCCCTGACCACCCAATCTAATTTAAGTTCACCCACAACTTCTGGGGCTGCCCTCATGATGGTGCAAATCTCACTGCAATGCAATCGTCTGGTTGCCCTGGCCCCGTCTTTCTCAAAGTGTGTACCGTGGAACAACTAAATCAGAATCACCCAGAAGCCAGTTACAATGCAGGTTCCTAAGCTCCACTCCAGGCCCCCCGGGTCAGCATCTCTTGAAGGTGGATTCTTTAAAAATATGTGTTTTCATGTTTTATTTTCGAAATTTTCCACATAGACCAATGTAGAGAGAATAATAGAAAGCAGTGCTACTTCAAGTGCTGTCCAGTGAGAGCAGCAGCAGACTCCTCTGGGGGCTTGTTAGATTTGCAGAATCTGCCCCCCTCCCCCAGACCTACTGAATGAGAATCTCTGGGGTGGGACCCAGGAGTCTGCATTTAACAAGCCCTCCAGAAGGTTCTGATGCCTGCTCAAGGTGGAGCTCCACGGGTATAAAGAACTTCCGTGTATCCATCGTCCGCTTCAGCGGTTGTCACCTCATGGTTCCTCTTGTTCAATCTCTATGGCTCCTCTCCCAATTGGCGGCCTGCTGTATGATTGTGGAGCAAATCTAGGCACCCTGTCATTTCATCCTTGGATATTGCTATGTCTAAGAAATAAGGACCCTTTTTGAAAAAAAATATTTCAAATTATAACCATTGTGTTATTATCACTTTGGGTGATGCTAACATGCACTCGAGTCGGAGCTGCTGCCCTAGGTGGTCTGTTGGCTTGGTGAGGGCAGGACCAGCGATGCCCCAGTCACCACATTTGCCATAATCCTGCTGAATGTCAGCAGTTTGGGTGAGAACTTGGAGTAAACAAGGAGATGGGAAGAGTTAAACTCTTCAGTGAAGGAAGGAGCCAGACTTCACTGGCAAAAATGAGTTGTTTTCTTTTTGCTTCTGCAGCCTCAAGCCTGGAGCTTGGCACTCTGGGGAAGGCACCAATCAGATTGTTGCCTGTATGTTGGAAAATATTTATGTCACCTACCAAGCTGGGAGCGTGCTCAGCGGGCTTCCTGGGGCTGTCTGATAGACAAGGTCGCATCCCAGCAGCTGTGAGGAAGGAGGTGTGCCGGCCTGGCAGCTGTGCTCCGCACTGGAGGCTGCCAGTGAGTGTGGCATCGCACGTTAGAGGGGGACACATTTCCGTGACCTCCAACTTGGGGGCAGTGAGGGGGTGGGGGGATCCCTGCTGTCTGAGACAGCTCTGGGGAGCCATAGGCCAGCTGGGGGTGAGGCTTGGGGACGCTGAGAAAGGATGAGGAAAGGACATGGACAGGAGAGGGTGCCCAGCAGGAGTCTAGCATTTACAAGGTGTTGGCACGATGGCACATGCTTTACAAGGGCTATCTCAGTGGATCTTTGTCCACTCCCTGAGACGGATGTGGTCATGCCCATCTCACAGATGAGGAAACTGAGACTTTGAGAGAGTTAGTGAGCCATAAAGCTGGGACTCCATGGCTAGTTGTCTTTCTCAGATCCTGGACAGAAAGAAACATTTATCATTAGTTCTTAACTCTGATACGCAAAAAAATCTTCCCCCCCAAAGAAAAACAAAAAAACTCCCACCCAATTGCCATTATCTGTCTGTCTATGTATCCATCCATCCATCCATCCATCCATCCATCCATCCATCCATCCATCCATCCACCCATCCATCCATCCACCCACCCATCCATCCATCCATCCATCCATCCATCCATCCATCCATCCATCCATCCATCCATCCATCCATCCACCCATCCACCCAT
>NW_017731425.1:4531946-4567888 GCF_001890085.2 Hipposideros armiger | reverse complement strand
TTTGACAGAAAGGCCTGAGAAGGGTGGCAATGGGCCCAGAGTGGACTCCTTTGAGAGCTCTGCAGATACCTGATTTGCTGGCATGCTGGCCACGACTTCACTCCCCCCAGCCTCTCTACCTCCCTGCCCTGACTTGTTAATTTGTATTTTAACAGTCCCTGTGAGCTGGCTAGGTGCGATGTCCTGGGCTAGGAGGCATGGGAGGTCTAGGCATGGCCTCTGCCTCCTTGAGTTTCTGGCTTGGCTGGGGAGCACATCTGGACACAGGGAAGGAGGGTGCCTGTGAGCAGAGGGGTGGGGAGGTGTCAGAGAAGAGAAGGGGGGAGACGATGGCTTTAGGGGTTCAGCAGAAGGGGGGCGTTGCATGCATCAATGCCATAGCAGGAAACGGGTAACAACGCAGCCGAAATGAGGTAATTGAGGGAGCATGTCATGAAGGTAATAGCAGCAAAGCATGGACAGGGTTAAGGGGAACTTAAAGGATGGGGCAGCCTCTCTGGGCTAGCACCCTTATGCCTGGCGTGCCTGGAGGCGAGATAAAGGGGCGTTCCTGGAACCCAGGCAGAGATGTGGCTTCAGGAAAGGGTTGCTCACCAGAGCCTGGCCTCCAGTACAGGATGCGCTGCTGTCAGCTTGTGGCTGGGCTGGTGGTGGTGGGGGGAGGTGAGGACAGCGGTTCCCTGACTGACCTTTGGGGCCCGCACTGGGAAGCCAGGGCTAAGGGAGCCAGGTGGTGTGGTCTGCAGGAGCAGCATTCGCAGGATGCTGGCCCGGAATTCGCTGGCGGGGCAGCTGGAGGGAAGACAGAGAACAGAGAGTGAGCACTGAGGAGACTGACTGCCACAGCCCCGGTGACTCCGCGCGGAGAGACCGCTCATCCCAGCCTCATCAGGGAACTTGGTGCTTCCCTACAGTGTGCTGGCTGCGCCTGAGATGAATGGGCTTGTGGCGCCTGACGGGGAGAGGCTGGATAAAATGGATGGATGGGAACAGGCAGGAGGTGGAGAGAGACGGACAGAGAGGCATAGACACAGGGAGAGACAGAGGGATCTCAGTGAGGGGTGGAGGGGGTGAGGGAAAGAAAGAGGGAAAGAGGCAGTGATAAGGGGGAGGGACAAAGAGAGAGAGAAAGACAGAAGGACACAGACAGGTGGACAGACAGGCAAAAAGACACTGGGTGGAGAGAGAGCAGCAAAGAATACAAATGATGAAATATCACTGAAGGACAGAAAAGAAAGAGAGGAGAGAAGAAAGGAGGGAGAACAAGGAAACAGAGAAAGAAATGAGAGGAAAGGATGGAGCCCAAGCCTCTGGAGGCAGAGAGGACAAAGCAGGAAACAGATACAGCTGAGAAAGTTCTCGGGAGCCCCGCGGGCTGACCAGGCGCAGGGCTGGAGTCGGGGAAGTCACTCTGCAATAGAAGCAGGGAGAAAGTCAGTTCTCTGGGGTCTCAGGCCAGGGCTCGGCTCCTTGGCTCACAGTCTGTGGGACCTTCGCATGTCTCTTAAGGTGCTGTGTTTCAGTTTGTTCGTCTGTAAAGAGGAGACAGTGTCAGGCGGGTGTGTGGGTAAACGGAGCTGTGAATGGAAAGTGCTTGGCATGGGGTCATGCTGATCTCTCAATAAAATGACAGCTAAACACGTCTGTAGAAAGACACATAGACATACACATACGTGTGAGCAGTTGCAGAAAGTCAGGGTCCAGGAGACATTCTCACATAGCTTCTGTCTCATTCCTTCCTCCTGCTCCTGGAGCTGTGAGGTTCTCTACCTAACAGAGAAGGGGAGAAAAACCACACATGTGCGTGCACACACACACACACACACATCACATGCACATAGCACGCACACATACAAACATCACACACATACCACATAAGCTACATAAAACCACATTCCGCACACACACTGCATATATATACACATACCACGTGACAACACACACACACACACACACACACACAATCCCCACCCACAACACATGCACACACACTTCACACATATACTACATAAGCCACATAAACACCACATACCACACACACACTGCACATATACACACACCATATGACAACACATAACACACAACACACACACACACACACACACATGCACCCCGCCACCACCACCGCTCCCGAGCAGCACCTCTAGCCCGGCTCCAGCTCACACTGAGGCCATCAGACAAGTAGACAAGCCTGGAGTGAACCACACTGGGCCCTGATGTCCAAGAAGATGGTGGCAGATGAGCACAGGTCTCTGCTGAAAGACACCCACATTACCCATCACCCTTGAACTCTATCTTCTCACCCCCCATTCCCCAAGAGACCAGAGTGGGGGCCCAGGAGCCCAGATCAACCCAGTGATCAGCCCAATGCAGAGAAAAAAGGAAGAAAACAGAAACGTGAAGCAGGAAAGAGAAGGGGCTGGTGGGAGAGGAGCCAAGAAGGCCAGGCTAGGGCTGTGTTCACGACAACGACGCTGGAAGCTCCAACAACCAATCCACGAGGACCGTGGGAAAGACAGACAGGGGGCGTGGAGAGGAGGACCAGGAGGGGTTTGGAAGGCTGGCTGGGCTGGGGTCATGCTGTGAGCCCCTCAGCAGGCAGGGTGCTCCCATAGGGAAAGTTAGGGAGCGAGAGGTAAAAGGTTAGGGAAACTGAGGCAGAAGGATGGGAAATGACTTTGTTAAGGGCACCCAGCAGGCTAGGGTGTTAACTTCTCCATCCAGGTCTCATCTAATAGATCTCCCGTTTTCTTGAAATTAGAACTGGAGAGGAAAAGAATGTCTCGAACACCTACTACGTGTCAGCCATTTAATTTACATTGACTCATGGGCTCCTCACAAGGAAAGTGTGTGTGTGTGTGTGTGTGTGTGTGTGTGTGTGTGTGTGTGTACCATTCCCATTTTGCAGATTGGGAAACTGAGGCTAGGAGAGGTGATTCCCCAGAAAGTAGCCTCATCGATGCCAAGACCCAAGTCCGTCTGGTGCCAGCTCTTCCCCGCACCCCTCTGGCTTGACTACCCCATTGCCCCCGACTCTGAAATCAGGACTGTGTGTGGCTGGCGTGGAGCAGAGCGAGCTCTCCACCATTCCTCTGGGTCTCCCTCAGCCAAGGAACGCAGCCAAAATTCCTTGGAATTTGTTGCTTTAAGCTACGCACAGGGGAGATCAGAATCAGACAGGGATGTTTGTAATGACTTCCAAATGTCTGGCTGCAGCTGCCTCCCTGGCGGGGAGAGGCGAGGAGGCCTGGGGATGGGGAAAACCTGCTCCCCACCTCTCCTCTCCACATGCGTTTCAGGGGTGCCGACACTTCTGGAGACCCAGGTGGAGGGATGCATTGCTCCGGTGTACAAACTAAGGAATGAATGAGTGAATGAATGAATGAATGAATGAATGGATGGAGCAGGGTGCAACTTTGCTTATCTGTAAAATGGGGATCATTATATCATGGTTGATCACTCCTTCAGCCTGTGAAGTCTTTACATGCATTCACCATCTTGATGAACTCTCAAAAGGATCCAGTTGGCACGCCCATTTGACAGACAATAAAACTGAGGCACAGAGGTGAAAGCACTAGCCTAAGCCACAGGGTGATGATGGAGGGAGAACACTGTAGGTGTTCACTTGATCTCAGTTTAAAAGGGACATTGAAGAGAGTCTCCTAGGGGCAGGGGTCAGTGATAAGTGCCAGTGAGTACTCTGTGAGCTACACAAATGTGATCTTTATGGAGATAGTGATTCCTGATAAGTCACCTCCCCTTACCAAGACTCAGTTTCTTCTTTTTTTTTTTAAACTTTATTGGGGAACAGTATGTTTTTCCAGGACCCATCAGCTCCAAGTCAAGTCATTGTTTTCAATGTGGTTGTGGAGGGCTCAGCTCACTGGCCCATGTGGGAATCGAACTGGCAGCCTTGGTGTTATGAGCCTGCACTCTAACCACCTGAGCCACCCGGCCGCACCCAGACTCAGTTTCGTCTTAAGGTAGGGCTTGATGGCCTCAGCCTCCATGGGTGTTTGTGGAAGATTGATAGAACTATGGATGGGAAAGCTTGCTCATCTCTGGCAGGCACACAGTAGGTGGTTTATAATAATGTCAATAGTGATAACAGAAATATTGGTTTATCTTTTTTGAATGTCTGTGCCAGGCACAGAGCTCTTCATATGATTTTTTTGTTCTTATTCCTCTTTCCATGCCTATCAGGTCAGTTTGTTTGTTTGTTTGTTTGTTTGTTTTAGCTGAGCTGTCCTGCCACCTGTTATCAGCTCAGAGGCAGCTCAGCTCGGGCTGGGAATTGAACCAGCGACCCTGTTGCTCAGAGCTTGCACTCTTGAGAGAGCTCTTAACCAACTGAGCCATTCGGCTGGCCCTCCTATCAGGTCAGTTTGATACCTGTTTTATAGAAAGATTAAGGAGGCCCAGAGAGGTTAAGTGGCTTGCACAAGGTCACACAGCTAGGAAATGGCTGAGTTGAAAGCTTGGTTTATTAAGCTCTAGGCTTTTTTGCGAACACACTGTGTGAAAACATGCCAATCTGTACCTGGCACATAGGCGCTTAAAAAAAAATGCTTGCCTCCCTTTTTTTCTCCCCTATGAAGAATTTGCTTTGTTCTTCAGCTTGCATAGACGGGAAATCTGAGGTTTGGGGACAGAATGACATGCTTCAGCAATCTGACAGCGTCCACTCCTGACCAGGTTCCAGATTCTAGAGGAAGGGGCTCAGAATGCCCAAGAAAGCCCCCCTCCCCACCATGTGCTCAAGGCCCCTACCCCGAAAAGACTTCCTCCCTTAGAATCTCATTGCTCTTAATGTGGGTTAATCATGATTTAATTTTACTCATACACCGTTTTTAGTTTTCTGATTAGAAATCTGAAAGAGAGTTGCTGCAGAAAAAAAATAGAGAGAATATAACTGAAATTGCCCATGACTCCCCCATTTGGAGAAGACCACAGTTTGGTATTTTATTTTTCCTTCTTGGTTCAATGACCATCATGGTGAGCATACTGATTACTCAGCTCTGCATATATTGATTTTTTCCCCTAAAGCCAAGTCTATTGTTTTCCATTGATGAGAACAGTAAGTACAAAAGGATGAGAAGATCAAGTCCTGCTTAGGGAGCGGTGCGGTGCCTCTGTTAATATTTTGGTACGTGTACAGCCAGCGTGTATCACTCACGCACATACCTCCGGCCCCCACCCGTGCATCTATATTTATGATATCATTCAGTTTGGACTTTGAATTAGGGTCTCAAACGCAAAGGCCCTGGCAACTCCCGGGAAGGACTGCAGGGTCCAGCTGGGGGTTGAGCAAGCCGGCCTCCACATGCCCCACCCACAGGGACAGCTGGCCTCACTCTACGCAGTGGCTGCCCGCAGGAATGCAAGCCCTGTGTTACTATGTATTCCAAGTTTCCACGAAGCTCCCAAAAAAATCTAGACTTTTAGATGAAAACGATTTTTTTAAATATTGGCAGCAAATTCCATTTAAATAAAGCATATGTGTTGCAGAGAAGACACACTGTGGGGCTGCCCTGAGTTTGTAATCTCTGCCCACTGTGTCCTACTGACGTTCACCCCTCGCTTTTTATGTAGCATTCTTATACTCGTAGGGTCGGTGTGTTCTCCTGGAACTGGTTCATTGCACCACTCCCCATGGATCTGCCGTGTGGGATTTGATTCAGAAGGACACTTTTTTCTCCCTATTTCCTTCCTTGTCTATTCCCGTCTTCCCAACCCCTCTCCCTCCAGCTCCTCTCCATCTTGCTACCCCCTCCCTCTCCCCCAACCACTCAATTTTGTTAATGGTTGATTTTCTTTTTAAACTGTCCAGAGGCTGCTGCAAGCCTCCGTGGTTGCCAGTGGCTGATCAATATCTTGGTGGAGGGTGGGGGGGCTGGGGTGTCATTTCATTAGCTAAGTGCCGTGTAATCTACTTGGTAAATCCCATAGCCTCTTTTTTTTTTTTTTTTGAGCTGGCCGGAGACAGGTGAAGAAGACGGCTGGCCGAAGACCTACATTTGTACGCTGCCCTGATGGACTCGGGTAGGAATGTTTGGAGACGAGTGCTAAGATTTGGTCTGAGTGTATCTGGTCCCCCGCACTGTCTCCATCCCACTCTTCTGCCTCTGTCTGCAGTCAATGCTAGCTGACATCTACAAAGCTCATAAAGTTAGAATTTGTCCACCTGTGATAAGGGAAACCAAATCGCATTAAGTTTTCATAAGCACGCTACCTTGGGAGTAGGATGCATGGTTCACAGAGCAGGAAACTGAGGCAAGGACAGACTCCGTGGCATGGCCCAGGCGCCAACAGGTAGAGCCGGGATTTGAACCCAGGGGTGGTTTACTCCTAGCCCAGGACTCTTTCCACATGAAAGGGGCTTAGGAGCAGCCAAGGAAAGGGGCTTGTGTGAAGCGGCCTGGACCCCAGGCCCAGCCACAGAGGAAGTCTCTGCGGCCTTGTGAACAATTTTCCACATTCCTCTGGTTTCTTTTCATGAAGACTGATGGTCCCAGATGTTGTTCAATTATGGATTTATGGCCACCGTCAGGACCAGTGAGACCCTCTGCTCTATGGCTGGAAGGCATTAAAGCTGCAGGAGGACACAAGTGGCTTTCCTGGAGGCAGAGGCTCAGAAAGAACTTGGGCTCCCTTTAAAAGGCAGCTCCCAGTGCAGGGACAAGATTTTCTTGTCATTGGAGGGTCAGTTTCAGCATGGAGGACTGGGATGGTACGGTGTAAGCAACTTCACACTCAACACACCGTTTCCATTGCTTTTCTCCTCCGAGCACCTGGGGGCATGGTTCTAAATTGTAGTGACCCCACTGGGCAGAATCAGGGGGTACCCAACTGTCCTGGGGGGCATAGTCTACCTGGGATTGGGGCGGGTGGAAGAGCTGGGGGTCCAAGAGGCTAACGGAAAGAGGAGGACAAGGGAGTCCAAGTGGTGATGAACATGGGCTTTGGAGCTGGACAGAGGGGTTGGGCTCCCAACTGTTCCACTTCCTCACCGGAGGCTGGATTTGCCACCTTGTCTCTCTAAGCCTCCATTTTGTCACCTGTGAAATGGGGATGATAATGGTACCTGCTCCCTAGAGTTGTTGCAAGGGTTAAATGAGGTGATGCGATTCAAGTGCCTTACACGGGGCTCAGCACGGATGGTCCTCCTCAGATTAGATATGATTACTAGTGATAAAAAAGATGAAATGAGAACTCAACAGCTGCCACGTGCCAGGCACTGGGCCAAGTCGTTGCTATATGTTGTTTTACGCAATCCTCGCAATGGCCCATTTGGAAGATCAGGAAATGGAGGCTCACAGAAGGGTGAAGTGGCCCATTCATTCAAGAGTCCAGGATTGAAGCCCAATGGGTTTGGCCCTTCCAGTTATACGTGAACCCCCAGGACATTGGTGGATGTGGCAGGTGGAGAGAGAGAGAGGCAGTGTCCAGAGCGGAAGGTGCGCGAGGCAGTGTGTGTGGACTCAGGACTGGAGGAGGGGCCTCATCCTGGAGCAGATGGTCTGCATCTCCACCTGGGCTCCCCGACCACGGAGACAGGGAGGCCTGGCCTCGGGGGCTCCCCTAAAGTCAGACAGGAATTGTGAATGTCCATGTGGTCGTCTCCTGTGGGCGTCAGAGTCTCGGCTAACTAGAATCAGGCTAGACTAGGGTAGAATCCCAGCTCTGACACACTCAGTGTATACGAGGACATGGCATGTCACCTCTCTGAGCCTTGGGTTCCTGACATGTGAAGCAAGAGGCAGGCTACGCAGAGCTGCCAAAGAGACTGAATGCACAAATGCAGAAAAGGCTGTCCCAGATTGGTTCCCTTGGATGCAGACCCTGAGACTCTGAGATTTTGAGTGCTGGGGTTTATTGGGGTGCAGTGGGGGAGGCCCTCAGGATCAACACATACAGGGGGTAAAATGAGCAGAATGAGGCAGAGAGAAGTTGGGGTGTGATTCAGGCTCACCGAAGACCTCAGCTGGCCACCCTCCCCAGGAGCTCTAGAGCTGAGATGACTCTTCAAAGTCATCCTGCCTAGAGGCAAGGAGGCCTGGACGGTGTACCCCCTCAACGACCAGCCACTGGAAGGAGGTTTAACCTTGGACAAGGCAGCTCTCTCCAGCTAAGGACAGTTGCTGGGAGCAGGGGCTCACAGCTGGGAGCTGTCAGCACTCTCAGTAGCTGGGGTGAGATCGAGGTGGCACACCATTACACCCAGCAAAGAGCCACTTGACACCTGGTTGGGTACAAGCACATCAGTTGCCTTTTGCTCTGCTAGGGAGCCTACCGGTAAGCCACCAAGGGCACCGGGGTGAGAGGAGGTTGGCTTTCAAGCACGCAGGAAGCCGGGCTAGGGGAGAAGGTGTAATGGATGACACAGGGGATTCTGTGCTGTCCGTGATGTTTTATGGGGCTGGGGTCTTAGCTCAGCCCGTTTTCTGGTGGAGGTGGTGGCAGGGGGTGGTTTGTCCCCTGAATTACACAGCTGGCAGCCTCTGGGCAAAGGCGGCAAGGATAGAGGAGAAACGGTTGTGCCGTCAACGCAGGTCCTGCTTCCTCCGTCACCCTGCAGGGCTGTGCCTTACAGCCTGCGCTCGACCCTGGAAAAAATTGACTGCCTGTTTCTGCCTGACTGCCCGAGAGTTACAGGCTGCAGGGGCGGGGNGCTGTTGTTCAGCATCTTAGCTGTGGAGGGCAGTGTCACTGGCCCTCACATGTGGGATCCGAACCGGGGCCCTCTGGCGTCCCAAGCCAGTTGTTAACCATCGCGCCACTCGGCCGGCCCTGAGCACCTCTTTTAATTACAGACGTCAAACGTGGCTTGCATCCATCTTTTGTTATCGGTATCTATTGAGTATTACAATTTTAATACAGTTTTCCTTTCTTAAAATGTGTATACATTATATTTTGCATCCTCTTTAGTTGTCCCTGTTACTCTGGCTCTGTAAAAATTCACCCCAAACTCAGTGGTGTAAAACAACCACAATCATTTATTATGCTCATAGATTCTGTGGGTCAGGAATTCAGGCAGGTTACAGCAGGGTTAGTTTGTCCCTGCTCCACGATGTCTAGAACTTGAAGGCTGTGAGCTGGAATTACCTGAAATCCTACTCACTAGCATATCTGACAGTGGATGAGGGTTGTAAGCTGAGACCTTAGCTGGGACGATAGCCCAGAGCATCCATACATGGCCTCTCTTGGAGCGTGGGCTTCCTTACAACATGGCGGCTGGTACCAAGGCTGGGCCTCGCAAGAGAAATAGGGCCAGACAGAAGCTGTGGCCTTTTTATGACCTAGTCCCAGAAGTCACACCATATTACTCTGGATGCACTTAGTTTGTCAGAGCAGTCACAAGTCCTCCTAGGTTCAAGGGAAAATGGAATAGGCGCTACTTCTTGATGGGGTATGCCAAGGCTTTTGAAGAGTAGGTAAGGTTGGAAATATGGTTGTAACTGTTTTGGGGCAATCCCACCTGCCACTGTCATGATCGACTATCTTCAAGCTTCAGACATGGGGTTCTTAGGGATGGAGGTCTCAGGGAGCCTCTGTGGCCAGGATTCCACCCTCCTTGGTGTTCCCATCATTGTGCCTTCCAAGGTCTAGTCATCTCCTCAAGGTACTGACGTCCACACCTTCCGCGCCGTTCACCCTCCCAACCTCATTTTGGTCTTAGGGTGGTCCTTCTGCATCCCTGTTTCCCCCAAAGACATACTCTCTCCCCTTCCCCCTTCAGGGCATACAATACCACATTTTTGGGGACTCAGACACTTAAGAAATCATAGGAAGGGCCCCAGGCTTACTTAATCACTTTCTCTCTGAAGCAGGGTGACGCCACAGGTCTGGCCCCCAGGTTGTATGGAAGAAGAGGGAAAGGAGGGAGAAGGAACCCAGAAATATCCATGCTCTGAACCAGGCCCAGGCACAATGTGGGGAGGGGCATGGAGAGTGCTAAGAGCCGAGCTGGAGACTTGAGAGGGGGGGCAAAAAACTGAGAAACCAGTTTCATTTCCAACCAGCATGTATGTGGGTAACGTGGCTGGATGGGATGCCTTGGATGTGAGCAAGAGAAACACAACTCAAACAACTTAAGACATGATTGTAAACCTCATGCAACCTTCTTCAAGTCTGTTAGCCCAGGTGACCTTTTCTAATCACACGTGTGCTTGTTTGAGTAAGGTCTTCGTCTGCCCCTCCATCCTGAGTTTCCAGGGACCTGGCACCCTGTGAGGAAAAAGGCTGTGCCTGGTTTTCTTCACCATTTATTTCAGTGCTTAGTACGTAACAGACATGACAGAGCATGTATTACTCATTAAATAATTTATTTAAGAAATTCACCTTCTCCAGCGTCAGTTCCATGCCGGGCACTGTTTGAGGACATGGTGAAACTGGCACAGCTCTTACCTTGCTGGAACTTCATGCTAAGGGAAGGCCATAGACACAAAACAAGATAGATAAACCTATGATATAATGTCAGAGGGCAAGGAATGTTCTGAGGCCATTACAAGGGGCATAAAGAATAAAGAGGGACAGGGAGTTGCTAATTTATATCAAGAGCCATCAAAGAAGGCCTTTTGGAAGTGGGAAATTTGAGCAGAGGGCTAGTGAAGAAAGGAAGCCGGACGTGGGGGTGTCAGGGAAAGACTGGTTTCTGGCAGAGGAGGCAGCAGGTGCAAAGGGCCTGCAGCATGTTTGAGGAGCAGCAATGTCAGAGCGACTGGGATGGAGTGAGGGGGAGTGTGAGCGGAGGTGGGTCAAGGGGGCAGCTATGTGGTGCCCCATAGGCCACCGTAAGGGTGTCGAATTTCATAACAAGCTGTGTATAAGTCAAATGAATGAATAAATAAATGAAACAATGAAAGGATATATGGATGGTTGGAAAGAAGGGAGGAAGGAAGAAGAAGAAGGAAGGATGGAAGGATGGATGGATGGACGGACGGACAGATGGGCTGTTGGGCTCTAAGAACACATGTTTAAGTAAACTCTGCCCCTCTTTTTCAGCATTGCCTTTCCATGTTTTGACCCACATTAGAGCCCTACCCCAGTACCGAAATACCCCAGGAGGAGTGGCATGGCCCAGCTGATGCCCAGCTGCTCTCAGGGGCACAAGCTGAGCATTAAATAACGCCTCCTCCTCAGGAAGAGCCGTTCTGGTGGCGCAGGCACTGAGAGGCGTTTGGGGCAGGCAGCCGTCACTAACAGATTCATTAAGCTCGCTCCAGAGCAACGATAAAAAATCAATTTAGTTCACCAGGCAGCTTGAACGGGCGCCAGGAGCAGGGGAGCCCTCCCGTTTGTGAGCNCCATCCACCCATCCACCCATCCACCCATCCATGCATCTCTAACTAGCTAACTATTGCCATTTATCAACTTTAATTCAACAGTGAAGTCCATCCTGTAGAGTTGGAAAGACCTTAAATTTTGATCTCAAGAGACAGCAAGGTTGTAAAGCTACAAGAAATCTGGGACTTCAATTGTCAACCTTACATGTCCCCTACTGCCATCAGGATGCATGTCCTGCCTGGTTGTTAGAACCACGAGCTCTGGAGCTGGACTGCCTAGGTTCAGATCTCATCTCTGCCACTTATTTTGTGGACTTCTGCAAGTGACTTTTCCTCTCTGTGTTTTAGTTCCTCACCTGTAAAACTGAGATATTAATATGACTTCTAGGATAAGTTTTAAAGATTAAATGAGTGAATACAGATACTCCTCAACTTATGATAGGGCTGCATCCTGATAAACCCATGGTAAGTTGAAAATAGCATAAGTCGAAATGCATTTAACACACCTAGCCTACCAAACATCATTGCTTATCCTAGCCTACTCGAAACGTGCTCAGAACACTTATATCAGCTTACAGTTGGGAGAAAATTATCTCCCTGCTGCTGCCTAGTATCATGAGAGAGTACTGTACTGCACATGACTAGCCCAGGAAAAGAACATTCAAAATTCAAAGTATAGTTTCTAATGAATGTGTATTGTTCTCACACCATTGTAAAGTTGAAAAATCTTAAGTTGAACCATTATAAGTCGGGACCATTTGTATTGTAAAATGCATAGCATAGTGTCTGGCATATAGGGAGCTGGGTTATATATACCAAGGGTGCCCAAAAAATGTATACAAGTGGACATTTTGGTCAACATTGCTCAAGCAATAGTTTGCTATAATCAGAAGTGTCTGGACACTGATGGTAACCACTTTGAGCACCTCTTTTTTTTTTTTTTTTAGATTTTTATTGGGGAATTGGGGGGATGGGAACAGTGCTGGGGAATGGGGGAAAGGGGAACAGACAAGTTGCTGTCGTTTTTTTGTTCTTCAATCNGGGGGGCTGCTGCCGCCTCATCAGGATGGATTTTTCTGCTTCTCTGCTTGTAGGAAGAGCAGGAACAGGATACGGGAGGCTGCTCAAGGAGTAATCGCTGCGTGGGCGAGGGCTTGTCAGGGGCTGGCTCTGCCACGAAGGCAAGGGGGGGCAGTTAGGGCAGAGAGGGCTCTGGGAAGCCTGAGGGCGTGTGGCCTCCGGGAAAGGGGCTCCTCCATGTGTCTGCATGTACCTTCCCCATCCATCCTTCTACCTTTCCCTCTTTCCTTCCTTTCTTCCATCCTTCCATCCACCTGTCCTTTTTTCATCTTCTAACCTTTTTCATCTTCTAACCTTCCCTCCCTCCCTCTCTCCCTCCCTTTCTCTGTCCCATCATCCATCTATCCACACACCCTTTAACTTATATACCCCCCCAAACCCACACTTTCTTCATTCTTTCCTGGCACCCATTTGCTCAGCACACAATTCTTGGGGACCCGCCACATGCCTGGCCTCATTCGGGGTACTGCTGACGACCACATCATAGAGTGTAACCTCGTGGATTTCACAGTCTGATGAGGGAGGAGACGGGTCAGCAGGAAGAGGCCCTTATTCTTGGTGGGTCAGAGCTCTTTCGGGGTAACCCCCGAGGTGTATTGGCCGTGTTGGAGATACTTGAGGGGATCAGAAAGGGCCTCCTGGAGGAGGAAGGATTTGAAGTCAGCCTTACAAAGGTAACAGGATGAGGAAAGAGATGGAGGCCTGTGGAGCAGAGGTGTCTGTCTCGGTGAGTATTCATGTGGCCGGAGGCTGGGTGCAGGGCAGTGAGAGGCAGGGGATAGGGACTGGTTAGCAGAGCCTGGAGAAATGGGTTGGGTCTGGACCCCCCCAAAGATCTTGAAGAATTTGAACTTTATTTTGCATTAAGTGGAGGTTGTTCTTACTTAAGCAAGAAACCCTTTACTCCCTGAAACCTTATGTGGAATCTCAAGCTACAATAAATGGATAGATAAATAAATAAATAAAATAAAATAAAAGTAGAGCTGATCTGGCTAAAGCAGGGAGGTTTCAGAACATTCTCACTTAAACCTCACATCTACTCCCAACCATGAGGCCAAAGACACAGGGACAAAACCTCGGGGTTCCACAGAACACAGTTTGAAAACCACAGGAAGGTTATGGGGACCTTTTTCTAGACTTTGATGAGACTCACACACTGCAGCTCCACCTCTTATATGATAAAGAATCAGAGATTGGGGGGACAGTAAAGGCTGCTTTTACTCCAACTGGGGGGGGGTCAAGTCCCAGCTGCTAAGGGAGATGCACAAGGTCTTCCAGAATGTTCTAACCCCCATGTTCATCCCCACCACTCTTAGCCCCCCACTTTCCAGCCACATTCAGCTAATGTGGTTTCGTGAATGTGCGTGGTCCGGTTTGTCTCCCTGAAGCTGTCCCCCACCAGTGTCTTTGCTCCCTATCTCTCAGGCCTTGACTTAGAGACCCCTCCACCAGCAAGCAAGTCATCTGCTGGCCTCCTGCAAGCTGGCATGTGGCATGTCTTCTCTGACCTTCTGTCCCTGGCTATGAGAGCTGAGGTCAAGCTTCACCCTGTACATAGTCAGTGCTTAATACATGCTTGTTGCATGAACCTGCCGACAAACCAAGGAAGACATAAACAACAGTGTGGACACACAAGTTCAGGTGGGGTGAGCAGGGAAGGGGCAGGGAAGAAGGGGAAACCCTCTCGAAGGGGAAACCCTCTCCTGCACACAGTAGGTGCTCAGAAAATTCTGACTGAGGGAAAACAGTGAGCACCCAGGAGGTGCTAAAGAGTAACACTGAGCAAGATTTGGAGGTCTAACAGTGGTCATTGTGGCCTGAAAATATCCTTCAAACCTCAGGGCACACTGCCACCTGGCCTGCCTTTGCTTAGGACACTGAAGAGGGTGGCCTAGGGCATCCTCCCTGGTGTGTCTCTGACTGTGCGCCCTCATTCCCACTGTTTACATCATTAATTCATATGGCCCAATTTGCATTTGCACTCCAACTCAATACTTTTTATGATGCAATTACTACTCAGAGATGAATTTTTTATGAGTTTCCTTTTAATGTCTCCAAGGCCCTTTATTCTTGAGGAAATCTCCTTGTGAATGATAGCTGATTCTCTTAGAAGGGGGGATATAAAGCCCTCTGGTTTTTCCAGACACTGCCTATGTGGCACCTCCTCCAGGCAGCCTTCCCTGCCTCTATGCTTGGCAAGGTAGCAATGTAGGATGGTGGTTAAGGGAACAAACTCTGGAGTCAACATAGCCTGGATTCAGATTTCCACTCCGGCACTTCGTGACTGTGCAACCCTGAGTAGGTCACCAAACTTCCCTGAGCCCCAGGACCTTCATCTCATGAACAGAGATCAGTAGTCCTGTGGATACCTATCTCCTGGAGTTGCCTTGAGGTTGGAGTGAGATCTTGCGTGCCGGCCCAGAGTTAGCACTCATGAAATACCCGCTGTTATTATTATACTACACCAGTATAGTGGAGCAGCTGGCATCCATCCACTCAGATAAATTAACCTTCCTGGCCTCCGTAATTCATTAGGTGGGGAGGGACAGAAACGTGCAAGGGAGCGTCCTCCCCCAGAGACATGCATCGCGTATCTCTGGAGCTTAACGACCATGAGCTTTGATAGACAGTCAGATTTCCTTTCTTTCTTTTCCTTGATTCTCGTAGTGTTGCTCGGTTCTGTCTACTGCAATCAGGAAGGATGAGCAGAAGGAGACAGGAGAGGGAGCCCAGGTGCAGCACTTGACCCCTTGTACAGGTTAAGACAGCTTAGATATGAATGTGACCTCTGCTGTTTCCTGGAGTTTTCTAGACCTTGGGCTGAGAGATGTCTTCTTTCTTCTTTACAGATGTCGCACTCAAGGCCCAGCGAGAAGACCTACTGCTCTTCCCAGTGCCTGGAGTTCTGTGTCCATCTCTGCCCCCTTCGCTCTTCACCCTCCGTGTGCCAGCCCCAAAAGCTCATTTTCGGGGAAGCTTTCTCTGAATGCCCCAAGGCAGTCTGGGTTTCCCTTTTAAAATACTCACCAGAATACCCAACTTATAAAGGCTTTTTCTTTTCTCCCTGTACTTTATACTTTATTACTTCTCTCTCTTCTCATGTACGTACATATGTATGTATGCATATATGTATGTGTCTTTCTATCTTAAATTTCCTTGTCATTTTATTGGGAAAACTATACATTCAAAGAATAGAACATTTAACAGCACAAAAGTTCTGTCATCTCCTTGTACCCTAGTGGCCCTTTCTTCCTGAGGCATTCACTCTTCCCAGGTTCTTGTGGACCCTCCGAGAGACCTTCTCTGCAAGTACAACCATGTGAAAGCCCAGCCAAGGTCCTTTACAAATGGACACGTACTGTAGTCACTATCCATACCCTGACTTTTTTTTACTTAGAGGTTGTTCTATGTCACCATATCGAGATCTGCTTCATTTAAGGGTCCCATGGTATCCCATTCCAGGATGAGCCAAACTATTTAATCAATACATTGATTTCCCCTTTAGTTGTTCCCTAATCTTCATCTATTACTATTGGGTTGTCGGAAAAGTCATGATGTATTTTTTCTATGTTTTTCATTGCAAAAATGCATCATGACTCTTCTGACAACCCAGTATCTTTTTGATGTCTGTCTCCCTGATTTGACTGCAGACTTTGTGAAAACAGAGCCTTTTTTGACTATTTAGTCTATGTCTGGATCTTTAGAGTGTACTGTGGGTAATCTGACATATAGCAGGTTCTCAATAAGTAGTCCTTGGATGGATGGATGAATGGATGGGACAAAGGAAGAATTGATGGGTAGATGAGTTAGTTATAGAATCTGGACTAGGTTCTTGGTTCTCCTGTCCCTCTCTGTGGCCTGAAGGATCCAGCCCCTGACCATCTCCCTAGAGGGAGGACCCAGCTGGGATCCCAGCCTTCCGGCAGAGCCGACAGTGTCAATGAGCACATACTGTCCTGCCATGGGGCTCTGTGAGCTCATAAGCCGCCGCAGGCTCCCCCCCCCCAAGGTTCTCCCTTGGACACTCACAAACAGCAGCAGCTTTGCAAAGCCTGCCAGGGCTGGGTGGAGTTGCACACGTTATGGAAACTTCTATTTCTGCTTTATAAACACAAAGTAAGAAAGGAAAGCGGGCTCTGCCAGAGACTCATGCTGGCCCCATGAGTCATCTTTAACCAAGCAAGATGAGAAAACGCTCCCAAATCTGGGCTTCTCACTGAGGCATCGGACACCACGTTGGTGCCCCTCCCTCCAGCATCCCTGTACACAGGGAGGTCGGAAACTCAGATGCAAGAGGGCCCAGGCCAGAAACATACAATACAAAGCAAGGCCAGCACGTGGCAAAATGAAGAGCACTTTTCTGCACCAGGTGTCTAGATTTTTTATGTGAAATTTCCCAATTTTTAAATTCTGGAAACCAAAAGCAATGCAGATATTTTATAAAGAAAAATATAAACAAACAAAACAGAAATAGACTGATAGATACAGAGAACAAACTGAGGGTTACCAGGTTGGGGGGCAGTTGGGTGAAAAGGAATTAAGGAATTAAGTAGTACAAATTGGTAGTTGCAAAATAGTCATGATGTAACCTACAGCATAAGGAATGTAGTCAATAATATTGTAATGACTATGTATAGTGGTAGGTGGATACTAGACTTATTGGGGGGATCATCTCATAAATTATATAAATGTTTATATACATGTCTAACCACTGTGCTATACGCCTGAAACTAATATAAAATAATATTGAATGTCCAAAAAAAAGATGAAAAAAGTAAAAAAAAAAAAATAAGGGATATAGGCTGTGCCAACCTGTGAAGGGCCAGTTTAGGCCAAAGAACCACCTGTGTGAGCCTCTTTTGGATGCTTCTGTGTGAGACTCAGCAACACTCTGGGTACCATTTGGGTTTCTTCCTTCCCTGTGCAACTTCGTATCCCAGAGACCCCGCAGGGCGGGAAAAGAAAGCAATTGTTGAGTGCTTTCTCTGCTTGTAAATCATGCATTGATTATACAGATACACACCACTCTTGCATACGCCACTCTAAGTGATAGGTACTTTCTTTGCATCTCCTTTCTCCCGTCTTTCTGTTCAGCTGGATCCTGGTGGTGATAAGCTCACGCTCCAGTTTCAGATCGCCTGTGTTCAAAACCTGGCTCTGCCACTTACTAGTGGGGGGACCTTGGACAAGTGATTTGGCTTTTTTTTGGCCAAGCCTCAGTTTGCTGACTTGTGAAATGAGGATCATGAGCATCTCTTTCTCTGTGAAAATTAAATGAACTGATGTGTGGGAGTGTTTAGAACCGTGCCTGGCTCCTTGTTAAACCTTTGATCCATGTAGCTATTAACAGTCACCCATTTGCCACAAGCTTGTTGAACATTCATTGGGTGCTAAGCTTCGTACTTGGCACTAAGGTTTTGGCTATAAGCAAAGCAGGACCCACCCCCAGGAAGCCCATTCTGTTGAGTTCTCAAGGAAGCCCCATTTTACTGATGAGGGAATTGAGAATTAGAGAGGTAAAGTGACTTGCCTGGGGTCACACAGCTGGTTGAGATGGGATTTCATTGAGAACGTTTGTTGAGTAGGTGCTTCTTCTGGGGGTAGAGGCAGGGAGAGCCCTCCTTCCCCCCAGAGCTTCTCTTGACAAGCAAGGAGTTGGCTTCCACATCCTGGGAGAGCCCCTGAGACAGCTCTGACCATTTGTAAATGGGCTGAGAGAGAAGGCTGGCACGTGCTCAAGACCCCAAGCCTGGGTGTTCATTGTACAGCTGGCCCTTGTTACTGGGAACTGGGCAAACATTTGCAGAAGCCCCTGACTTGTTTTCCTCTTTGAACCTGGGCATAACACATCATTGCTGGGCATTGCTGGGTGCCTCCATTTACCCACTGTGCCATAGGGTGGCCACACATACATGGAAACCGTGACCGAGGGTTATGCACCTTTCATTCTAGCATGTCAGCCCTCTGTAAGGTGCCACCTTGCCACCTTGCCATGAGTTGTGACATCTGGGTGACTCAGTGGACAACATTTATTGAGCACTTATAATGTGCCAGACCCTGTTGTAAGAGCTTGACATGAATGGACTCACTCCTCACAACCAGCCCCAATGGGTAGATTCTACGGCTCTCCCGTTTTACAGATGAGAACACTGAGGCCCAAACAGCAGAGATAACTTGCTCAAGGTCATGATGCGAGTCATTATGAGACATCAAAATATGAGATCGCAGAGGGTGACCTTCCTGCCTGGAGGCACCTTATGTGATGTGCCCCGATGCTGGTGTGCAGTGACTCTGTCCACTCACCCAGCCATCTGCTTGTGTATGACCCTGGGTCAATTAAGTCACCTCTCAGAGACCCACTTCTAAGCCGCAGCTCAAAGTGCCAGCACTTCTTGCATCTCAGAGGAATGAGGCCCAGAACACCTGACTATGTCTAAGCCCAGCTGGGGAGAGCGGCAGGCTGGATAGGCAGAAGGAGGTATTGATACCACAATCCCTGGTCTCTGTCAATTCATGATATTATTGTTTTTGTTATTGTTGCTAATATTAGCTGCATTAACTGAACTCAATGTGAAGTATGTGTGGGGCATTTTATTTGCACTATCATCTCGTGGAATCCTCTAAATAACCTTGGTACTGTGATGCCTTTCATTTCGCAGATAAGGGAAGTAAAGCTCAGAGGGGTTGATGGAGTAGCTCAAGGTCGTTCGCAGTGCCTGGTCGAGGAGAAGCCACAGTTTGAACCCAGGAACTCCCAGTCCAGCACCTTGGCTCTGGGCCACCAGACGTCACACCCTGCAGGTCAGGAAGCAGACCCTCCTCCCCCTGTTTGAAAGTCTCCTTCACCTTGGCCACCCGGCATGGAAATATTCTGAATCCAGACGGCCAAAAGAAGAGAAATAAGAAATGAAGAAAAGAAAAAATGAAGAACGCTTTGTTCCTTGAACCATTCTCCATAAACATGATCTCTGCCAGGTACATGACTTAACTGCAGAGGTGACCCCCGACCCCACCTGGCCAACGTGAGCCCCCTCCCGCGCCCCCCTCACCCCCGCCCCCGCAGCCGGCTGGTCACATGATGCCCAGACAGCCCTGGTTGCTATTCAAGCGTGTCCATGTGAAACGGCTCTGGCAGCACCGCTTCCACGAGGGGGGCAGGCAGGGGCTGGAGTCAGCCTTGGACATGGCCCCTCATCCCTGTCAGTGTCCACTGCCTTGGCAAGGATGCTGAACGCTAGCTTTTTTTGTGCCCCTGCCCAGGAAGCAGCAGCTCAGGGGAGATGACATGGCCACTGTGGGGTAGCATAGCCATGGGCTGAGCCTGACTTCCCAGATTCATTCATTCATTCATTCATTCATTCATTCATTCATTCACTCACTCATTTGTTTGTTTGATAGTCACTGAATAAATCTAATGTGCCTGCCACTCTCCTCAGCACCTGGGATATAGCAGTGAGCAAAATAGATACTATCCTTGTGGAAACTCCAGTCTAGCAAGGTAGAGAACCACTAAACAATTAAATACTCCATTAATTATTCAATTGCAACCATGCTAAGTTTCAGAAAAGAAGAGTAAAGCATATGACCACATAGAATAGGGGCCCAGCCTTGTCAGACAATAAAGAAAATCTAACATGCTCCCTCTCTCTCCAAATTGCAAAGCAGACATTTGCAAGCACTTAGAATCCTGCAGGCCTAAAAAACATCAGGGCATTGGAAGAAATCTCAAAGATGACGCTGATTCTTGTAGCAAAAGGCTGTGGAGTGGTGTGGGTCAAGGGCTCAAACTTTTGAGCTGGATTTCTGGGTTTGAAACCAGCTCTACTCTGAATGGTAGACCCTTGTACCAGTTACCGAAGCAATTGTCCTGAGAAGAATGAGGATAAACAGAGTTCTAGGACTATGGGTCAGATTAAATAAGATGGTACATAGAACCACCCAGCATGTACTTACCCCAGAGCACCAAGTGATGCCAGCCACCCTCCAGGATGGTTTATCTCCCTTGAGCACCAGAGGGGAACCCCATGCTGCAGAACCACCCATCAAAAGCCTGCGCTTGAACCCAGGTCTCCAAACTCCATGCCCAGTGCTTTGTCTGAGCCCAGATGAACCTTGTATATCCAATGGAGGAGATACCCCTCTGTCTCCACCTGATGTATACCAGCCTGTCATAAACACACCAGGAACCACATCTAAGATCCAGCCCTGAGACCTAGGGCCCCCGGTTGGCTGCACAACCTTCTTCCAGGGCACCCTGGCTGGCGGGAGGGTAGCGAGGAGAAAGCATCCAACACAGCATCGCATGGCAGGAGCAGTAACTTCTCCTAATTATTTCCCGGCTCCTGGATTAATTAGCGACCCCAGTATTAATTCAGATTACTGCATTTACCCCCATCTGTCCCAGATTCGTCATCGAGACGCTGACGATGCTAATGTGGTGAGTTGAAGCTGTGAAGGATCACCGCAGAGTTCACGTTGTTGCTTAGAGGGGGGAAGGGCCCCAGAAAAATTTTCATTTTGGATGAGGAAGGAAAGCCCCCTACGAAACCCAGGCACATATCCCTGAAGCCCCCAAACCTGGCATCCCACCGGCCCACAGGCAGATAACCTTCCACCCTGGCCTCAGCATCAGAGAAATTCCTTTGAAATGACTCTGCAGACTTCCCCACCCACTGAGTTCCCCTCTTTGGCTAACAGATGGGCTCAGCTAACCATTCCCAGCTTTCCGATAAAGCAGTGTCAGGCAGTGAGGCCCCCTCGGAAAGGCATGCTTGGCTAATAAATTCCAAGGCACCCCCGCCATCTGCAGGCTGCCAATCACAGGGGCACCGGGCACACCAGGGCCCCCAGCCTGCTGCTGTGAAGGAGCTGGGGTGGGACCTTGGCGGGTGGGGACACAGCCGCCCCTGCCCACACTGGCCTGCCCCTGCTGCTCTGTCCTGCTCAGCTTGTGACCTGTCCCAGCTGAAACAGGCCAGGGCCATTCCTGCTGAGGCCCCCTCCATCTATTCATGCAAAACCCAGTATGCAGACAGCACTGTGATTCGATGCAATGAGACTCAAAGGTAGACAGTCAGATCTGCTGCCACACGTTTAGCTCAGCCACATTCCACTGCTGAATCTCAAGCCAGTGGCTTCCCCATTGGAGCCTTGATTTCCCCACGTATAAAATGGGAGTTAAAGACATTCCCTCTCACAGATTTTATGTAAGGATGTACACAAAATGCATGGCACAATGCCTGGGCCATGGATACAAGTGGTAGCTACCCTATCACCATCATGACTATATTACATGACTGTATTAGTGTGGTCATAATTTAGAAAGCCATGTAGCCTGAAAAATGGACTTCATGGTTCTTGCTTTATACAATTCTTGTGTTGGAGATTTGATAAGTATGCACATGTCTAACTGAGCACATGGTAGGCATTCAGGAAATGTTAGCTGCTTCTGTGAATCTCCAATTCATTCATTCATTCATTCATTCATTCATTCATTCATTCCTTTACACATACAAGAAACATTCACTAGACATTGCGCCAGCCTCTGTTAGGGCTAGAGAAGTAAAGAACAAAACAGATGGTTTCTACCTTTAAGTCACTCACAGTCTAAAGAAGGCAAAGGGGGAGCCCCTGCAAAGGCACAAGTCTTGAAGGTCCAAGGGGTTTACCACCTGTTTGGGAAGACGCCAGACTTCACAAGTGATCCTTCCACATAATATCAGAGGCAATTTGTATTGCTTGAGCGCTTTCTGATTGCGGAGAAGGTTTCCTGAGGCCAGGCATGTAACACGTGCAGTATGTGTGGCATTTTCTCCTATCCTGGGCCAAAGCAGACATCATTCATCGATCGCTTCTCTTTTTGTGGTGCACCGGAGACAGGTCTCAGACTCTACAAAGCCGCCCTGCTCCTGGCAGCCACAGGCAGTTGATTGGAACTGACACCCAAGTTGTAAACAAACATCATCCCAGCCTTAGATTCAGGGTCAGTGATGTCCAGCTCTGTGGGCTATGTCCAGCCCGCCACTTGCTTTTGTAAATAAAGTTTTATCAGAACACATCCATGCTTATTCATTTACGTATTATCTAGGACTGTTTTTGCACTACAAGGGCATGTGCAGAGGAAAGGCTGGAGGTGCAAGTGAGTTAATGCCTCTGGGAGCAGCTTTGAATTGAGACGGCGTTGACTTGGGTAAATACCCCAATCTCTGGGCCCTGAGGTGGAGTAACCCAAAGATGACCACACTGCCTCCCAGTAGGACCGAGCTCTAGTTACTCATCATGGATAATAAAATTCATACATGTTTTATATCCCCCACTCCCATTCCCTTTCCTAGGGATCCTGATACCCGAGTCTGCTTCCAAAAGAACCATACTAAGATACTGTCCTTTCCCTCTTGGCCCCAGCTTTTCTTATTCTAGAACGTGCTGGATATTTTAAGGAGACTGAATATGTGACTCATCCCATTGGGATGTCACAGGAGCTCTGGTGACCATTTCTCAATGTGCATCTCACACGCATACTTCCTAGAGAAGGAGGCTCTGATCAGGTCACCTTGTTATCACCCGATATGGCGGAATCCCATGCCCACCCATCAGAGAAGGGGTTTCCATCCCTCGCTCCAGCTTCCTAGTGGCTGTGACTGCACAGGTTCTGATAGCTAAGCTCTTAGCCTTGTCCCCCTAAGTGAATTTCCATCCTGAGACTCTCTACTTTCCTGCCCAGGGGAGACATCATCAATCAACCACAGCCTGACTTTCTCTTTGCATCTTTTCTGGTAAAGCACTCCACGCAGGCGCTATCTATCAATGGATGAGACCCAGCACTCAAGATTCAACGCATTATATGGGGGACTTCCCAAGACATAACGCAGAGGGAAAAAAAGCACAATGGTAAGTAAGTACAGCATGAAATAGCACTTCCAAAGAGAAACAAAGCATGCCAGCACAAAAGACAAATGCAGGAAAGTGACATCTCATAGGGGTGCATGTGACTGTGGCGGGATTGCAATTTTCTTTTTCTCTGTTGTGTTGTCTCTACACTGTGTCTGTACTTATTTGATGCATGTGTTTATTGAGCACTTATTATGTGCCAGGCTTGAGTTAGAGAGTTCAATGGCGATCAAGCCAAATGTGTAACTGCCTAATGGAAAAGGCTGTTCCAACCCAACATGATAAGGTAGGCACATGGGAGCATTCTTGGATTAGGTCTGAGTGGGCTCATGCTTCTTCATGACACATATCACAGTTAAAATGCTGTAGTGATTTATAGATTACGTGCTAAATCTGCATCTTTGTTGTTCCTGGCCGTGTCCCCAGAACCTAGAACAGTGCCTGATGTAGGGCGTGTGTTCAGTCAGTATTACATACGGAAGGAAGTCCATTCGGGCTTCACTGGAAAGTGAGAGGGTAGGCATGGGGGTTAGACTGTGATCAGAGATAACGGTGAGAGGGGCAGCTTGTAAACTAAACAAAGGAGTTTTCACTTTGTCCTGGGGAGGATGAGGAACACGCTGAAAGTCTTCAATGTCATAAAACAAAAGAAAAGCAAAGAGAATCGTTTTTTCTTTGTGGACAATCACAAGAAGGAACCACCCGTGCTGGTATCCTGTTTTTAGCTACTTTGCTCTGAACAGGGTTTAATTTTCAGTTCACACACTGGCCTTGGTCCCTGTAGTTCTAGTTGAAAGTACAGGAACTGGCAACATGGACTTAAACTATAGATGGATGGGTTTGCACTCCTGCGGTGCCAATATGTAACATGTGATTTGTCTTAAGCTGTAGGGTCACCTTGATCATGCTTCTTAAAGGCTTTCTTACACACTGAGGCAGAGGAGAGTTTCCAAGGGGGGTGGGCAGTGGGGGGCTAGAGCAAAAGGTGCCTCTTCCTGCCTCTGATGCTCAGGTTAGTGAGCCCCTGGAAGCCTCAGTTTCCTCCTCTGTAAAGTGGGGTCAATAATGATGACTCACCCAGAGCAGATGTGAGAAGGAGGCTGCCTGACATGGACTGAGCACTTGTTATCAAACATTGCACTGATGCTGCTGCCGCTGCTGCTGATGATAATGATGATGGTGTTGATGATGGCGATAAGATACTGGGGCTGGCAGGGATCTAGTTTTGCAGGAAGTGACTGGCTCAAGGTCACATGGGGAATCCCTAGCAGAGCTGGAGTCTCAGGGAAGCTCCCAAGAGTCGATTCACGTGCTCAGTCTTCTTGGGCTGCAGTTCCCAAACTGTGTGCTGGGGAACCCCAGCGTGCCTCAGCAGGCTCAGAAGACTGCCACAAACTAATTTAAATCGTCAAGGTAATCGCAGCGATACTTGACTTCTCTCGAGCATCACATGATCTGCTAGCTTGGGATCATTCACAGTTCCAGCATTAGAGCACACCACATTCCTTGGGGTGATGTCATATCTTTGTGACCCTGGGTTTTCGGTGGTGCTCTGATTAAAAAAAAAAAAAAAAGCAAAGTCTGCGCCAAAATCAATGTGGAACAAGAAAAGAGGGTGTCAGGATCCAATCAAATTCTGAGGTTTCAAAAGCTGTGCAGAGCCCAACAGGCACACACACCTCAATCGTAAGTATCTGTGCTTATTTAAAGCTGAAATAAAAATATTATTCTATCAGTTTATGTGAATTCGCCCCCCCTCCCCCAAACAGCTCCTCAGTTCTTAGGATATTCATGCTCATTAAGTTTGCACCGAAATAGCTAAAAAATGGACCCATGAGGGATTTCTTTTGGTGAAAGAATCCTGGAACCCTAAGGGTGCTGTGAATCCAGGAAGTTTGAGCACTGCTGCTCCATACTAGAAGGCTCCCGCTTTCAGGGAAGGAGGCAGGCAGTTCTGAGCCTCTCCAGGCAGGACTGAGGCATGAGGGAGAGGGGGTTAATGCCTTGAAACATGACAAAACAGGAACAGGAAACCCGTTCTCTCAGCTGCCACCAAGTCATTGTTTATTTAGAACCAGCCAGTGTGCGTACATCAAAAACCTTGTCCTCCTGGTTCTGCAGCAAGCCAGGCCATGCATTCATTCAGCAAACTCACACACACGCAGTGTTTACTCTGTCAGACACTGTGCTGATACAGTGATAAAGGAGGCAGAGTCTCAGTCTGCAAAGTTAGGAGAAGGAAGAGAGGAAGGAAGACGAGAAGCAGGAAGCACGATGACATTACTCTTGTTTTTACAAATAAAGCTCTGAGTAAGACAGGCTCAGAGAGGTTAAGTAAATGACCCAGAGTCACACAGCTGGGTCACTTATTAATAGATCATGACTCACCATCAAGACAATGTCCTATAACCACTGTGTGTGGACATTCATGGTCTAATCTGAGAGGTCAAATATTGGCATGTAAAATAATATATTTTTACCACTTAAGAAGGGTGCAGACAGTGTGGTATGGTACAAGGATAGGCGTATAGATCAGTAGAATAGAATTGAGAGTCCAGAAATAAACATCTATGATCAATTGATTTTTTTATTAGTTTCAGGTGTACAAAACAATATAATATTAGACATTTACACCCCTCACAAAGTGATAACCCCCTTCCTCCAATCTGCTACCCCTCTGACATCATATATCTCTATTACAACTCCATTGACTCTATTCCCTCTGCTGTGCTCCATATCCCATGACTATATATATATATACATATATATATATATTAAATGATAGTTGACATACAATATTATTCAGCTTTAGCTTCAGGAGTACAGTGCAGGGGTCAGGCACCCACACTGCCCATGAAGTTGATCAACTGATTTTTGAGAAGGGTACCAAGATTATTAAATGGGGAAAATAGTCTTTTCAACAAATGGTACTAGGGACAAATGGATATCCACATGCAAAAGAACAGAACTCAACTCAAAATGCATCATAGATCTTAATGTAAGACTTAAAATTATAAAACTTCTAGAAGAAAATATAGGAGCAATGGTTCATGACCTTGGATGAAGCAATGGTTTCTTAGATATGATACCAAAAGCACAAGAGACAAAAAAAAATAGACAAATTTTACTTCATTAAAATTATAAACTTTTATGCTGCAAATGATACCAACAGGAAAGTGAAAAGACGGTGATGGAGGTTAACTAGACTTATTGTGGTGACCATTTCACAATGTGTACAAACATTGAATTATTATGCTGTGTGCCTAAGACTAATATAACATTATATGTCAATTATAACTCAATAAAAAAAATGCAACAGAAAAAATAAAGTGAAAAGACAACCCACAGAATAGAAATTATTTGCAAATCGTATGCCTAATAAAGAATGTGCATCTAGAATATACAAAAATACTCAAAACTCAATAATAAAAAGACAACTCAATTTAAAAATGAGTAAATGAGTAGGTATTTCCCCAGAGAACATATACAAATGGCCAGTAAGAACATGAGAAGGTACTCAGCATTATTAGTCATTAGGAAAATACACATCGAAACCACTAAGATGGCTATAATAAAAAAGACAATGACAAGTGTCAGTGAAGATGTGGAGAATTTGGAACCTCATACACTGCTGGTGGGAATAGAAAATGGCACAGCCCATTGTTAAGCAGTTCAGCAGTTCCTCAAAATGTGAAACTTGGAGTTACCACATGACCCAGCTATTCCACTCCTAGCAATATACCCAAGAGACATGAAAACATATGTCCACACAAACACTGCATGTGACTATTCATAGCAGCACGTTTCACAATAGCCAAAATGTGAAAATAGCTCAAATATCCATCAACTGACGAAGTGATCAACGATACGTAGTATAGCTGTACAATGGAATATTAGTCAACGATAAAAAGAAATGAAGTATCGATGAATGCTATAACATGGATGAACTTTAATTATGCTCAGCGAAAGAAGCTAGTTGCAAAAGGCCATGTTTGTATGATTCCATTTATATGATATGTCCAGAATAGGGAAATGTCCAGAAACAGGACATAGATTAGTGTTTGCCAGGGGCTGGTGTTGGAGTAAGTGGGGAGTGACTGTTAATGGGTATGGGGTTTCTTTGTGGGGTGGTACAATGCTCTATAATCACATTTGGGTGATGGTCACACAATTCAGTATGCTAAAGCCACTGACTTGTACACTTTCAATGGGTGAATTTTATGAAATTTTAACTACTCATATATCTCAATCAAGTTACTTAAAAATAAAAAGTAGGTGTTAGGTATGGTGAGGGCTATACATACAGCTATGGAAGGAGGCAGGGGCCAGAGCTAAGGAACCTGGAGTTTTCTACTGAGGGCAATAGGGAGCTATAGAAGCTTCCGGTAGGGAGACGCAAGGTTAAGGGCCAGGGATTAGGCTGCGGCAAAAACCTGCAGCAGGTGATCAGACCTGATTTAGGACAGTGTTGGAAGAGGGGGAGGAGGGAGTGAGCAGGTTTGAGAGAGCTTTAGCAGGCGTGATGGACAGTATTCGGTCATGGATCAAATGGAAGAGGGGTACGGGAGACCTGGGGCCAAGGACCCACACAGAATAGATCCTCAGAAAATACACACAGAACAAATGAATAAATGAATGCAGCTCTTTGTGAATCTTACTGTGGTTCACAGGTCTTGATTCAGTTCTTGAGAAACCTCCTTAAAATGATATCAGGTTCAAGGTCTAGAACCCAACAGCGTCCACCAACCTGCTCTCCACTCCCTTTTCAACTGGAGAAAGGGTTTGGATGCCAACATTTATGGAGCGCTCCTGGCAGCTATGCCCTGATGGACAGGCATTTACACTTTGCTTCCCGTTGTACCTACCCCTGAACTGGGCATGCAAGCAGGTGCTCGTAAGTATGGGTTACGCTAATGAGTGTGGAACAGCACCTTCAAAATCATATCAAGTTAATACAATAACCAACATTTTGACAATGGGGAAACTGAGGCACAAAGAGGTTAAGTGACCTCCCCAAAGGCCTGACGGTGGTGACTTAAGGAGTCAAGACTGACAAAGGCAAGTTGGCTAGGTGCTGAATTCTTGGTCCCAAACTCACATTCATTCATTATTTAGTCATTTATTTAATTGACTACTAATTAAATTAGGAGATGCTTTCGGGGGTCTTCCCCATATCTCCTTGGCTTTACCGTTCCAGGGCATTCCAACCCAACTCCCAACTGCCAACATGTGTGCTTTTGTGCCCAAGGGTTTCTCAGGGCACTGAAGTTTCTCGACCCATGAACATGGTGGAATGCAAATTCTGGGAATTAATGACACCACCCCTTCCCCACCCCTAGGATCAACTTTCACCCCCAAGTATGAGAGCTGGTGTACAAATACCCCGGCTGCCTCCTTCCCTCCGTTCCACACTGTCTCCCTCAGGCCCCTGGGAGGGTTGGGTTCCAGCCACTCACTCTGGTAACCCCATAGAGGTGTCCTTTCCACCCTGTCTCCCTTCCCCACTCCCACACGGGTTCCCCCTGGAATTGCCCACATTCTCTGCAGTCCTTGTCTCAGGGACTGTTTCTGGGGGAACCCAAACTCACACAGTCACTTCCTCTGTGCCAGGCTATAGGGCATAGGTTGGAGAGCAAATTGGTGAGGTTTGGTTCTCTGAGGGCTCCTTGGCTCATGGAGCTGACAGGCAACCCTAACCCATGATGGCATATCGACATGCCTTCCCCAACCTGACCCAGTTCCTGCTATCCTGTTCCCTTGAAACCAGCACCTTCCTGCTTCCCCTCTTCCCAGCCCAGTTTGCCTAAACCTAACTCATCCCGCTGAGCTCCGAGATTCCCAGTGGCAGCCCTACCCCTGGGTTTTGACAACTTCACCAGGACGAAGGCACCAGTTCCCACGTCTGATAGAAGCTGATACAGAAACCAAGGCAACACCAAGAACCCAATTGTGGGTGAGCGGCAAGCCCCTCCTTCTGCTCCCCACGCCCCAGCTCCAGGCTAAAGCAATTAAGTCATTTACTGCCAGGACCTGGAGGTGGCAGTAACATATAATCACAAACATAAACAGTTTATATGGTAATTACGAATTCTGCCTATTTTTTTTTATCAGTGCAACCCAGACCCAAGATTATTTTCTGCTTGATAAAATTCTAATTTTGATCCATCCTTGCCTCTCTTCCACCCAATTTGGGAAGGATTAAGAAGGGGCTATGGTTGATCATTTGGGATATGACAGAATCAAGGCCACTAATTTCAGGTCTTGTACTACATGGATTCAACCGAAGTCGATTTATGGTTGACACTCCATCCCCTGTTAGGCGAAATGTCCAAATGGTAACAACCCACCATTTCATGGTTGGCCCCAGCCCAGGCCACCATTGTGTCTCGTCTGGGTTTCTCCACTGGTCTCCTGGTATCCTCCCTTTGGTTGGACCAAAGCTGTTCTTTCCAAAATCATGAATCTTCCTGCCTAACTGCTCCTCACCAGGTGCCAGGTGCTCACTGTCTTGCTACATGGCACCAGTGTCATCTCAATGTGAATCTAGGAGTTCCTGTGTATTCCAGACTAAGTCTTACCCATCTACTTCCTGGATATACCCAGGCATATGCGCTGTCGCCATCTCCTCCACTACAACCTGGTTCCAAGTCACCTTCTCATCTTCTCTCACCTGGGTGGTCGCCCAGCTTCTCCTCGTGGTCTCCCCCATTCTCTACCCCCACCCGATAACCCACTCTCCACCCAGCAGCCAGAGTAATCTTCTAAAACATAAATCAAATCATGCCATGACTTTCCATTGCACTTAGGAAACAAATATCCAAATTCTTTGCTATGGCCCCGCATGACCCGGCCTCGGCCTCCATCTCTACCTCTCTTCCTGTACCAGCCTCACCTTTACCCCTTATTCTCCAGGCCTGCTGGTCGCCTTCTATTTCGCAGGCAGGATATGCTTATTCTCACCGCAGGGCTCTGCTGGCCACCCTGCCTTTAGCACTGTTCCCACAAGTCTTGGCAGAGGCGACTCCTACTTCTCATTCATGTCTTAACCCAAATACCAGTCCTCAGAGCGAGCTCCTTTGACCACCATAGTCTAAGCAAAGTCTTGCCCAGGTCATCCCATCCCATCCTATATTTTATTTTCACTGTAGTCCTTATCTAAAATTATTGCATGCATGTATATATTTAGTTCTTTGCTATCTGTCCCTTCCTGCTAGAATGTGTACCCCATGAGGGCAAAGAGCTCGCCTGGTGTGTTCAGTTCTCTATCTCCAGGGTGTCACAGAGGACTTGGCACATAATAGGTACTCAATAAACAATTGCCACATGAATGAATGAATGGCACCTTGCATGGTTCTTTGGAAAGCCGTTTGCAAAAAGGCTGCCAGCCTTCTTTTATCCTGTGACTACAATTATATATTTATAAGGTAATCAGCAATTGAAAAGTTCCTCGTAATAGTAACTGGAGCTTAACAGACAAATAAACTGAACACCATTAAGGATGTTTTGTGGCCACTGGGGTGGATCAAGGGAGCTAATCACCCAACTCCCAGCAATTAAGTCAATTAACTATTTAGACATATGCTGAGCCATTTCCCCGGCTTGAGTTTCCTGGGGACATCTGTGAAATTTGTGCCACTTATTTATGGTGAAAGCTTCTGGTCTGCGTTACTAACTGGGATGCGTGGGGAAGGGAGAGGTGGCTGGTTAAGGAAGAAAAAAGTCAGTACCGCAGGAAAGGTGCGATAAGCTGTGTGCTTTCCTCCACAGGCATTTTTCACTCCCTCCTTCCCTGCGTGCAGAAAGGATGGGGGGTGCAGCCATCACTTGGCTTGACTTATTCACTTAGCATGTTCGGGGCTGTCTTCACGCTGGTGTGAGTCACTGAGGGAAACAGGACAGGAGAAAGGGGAGCGGGGGTAGCTCCTTGGGACACAGACTCAGCCCTGGGTTCAAATTCTGACTCCCCCTCCGTAGCAGAGCTTCAATGTCCTCATCTGGGGAATTACAGAGCCTGCCGCCCCGGCTTGTGGTGAGAATGAAAGGAGATGAACAGTGTAAAGTCAGTGCCTGGCACAGAGAAAGTGCTAAATCAATGGTAGTTATTACTGAAAGGCTAAACAAAGAGAAAGAGGCAGGAGGAGCAGAGAGAGAGGAGTCAGACACACCGGCTTGGAAGCCCAGTTCTTTCTGGCGTTTTGTTGCCTCGTGCAGCTAACCTCACCTCTCTGAGTCTCAGCGTGCTCATTTCAGAAATGGGGCTCATATTAACAGGAGGAGTTGTAAGATCAATCGGGTCAATGCTTAGAAGGCCCTGGCCTGTTTGTCCTCCTCACCTCATCCAATTCTTTCCTGCTTTTGAAGAAGCAAGGAGGGAAGGGCTTGCTCCAGGTCACAGAGCAAGTTACAACGACGGAGCTCAGGCCTCTAATTCCGATTTCAGAGCTGTTTCCACCTTGCCTTGCTCAGGCACTTTACTACCCTGAAAAACAAAGTTGTCCTTTCAAGGAGAGATATGTTCCCGAGACAATTAGCATGTATCGATTGGATGTTTTCTTTTTTTTTTCCCCCCCCAAGCACCACATAAAGCCTTTCACCGATATTATATAATTCCAACCTTACAAAGGAATTCTGTGAGGTGTGTTTTATGGATAAAGAAAAGACTCGGGAAGGGCAGGTAACTCACCCCAGGTATCACAGCCAGTAAATGGTACAGTTGGGATGTGGCCCAAGTGCCTGCTGAGTCCAAGGCCCTTACCCACTGTGCTTCCCGGCCCATGGCATTCACGCTGCGATTTTCTCCACATGGTACTACAGTTTGCGAGGAAACGAAAGCATCCCCGTTTCAAGATTAATCAGTGGCTTTTGGAGAGGGGCCTTTGTCACCCTCCCCCAGCCCCCAGCCCCAGCTGTCACACTCCTCTTTCTCCTTCTCTCTCTTCCACCCTGCACGATCCCAGAAAGCAGTGGGGCCTTGGCTAAGGATGGAGAACAGCCAGATGGACCGGACTCCTGAAACGGAGACTGACCTCCACGTCAGAGGCGGTCCTTACACACCACGTCCAGGAAGCCGCGCTGGACCTGCCAACATCCTGGGCCTTCAGGCTCGGCTCCGCCACACCCCTGCGTGGGGTTTTGGAAAGCACTGCAAAGATACCCCTGCATCGAAAATGTATCCCTGATCGTCTGAGGCCAGGGCGGCCAGTTGCCCAAGGCTGTTTCTTCCTGGCAACCGTCAACACCAGAGGTTCCAGAAAGAGGAAGGAACAGATAGATCCCCAGCTGAGAGCGTTGCTCAGTCTCCAGCAAGGTCTGAAGCACTGGGATCTGGCTACTGGTTCATTTGGACAGCGGGGTGGGATGGGGTGGCATTTTTCCCATCTCCGCTTTCTGCAGAGTGCTTTGTGGTTTGCAAAACTTCTCATGGGATGTGATATTATTTACTCAGGGCGGACATAATAACAATTACATATATGCATATGTATGTTTTTCACACACCTATAGATTTACTGTTTTATCTACTTAGTTTTATGTAGGTTCTCACAGTCTCTGGCTTATAAGTTAACAGACATGAAAGCAAACAGTCACGTGCTAATAAACAGAAGGACAAGGTACTAGAACAGTGATTATTAAACTTTGACGTATGCAAGAATGATCTGGGAACTTTATCAAAAATGTAGGTTGCTGGTCCCAACACCAGAGCTTTCAAGGCAGTGGGTCTAGGTTGAGGCCAGGGAATCTAGATGTTAAAAATGCCAGTTTATTTCTCTATGAGTTTTAAAACTCATAGACACAGGCAATAGTTCAGTGGTTACCAGAGGGTAAGGGGGGAGGGGGTGGTAGATGAGGGTAAAGGGGATCAAACATATGGTGATGGAAGGAGAACTGACTCTGGGTGGTGAGCACACAATGGGATATATAGATGATGTATTACAAAACTGTACACCTGCAATCTATGTAACTTTGCTAACCATTGTCACCCCAATAAATTTTAATTACAAAAAAATGCCGCTGAACTGTATACTTTATACAGGTTAATTTTATGCTGTGTAATTTTCACCTCAATTAAAAAAAATAGACCCTGTGAATTGGGTACCACAGACTAGAGTGTTCCAGAGGCAAGGCTTTTTCTCTGGAAGGGGCTAGCTGACTCTTCATGGAGATTTCTAGGTGCGTGAGGCAGGGAAAGGCATTCCAGGCACAGGGAACAGCATGGGAAAAGTTTGGAACAAGAGACAATATGAAAATGTGGAGCAAGAGACCACATGACAATTGATGGGAAACAGGTGTAGGGCACCTTACTGGCCAGGCTGACGTGCTGAGTGGTCACCCTGATGGCCCTGCACATCCTCAAAGTGTGTTTGATTGATGAGATTGTGCTTAGAAACAATCTCGGGCTGAACCATGGGGACTGGACAGGGTGGGCAGACATACAAGGCATAGAAGCGAATTCTAGTAGAACCAAAAAGTCACAAGTGAATGCAGAAATCCATAGAATAAAAAGAGAACACCTCCCTAAAACACTTGCATTTTGAGGCCTTGGTAACAGATACTTAAATTAGTTATGTAAGTTAGGCCATGATGTAGAAATTCCTTTCTCCTCTTAACAACTTAACATGGACATGTTCCCCTAATACTGTGCATGTTAAAATGCTTTTTTCTTTTAAAGTGCTGCATAGTATTCCATCGTATGGCTATATTATGGTGAAGCTATAGATGGGCCACCATTTTTACTTTTTTTCCTTATAAAAATAGCCATTTTGGTTTTCTTTCTTGATGGGTCATTAGGTTGTTTCTGATTTTCTTTGCTGGTGCTAATAATGGTGCAATGGTCCTCCTTGAAAATATATCTCTAAGTTTCTATTGCTCTAAGGTAGATTTTTGAAAATAGAATTACTGGGTCAAAGGGTGGACATATTTAAATTTGTCCTACATGTTGTCTAAGGAAAAAAAAATGCCACCCATTTACACTCTCAGTGAGATGAAACTGATACAGGAAAACTATTAAAACTGTATCTCTCAACACTTACCGAAGGTACTACATAATAAACACTCCTAAAATCTCAAAATATACAACAAAAATCATTTACTCTTGTGCTTGCTAAAGATTGTGCCCACAATGTTCAAGAGTGCCTATTTTGCAACATCCTTGCAAACAGCGTGTGTTATCATGAAAGAAAAATTTAACCATTTAAAACTATTATTCTTGTAAATTGCATTTCTATTATTGCGAGTGAAGGTTAACTTGTGTGATGTGCTTATTGGCCATTGCTATGCCTTCTTTGATTAATTTCACATTCATGTACTTAAAACTTTTTTTTATTTACGTTAGTTCATTATTTTCTTAATAATATCCAAGAGCTCTTTATAAAACATGTCTATTAACCCTTTGCCTAGTGTGCATGAAGCAAATAATTTTTCCCAGTGTATTATATGCCTTTTATTTTTGAAACCTGTAAATAGTTTCATTTTTATGCAGTTTAGTCAATCTTCATTTTGTTTGATAGCTTATTATTTTGTTTTCATAATTAGAACTATCTTTACTGCATGAGGTCATAAATTGCCAACCCATTTTTTCATTTGTGGGTCATAGAGTTTTGTGTTTTACTGTGAACTCCAATCCATTGGGAATCGTTCTTGCTGAATGGCTGTGAAGGAACAATTTAACTCTGTTTTGTTCGCTCATGGTTAAACATTTTTCCCAATGCTATTTGTGAAATAATCTTTTCCCAAGCGAGTTGAAATGCTATCTTTATTACATGTTGATTTTTACAAATCCTCAGGTCTGTTTTGAAACCTTCTCTAGATTATATTTCCTGGGTCTTGGCTCTGCTTCTGAGGAAGGTCTTTCTCATGTTTTTATTCATTCATTCATTTGCTTTCACTCATTCACATTAGTTCTATCTAGCAGGTACTGTATATGGCTTCTAGGATTAATGTCAGAAAATCAGCTCATGTATGTTTTCTGAACTATGCGGATCACTTGCTCCATCTTATTGGCTGCTCTCACTAATGCTGTGAAGTAGACACTATTTTTAATCCCGAATTACAGATGAGGAAACTGAGGCTCAGAGATACTAACTAGCTTGCCCAAAGTCCTTTAGGTAGTAAGCTCCTGAGGATAAATTCAAAACCAGCTTTCTGCTGGTTTTAACTCTAACTCTGCTGCTTCCTTTATGTACTAATTGCTCACATTTGCTGTGCACCTACTTTGTGCTGAAAATCGTTCTGAGCACTGTGAATCCAGACAGAGTCTGCCTCTGGATCCCAGAGGAAGAGGCAGTCTGATGGTGGCGTCAGGTCACTGCACAGATTACTACCATCCAGTGTGACTAAGACTAAACTACGACGGTCAAGTACAAACCCTGCTGAGGGTTTCTCTGACAAAGAAAAGGCTTCCAGCTCTGGAAAGATGACGTTGCTGTCAGCTCTGCACATTAAAGAGCTTGTTTATAGGTGAGATCTAAAGGTCCGGAGCTAGGATTTTCTGGACCTATATTCCACCCATTTGCACTTTGGATGTGGCTACCATGCCAAGGATCAAGGGCTCTGGACAGCCTTTATGGGAGAGAGTGCAGGCAATACGAGAAGATGCAAAAAAAAAAAAAAAAAGAAAGAAAAAAAAATCAACACCCTTCAAATCGGCCTTCTGGGCCTCATAGCTTCTGAAAACCTCGCCATCTGTCCACA
>NW_017731425.1:4525399-4528626 GCF_001890085.2 Hipposideros armiger | reverse complement strand
GTTGTGTTTAATGAATGAAAACCGTGATAAATGGAAAGTAGAAAGAGATTAAAGGCATGTTTGACCTCAGGACAAGGAATGTGGTGGAATGGTTTGGGGCCAGAGAGGATTAGATGGAACAAACTCGGGCTGCTTCAGCTGGATGAAGGAAGCTTTGTAGCACAGCACTGGAAATAACATGGATCCATGAGTCAGACCAATGGGAGATATATTTTCAGGTCATTCTTCACTTGGAGGTGACTCTTCCCCAAACCTTTAGACCTACATGGATTGACCACAGAAGCAGCTGGATGGGAACACTGTGCCAGGTTGGAGAGAAAGTGACAGGGCCAACTGAGCATAAAAGGAGCCATTTCAGGGTACAAAGGGGGAGATCTTTTGCACAATGCATTGGAGGGAACACATCTCATTAGCTATGTCATTGCAAATATCTCAATACTTGGTGCCAACTTTAGGCAATTCATTGATAAGCAGAGAATTTTCTCTGCAAATAAAAAACAAAAACAAAAAAACACAAAACACGGGGATTCTGATACCAGGATGCCACAGCCTGCACAGAAAACATGAATCAAAACAAGAAGTCCTTGCTCTCGATACTACTGACATTTGGGAAAAGATAATGCTTTGGTGTAGAGGACTGTCCTGTACATTGTAGGATGTTGAGCAAAATCCCTGAATCTCTGGTCTCCAGTCAGGAGATGCTAATAGCAACCCGCCTCCCACCATTTTGGCAATCAAAACTGTCTTTCGACATCGCCACAGGCAGAGCTTTGTGCAAGATTCTAGATTACTTCAGAAGATCGTCTGTGACTCTTAGCTACATCATATAAGGATTTCCATCAATGCCTCAACATGGTCATACTCATAATTAGCAATTCATGTCAGAATTCTACTATGTGCCCCTTGGAGTCTGCTGTGTGTAATTATGCTGAAATTATCAGTAGCATTCTCCTTCCAGGAAGGGGATTCAGCCATTCTCAAAGTATTCTTTGTGGTGACTTCATTAAGTCCCAGTTAAAGAATTCCTCTAGGTATTTCAATGGATTCAAGGATGGAAGGTGGGCTCTTTTGAACAACAACAACAACAAAAAACCCAAATATAATCTCCCTGTATGGGATATTGCATTAACTGGATGGATTTCTCCCATGAAGACTCTACGTAGCAAGATAATAGGATGCCTAGTATATAATACACACTCAATAAGCAGGAGCTATATTAACAAATCGTTCTCATGGATCACATCTCAGGGATGGGATTTACCCTCTAAGGCAAGATGAGAAAACAGGTCCATTCAACTTGCCAGTTCTGAGCTGTGAATAGTGCTGTCCTGAAGTAAGATGTTAAGAAGGATTCTGAGGGTGTGTCCATGCTCAGAAGACATGCCACTGGTTAAGGATGTCTGCTTTAGGTAGCGGAGGGACTCTGGACAGCCTAGAGGCCAGGAGCTCACCCCCTCCTGATCAAACTGGGAGTCAGAAAGATCCTTCCAGCTCCCAAGTGGAGGCTGGATTAGAAAGGACACGAGCCCATGTATGAAAAAAAACATACCAGGTACCCTAGTNTGGTGTCCACAGCCAAGCCAGACCATGGGCTCTGACAGTAGACAGAATCTGAGAGGAGAGAAACACGAATTTAGAGCTGGATCCTGAGCAAAATCCTGCCATGAGCTTGCTGTGTGGCCTTGGGTAAATGAAACCATTCCTATGCCTCAGTTTTCCCATCTGCAAAATAGAGATATTCATTCTGGTCCCTCTGTCTGCCCCCACCCCACCCTCCCAGCAAGATTATCTGGAAGTGCCTCAGTTTTTCAAAATGAGCATCTGCAAAACGCTAAGAATAGATAATGCTTACATAAGTTCTTTATATTGTTAACTAATGCATGCTTATTCAAAGCTTTACATATTCAAAGTCATTTAAACCTCACAATAACCTTGTGAGGTAGCTGCTATTATAAACACCCCCACTTTACATGTGGGGAAATTAGGCACAGAGAGGTTAAGTAACTCTTTTAAGGTTGCACAGCCAGTCAAGAGCAGAGCAGGAGTTGGAACCTTGTACTCTGGCTGCAGAGTCCATGCTCCTAACCACTGTGCAGGGCTGTGTCTAGCTCTTTTGATGCCTCCTACTACGGGAAGCTCACACTAGGGCCCTGCAGACCAAAAGTGGCCCGCAGAGCATTTTTGATTGATATTTCTACACAGTTCCAGCCTGCACTGCATTTGAAATTTGAATCAGTTGCTAATATTGAAAAAAGTTCTCCAGATTTCTACATTACAACAAAGATTTCCAGCATCTCTTAGATGCTCTGGTGATGTTGGGCTCCTGTACCTCCATGGCAAAAATCTGCACTGTCCTTACCACTCCTTATTGTTTCCTTGACACTGACACCCAGAGTCTATTTCCTCATTATTTTATTGCATCTGCCCATTGCCCTCTCATACATCCGCTGCCTAGCCCCTGGGGAATCTGTGTTTGGTCCTTCCCTGGGGTGATGAGGATCTGCTTCTGGAGGCAGAACGCTCCCTCTTTGTGGCTTTATAGGCAGGGTCCCCTCTGTGGGTGGCACCATAGGTAGAAGGAACAGTTAACTTGATTGGTGGAGGGGGTGGGACCAGGGAGTCCAGAGATGGATCAAGCCCCTGGAATGAGCTTGGAGCCCTGAGGCCCCTTTAAGCTTTGGGCCTCAATTTTAGTAATTCCATGAAGTTATAATTGAAGGATTCCAAATTTAAAAAAAAAGTATAATTCGGAGATTCTGAGATTTTACGATCGAAGTAGTTTAAAATTCTAAGACCTCCAAATTCTCGAATTCTAGGACCCCAAAATTCAAAATCTTCATTATAAAGACTCTCTGATCCTAACACGTCATGATTCAAGTTTACACACTTCCTGGAAAACATAGTACTATAGAGGAAGAGTGTTAGAATGCTATGGCTCCTTGGTGCTAAGATCTTATGATTTGGTGATTATCAGCATGATAAAGTCAGAGAGAAGGTGATTAATGGTTAACTGAACAATAGAGACACATGAGGCTGTGTGGTTGCAGTCCTACTGTACGGGGAGGTTGGGATTTTCCCTTGACCATTTAATCTGATGTGATTCTTCCTTCATTTTCCTAATGAAATCAGTGCCACCGAAACAGTGATGTGGAAGTCTAGGTGTCTCTCTTTGAACTAAGCCAGCATGTAAGCATCCAGCATTAAGAAACCAACTTTAGGGAACCTAC
>NW_017731425.1:4520380-4522989 GCF_001890085.2 Hipposideros armiger | reverse complement strand
GCCCGTTATTATTGTGAGGAAAACCTGCACTGGAATCACCTGTCACTTTAGGGATGAAGAACCACTGCTTCCAGATACTGACAAAAACTGCCAGCCCACAGGGACACCCACTTCGTTTCCCACTCGCGCCCTCTATGGGCGGAGGCTAACATAGACCCAGAGGGCAAAGTGGAAATGCAGTGCGCAGAATCCCAGCCCCAGCCCCGGAAGGCAGAGATCCCAGGAGCAGGCTTGGAGCTGAAGGACACCAGTTTAAAATCTTGTAGAAAAGTGGAGGCTCAGAGAGATGAACAAACTCACCAAGTGACATGTCCAGAGCTGGACGAGGGCCCTCCCTGCTTGCTCATATTGGTCCTCTGTCTCTGGGCTCCCAGTTACATAGAGATTTACAAGCTCCTGGCAGATAAGCGTGATGGTTTTCATCTCAATACTCAGCATCCCCCGACATGCTTTCACATGCACCAGTCACTTAGAATCGCTCCTTTATCTCCCTTTGCCAGAAATAGGAGTCCAAGCAACAACTGCTTCCTGCCTCATGTGCAGGGTTTTTTCTCACAACTCCTGGCAGTGCAACGGCCTTGGGTTCAGATCTACTTTCCAAGTCGCTTATGAAGCACCTAGTGAGAGCTGTATGGGTGGAGGGATTCACGAAGAGAGGTAACCCCACCCCAGCATCCCTCAAAGCATCACGAGAACCTACCTACGCCCTCGGATCAATGATCATCTCCCCAGGCTGCTCAGACCTCAGAGGTGTAACTGATCATGTGGCTGCACCTCTTTCTTTTTATTTGGCAAGTTGCATCTCTCCTGGAGGAAGAAGACTTCCCTTTTTGTCACATCTCAGGGCCTGTAGAGAGATAAGGTTATTCTTCTAAGGCACTGGGCAAAACTCCTTGTGCATAAATTCTATTTTGTTCCGGAACCTGCACACACATTACATAGAAACAATAAATATTTTACCTAAGCTAAAAAAAAATAGAGATTTCTTGCAAAGTGAATTTTCTTCTCTTTAGGGCTTCGTTGGTGCTGAACCCTCCACACCCTTTTGTGAAGGCAGAGCTCATGAAAACCCTGAGAATAAAAGTGAGACTTGATTTTATGCTAATATATGTAAAGAACGTAACTATGGAGTCATAGGTAACACAATGAACTTAACTTTTCTTTCCTCCCTTTTTATTGAATTATAATGACTAGTTTCCATAGCAATTACTGCATCAACTTGTACATTACCAGGAAGATCTACTGTACTTTTTCCTAGCCATCCTTGTAAACATTTCTACTTTTTTTTTTTTAACGATGTTCTAGGGGAAGACATGAGCCCTTTCGGTTTGGCAGCAATTGGGGAACATATTTCAAGAGATTAATAAAGCCGACTGGGGTGTTTTTATTTTCTAAGTTTGGCGTTTGGTTTTCCATCTTCACCCTCTCCAGCTACTTGTCAGGCAGACAAAGAGGAAAGGAGGCAAGCGGGAGAGAACACGGGTGATGGGGTAGGACAGAGAGGTGTGTGGGGTCAGGAGGAATTCGGAGGAGCGTGCCTTAAAATTCCACGTTTGTGTCTGTTGATTCTGGAATACTTTTAGAGCCATCCCCTTGGATGGCAAACCTCTCTTCTCACACCGGGCTTGCAGGAGGATATCTCTTTGGTTGCCTTGAAACTGGGTGTGGGAGACCCCCTAGTTGCTTTTGGGGCCCCATGAGGGGATGGGGAGATGAGAATTTGGACACCCCTTCATACAAAAGCCCCACTTCCTGCAGTGGCTTCATTTTCTGAGCTTTTCATCTTGGGGTCACATGTTGTATTTCATTTCCAGAGAGGCCTCTGCAGCTGATGGCTATTTGCAGACACCTCTTTCCAGTTGAGAGATGAGGAATACATTGGCTGCAGCCAATGCTGTGAACAGAGTTAGGGGCGTGGCCAGGGCTGGCCTCCAGCTCTGGGGTGCCTGACCGGTCTCGCTGCACCCTGCTGAAGGTCTGTAGTCAGATTGTTGTCACGAGTCCTGGTAGACAAGAAGACCCTGTGTGGCAACCCCATAGAGAAGGTTCGGAGCTCCCAATCCAAGGGAGGACAGTGGCCACATGGAGAGCCCTCAGCACCTGTAGTTTATTTGACATGGGGCCGGCTTCCCTCCCATTTGTGCACCAGCCTGTTGCCCCTGGAAGGATCAGAGGTGAGAGTGACATTCAGGCATGGTGGAGCGGTCCTGGTGGTTGGACGCTCAGGCTTTCAATTCTGGCTGCTTGGGTTCTAGCCTCTCAGCTGTGCCTCTCTCACAATGTGCCTGGGAGTGAGTGATTTGCTCTGCCTCAGTTTCCTCACCTCTAAAATGGGGCGAATGGCAGAATTTACCTGAGAGGCATTTGTGTGGGTCAGAGGAGAGGAGGCTGGGTAAGTGCTTATGCCTTTGAGGTGATTGATTGTTTTCAGTGGCACATGTACTCACCTGTACCTGTGGTGTGACCTTGAATGAGCTCGTTAACATCTCAGAGCCCTAACTTCCCCAGCTGTAAAATGAGAGATGTCTGCTGGGTGGTCTAGAATGTTCTGCCTAGCTCTGAATTTCAAGGGTTTTTGGATTCTAACAGCTTAGCTGGAGGGAGGGAAA
>NW_017731425.1:4518687-4519720 GCF_001890085.2 Hipposideros armiger | reverse complement strand
GACCCCTTGCAGATACCCAAATCCTTAGATGCTCAAGTCCCTTATATAAAGTGGTGTAGTATTTGCATATAATCTAAGCACATCCTCCTGTATACATTAAATCATCTCTAGGTTACTTATAATACCTAATACAATGTAAATGCTGTGTAAATATTAATAGTTGTTACACTGTATTGTTTAGGGAATAATGACAAGAATGTTTAGTGCAGACGCAACCATTGTAGACCTAACTATATAGTACATGTCATCAACTACGTACCATCTAAAAAAAGAATATTTTTGGGGGCGGCCAGGTGGCTCAGTTGGTTAGAATGCATGCTCTGAACAACGAGGTTGCTGGTTCAATTCCCACATGGGCCAGTGAGCTGCGCCCTCTACAACTAGATTGAAAACAATGACTTGAGCTGAGCTGCTGCTGACCTGCCGGTGGGTGGCCAGATGGCTCAGTTGAGTTGGTTAGAGCGCGTGCTTTTAACAAGGTTACCGGTTTGATTCGATTCCCTCATGGGATGGTGGGCTGCGCCCTCCCCTGCCCCGCCCCAACAACTAGACTGAAAATGGTGACTGGATTTGGAGCTGAGCTGCACCCTCCACAACTAGACTGAGGGACAATGACTTGACTTGGAGCTTATGGGTCCTGGAAAAAACACACTGCTATCCAATAAAAATTAAAACATATTTTTTTTGATCCATGGTTAGTTGAATCTGTGGGTGTGCAACCCGCAAATACGGAGGGCAGACTGTATACACATGCACACACACGCACGTGCAAACATAAACACCAACACAGATATGGGTAGTCAAATGACTGGGTTTCTTTCTGGGACTGTCCGAGGAGTTGAAGGCATTCCTTCAGGGCCTGAGTTTGGAGTTGGGACAGCAAGCCTGTCCTACTGAGTATAGGACTCCTGGTTGGAGAAGCCTGTGGGAGGCGGCCTGGATGTGAACCAGGCATCATAAGGAAGTCGCGGCATATTGCAGGGAGGGGAGGGTTACTGAGGAACTGAGAGATCCTGGCGATGTCAGCCTCAGC
>NW_017731425.1:4516591-4517729 GCF_001890085.2 Hipposideros armiger | reverse complement strand
ATAGAGAGCAGCTCTGTGGAGGAGACTACATGGTGAGGAACTGAAGCCTCCAGCCAAGAGCCAGTGGAATGACCTTGGATCCTCCAGCCCTTGTCAAACCTTCAGAGATTGCAGCCTCGGCGGACTGCTTAACTACAGCATCCTAAGTGGCCTGAACCAGGGCCACTCAGCTAAGCCCCACCCAGAATCCTGACCTTCAGAAACTGTGATACAACAAGGGCTGGTTGTTGCAGATTGCTAAGTGTTGCTCCGCAGCAGTAGATAATTAATACAGGTGATACAGCGAGCTTAAGACCAGCCTTTCTGGAGTCGATGTTAACAGAGCCATTGTACTATGAATAACAGATGTAGTCATGGTTTATTTCACAAAGATAATCTCAGTGACAGCCTCCTATCCACTCAACCCCAAAGGCCTTTGTCTTGTTTTTAGGATTTGCTCAGCAGCAAATGGTAATCTCCATTTTACTGGCCAGTACACTGAGGCCTGAAGATGGAAACTGACTTGCTCCAAGTCATGTGGCAAGTCAGATGCAAAGCTGGGTATAAAAATCAGGTCTCCTAACATGCCTTTGTGCATTACTGCATTCATAGAGTAGGTATTTATTGAGTAGCTATTATGTGCTAGACTCTGTGCTAGGCGCTCTCCGAATGGCCTAGCCTCAGGCAAGCTTGGCTTCTGGGGTACAAGGAAAAAGATATTGTGCACCAATTCCAGGGCTGGTTGTGTGTCCCTGCCTATGTTCAAATGACAGGAGATAAAGGCTCCTTACAAAGGGGAAGACCTCATCAGACCCCTATGTGCTGTTGCGAGCCCCCATTGGCTGGTCGAGGCCGAGAAGTGCTACCTCAGGGTGGACAAAGCAGTTCAATCTAGGAACCCTCCTAGCTTGAAAGAAGGAGGACCTCGATCCGCACTTAGATGACTCCCCAAGTCTCCGAGCCCTGAAGATCTGCAGCTCGGCCCCAACAGCCTCTGCTGGGGGGACAGGGGTGGCCATGACATTGCGGCTGCTGACAGCTTCCCAGCAGTGGCGCGGTACAATTTCTGCCAGCTCAGCCACCAAGAAAGATCCCAGCAAGATAGAGGAGGGAGGGGCAGAAGCAGGGGACAGCTGCAGTCACAACACAGTGACAGGTT
>NW_017731425.1:4510128-4516181 GCF_001890085.2 Hipposideros armiger | reverse complement strand
GAGTTAAGCCAACCAAGGCAACTTAGGGAGTGGGAAACTTTGGGGTCCCCTCCAGGCCCCTGGTGTTTGCAGCCTGTGTCTGAGCAACGCTGAGTCAGGCAGCAAAGGAAGAAGCCACTCCCGAGATGCTTGCTATGTGGGAAAAACAATGTCCTCGCCAACCCCTTGGAGGGCCCTGGCACTGCTCTCCTCTGAGGTAGAGCAAATGTGCCCAGACAGGGCATCCCGGCCAGAGTCCTGCCACTTGGTGGGAGATTTAGGGGTGGCAAGTGGAAAGCCAGACACACTGGCTGCTGAATTTACTGGTCTTTTCAGTGAGATCGGCAGGAGGGCCTTTCTGTGCCTGGCTCTGTCTGCAGCAAACATCACCAGGGTGGTGGCAGTATCCAGGTCACTCTGCATGATGGGGCCGGGCAGGGGAAGCCAACCTGCTGGTATCCTGGACTCTTTGGTGGGTGATTCATGGTTATTATACCACAGATTTTCAAAGAATGGCCATCTGCCAGCGGTTCTGCTTTGAAAGTTACAAGCCCAGGGGAGCCCCCATGCAAGTATTGCATGCTCGCTAGGTAGCTGCCACAAATAGCTGGCTTAACAGCCATGAAGGTGTTACTGGCATTATTCAGACACGGACATCTCAGAGATGGGCTGCGTTTCTTGCTGCAGGCAAGGGCTTCCAAGCTCTCCCTAAACTAAGATTCAAAGAGGGAAATGGAGTTTCAAAGAGACAGCTCATTTGTAATAAATTGACTTGCCTAAATTCCTCCATGTTCTCCTCCACATAATGGGTATATTGCTAATACTGATGGTGTGCTGATGGCATTAACCAAGGTAATGCATGTATAATTCTTAGCAATGCTTCTGTCATACAGCAAGTCCTCAGTAAATGCCAGCAGTTGCTATTGTTTTTGTTTTCATCCTAAGTGACCAAGAAAACAGAAGCATGAGTAAGGACTTTTCCAGAACCAATGTTAAAATAATTTGTTCATTCACTTAAAGTAGCAAATATTTATTGAGCAAAAGCTCTGTGCTAGGCTCTGTCCTAAGAGGCAGGGTTGTGGAAATGAACAAGGAGTGGAATTGTCTTTGTGACTTGGAGCAACGAATTGCAAAATGAAGAGGTTAATAAATGAATCCTCCACTGAAGGACAGGTGCTCTGGGATAAGTGACAGGAAGCTTGGCCTGGGGAGTTAAGGCGTGAATCCCACAGAAAGTGATAAGTTTGAGACCTGGAGGATGAGTAGGTGTAAAATTGGTAGAAATAAAGTGTGTGTGTGTGTGTGTGTGTGTGTGTGTGTGTGTTTGGGGGTAGATCTGAGCATTCCAGGCAGAGGAACAGCAGGTGCAAAGGTCCTGAGGTAGGAAGAAATTTGGAGCCCATCCGTCATTCAAAGAAGGTCAGAAGAAGCAAGCTAAGAGAGCTAGGGGAGTGGGCCTCTGAAAGGTAGGCAGGAGATTAACTCCTGGCATGTCATCTCCCACCGTGTCTGCACCTCAAACCTCCCTTCCTGGCATCCATAGAGTGGGTCCCCATTCTCCTACAGCCAGTGCATCTTTCTGCCTCCATGCTCATTATATCCTCAGGTAAACATCAGCTTCAGGACTGCATGTCTGTGTCCCTGACCAGAATAGGACCAACTTAAGGGCCGAGATGGAAGTCATGTATCTTTGTGAATTTGACCTCATCCCTAGGCCTGTAACATCATAGCTAATTGAAACTACATGCCTGGGTGAATGAGTGAATAAAAAAACCCCGAATGAATGACTAAATGGCCATTTGTGGATGCCTGGAATTAAATATCATCAGCACATCTGCACACATGTTTTATTACAAAAGCAGTAAATGGGCATCGTAAGGGTTAGAAAATCGAGAAAATCAAAATATAAGAAAAGAAAAACATTGTGTTCTTACTTCCCAGAAATTACCATTGTTGCCATTGCTAATATCTTAGTAGTTCTGTTTTATTCTCTCTCAATCTCTCTCTCTCTCTCTCTCTCTCTCTCTCTCTCTCTTCTATCATCTATCTATCATCTATCATGTATCTATCTATCTATCTATGTATCTATCTATCTATCTATCTATCTGTCTGTCTATCTGTCTTTCTGTCTGTCTGTCTGTCTGTCTGTCTGTCTGTCTATCTATCTATCATTTTTTACCAAAATGAAATCATTCTATCCATCAGGCTTTGTAGCCTGCATATTTAGTTACCCATCTCCACATTCCCATGTCCTCTTGTCTAATAACTGGTCTATATTCAAGTCCCCCGTGTGGCCCCCAAACATCCCTTGGAGTTGGCTCTGCAGAATGCGCCTCCGTCTAGGTTAGTCTGGTGGCTTCCTCCTGGTGTCACTTAGCTTGTCCCCCTCTCTCCTGCATTTCACAGAGTGGACATTGGTTCTAAAGGCTGAATGGATTCAAGGTGAGCTTCTGTCACCTGGAGACCATCAAGAGAGTGTTGTCTTCTTCCCATTATGTCTCATCAGGAGACCTGGGCTTTCTGTATGACCCCGCTTTAAGGATGTTACGTGAGACCAGCCATAGGTTAGGGTGATGAGTGTCATCTCTATCATATACTATATCTTTTGCCTTGAGACGATAAAACGACATGCATACAGAGGTCCAAATCCCCCTCCACCATACACTTAGTGGTTTTAATACCATTTAGTAATTTTGCCTGAATCTGTTTTTCACTGGGAGGTGGCTAAAGACTGGTTTCCTAATCCTGCATCGTTCTCTCCCCATTGTCAGCTGGCATTATTCAGGCAGATAGATCTTCCATCCCCAATGGGCTACTGGCTATTGTGAAATATGATCTGAATGGTCTTGTATCTGTTTTGCCGTTTGGCTCACCGCTAGTGCCCCAGCACTCTGCCATGTACCCCAGACATAGCAGGTGCTCAATGAATATTTGAAAACGGAATGGTGAATGGATGAGGGAGGTGTCTGTTGGGCAGGGGCTGGCTAAAGAGAACCGTGTTTGATTGGATCTACTCCCCTTTCCCACCAGCGTGTGTGTTTCCTTCTGTACTGGGTTCCAGAGCAGAAACAGTGGTGGGCGGCCACTCTTTTAAATGTTAACAGTGTAATAAACATGAATCACCAAAAAGTGCTTTTAAAATAAGGTTAATGGAGCTGCGTTTATTCCATTTTGTTGCATGTTGCATGGTTAACTAGATTCAAATAATTACCAGCTCCACGTTTATGGGCCCCTTTTAAGGTTATTTTTATGTAGCTCTGTGAGGTGAATGCTTTTGTTTTTCTTCTTGGTTTTATAGGCCAATATGGAGTAGAATGTTCAATAAAGGCCAGCCACAGAGGGGTGGCCATCCCAGGGGACAATTCTCCAGTGCCCTTCAGGGGGCTATCCTATCCCAAGCTGTTCCATCCCTTCCACTTCCTGCATTGATATAGGAGCAAATCGCAGCCCCAGAGTGTTTGGGGAGGAGCAGGGGACAGCTGACCTGACACTTGTCACTTCCCTCACCAACATTATTGTTATCCATTTGGAATTAGGGGCCGGGCCAGCCCGTCCCCTTTCCTTTTTCTCTGCAGTGTGCAGAGCTGAGAGCTTGGTTGACATTTGCATAAAATGCCATAAATCATAGAATCTTCAAGCTGCAAGAATGCTCAGAGGTTAGCCAGTTCTCCAAGCAACGAACAAGGAAGCCTGAATTACAAGGGAAGCAAAGGAGTCAGGCCAAGAGACGGGGGCTGACTGTGCGCTAAGCACAGTGCTGCGCGCTTTTGAGGCACTGCTCATTTAATACAGTCACTCTGCACAGCCAGGGAGGTGACTCCCATGTGACAGATGAGAAAACCGAGACAGAGTAATGGCTGGCCCAGGTCCCTCGTCTGGGCTTCTCAGCTGACTGTGACCTGCCCGACTGCACTCTTCATGCCCTGCCCATGGGACCCCGCAGGGACCTGGGGATCTGGCCACCTGGAGGTGCGTGACTGGACCGCTGTTTCTCCATCTGTGAAATGGGCATGCTGAGGACCAACCTTTCTACTGTGTCTGCCTAGCAGCTTCCAGCACTGAGAAATATAAGCATGGATGTAGAACCTGTCCTGGAAATGGAATAAGTCATACGAAATGTGAAAAACACAGCACGCTGACTGAAAACAGGAGTGGTCAGAGGCAAAGAAAAAAAGGATGGATGTGAGAGTCAGACTGAACTAGGCTCACGTCCTACCGTTTCTACCTGGTAAGTGTATGAGCTTGGATGGAAACCCTACCTGACTTCCACCTTCCCTTCACAGATATTCACAGAGTCTTGGGCGGGCACGCAAGATTCAGGAGTCAGGCTGTCTGGGTTCACATTGACTCTGCCACAGATGACCTGTATGACTACACAAATGATTTATAATCATCGTCATCATCATCATCATCATCATTATCATCATGATCGAGGTGTAGCACACACATAACAAAATCCACAACTCTAAATGCAAAGCATGAAGAATTGTCACATATGCATTTTCACATAACCACCAAGACCAGGCTACAGAACCCTCCCAAAACCCCGGCAGCACCCACCCAGGGCCCTGTGGGTCCACCCTGCCCTCCGCCCCCAGAAGTACTCACTGCTCTGGTCTGATCCCTATCGCCATTAGCGAGCTCTGTTCTTGAACTTCATACGGGTGGAGCCATATGGTGTGCTCGCTTTGTGTCTGGCTTCTTTCACTCATCATGTCCTCTGTGAGATGCACCCACACTGTTGCAAGCCTCACGGGCTCATTCTTTTTCATTGAAATATAATATTCCACAGTATGACTCATCACCATGTGTTTTTTCATTCCCCTGTTGATGGACATTTAGGTTCTAAAATTTTAGCTCTTACGAATAAAGATCCCATGAACATTCTTCTTCATGTCTTTGGTGTCCCTAAACACTCATTTCTTTGGGATATATAGAACTGTTGAGTCATAGTTTAGATGTAGAACTGCTGAGTCACAATTTAGATCCGTATTTCGCTTTAGGAAACGGTAGTGTGCTTTATCCCCTCGGTGCCTCAGCTTCCTCACCTGAAAAATGGTGCCGGCTAAGGCTGTTGTGAGGATTAAATGTGATAATCTATGGAAAATGGGAAGAAAACAGCAAGAAACAGAATGATATGAACAGCTAGAAACTAAAAAAATTTTAAAAATATGCATGAACAACAAAATAGGTTTATAGATACATAATTGTGTAATAAACATTTAAAAACATCTATTGGCATAATAAACTCCAGATTTAGGCTCGTGGTAGGAGGGCAGGAAAGAAAACTGGGACCATGAAAGATTCACAGGGGCTTGGCACAGGGCACTCAGCTGTAATGTCTTATTTGAGAAGAAAAAGGTCTAGAACAAATACAGCATAGTTTAATATTTTTAAAAGCTAGTGTTAAGTATATTTTCTGTATTCTAGGCTGTATATTCAAAATACTTTTCATTAAAACAAAAATATCATTACTAAATATGTGATATTAATCTACAAAATATTACTACTGTGCAATGACTTACATACTGCCTAGGATATAGCATGCAAATAAATGTTTAGCTATTAGTGTTAATACGAACAGCCCATTGTGCATCAGGTTCTAAATCCAGTGCTGGGTGAGTCATACCTGGGAAACGGGACCCAATGTGGACCCTGTGCTCACACAGTTGCTGGAACACAGTAGGCCTGCAGTAGATCCCAGCTTTTGAAATTTCTTAACATAATCAGACGTCACCCAGCACAGTGGTTTGACTAAACATGTCAGTTCTTCTGGGTGTCCAACTCTAAACACACCAGGGAACAAAGACAGCCAGAAAATCTGTGTACTGAAGGGAGCGATGGAATGCATGCTTCTAGCTTAGCCTGAGAACAGGGCTGGGTGAATTATTTGGTTTCTCTGGAGACCTGCACGGGGTACCCAACAGCCAGGCTGCTCTTGACAACAGGTTCCAGCTTTAACAAATGTGCTGCTGGCACTATTTATTTTCCAAATGTAGTTGAATTTCGACTCATTTTGGAGATGCAGTTGGGAAAAATAATGACCAGGAAAGAGAGAGAGAGAGAGAGAGAGA
>NW_017731425.1:4498753-4510070 GCF_001890085.2 Hipposideros armiger | reverse complement strand
AGAGAGAGAGAGAGAGACAGAGAGAGAGAGAGAGAGAGAGAGAGAGAGACAGAGAGAGAGACAGACAGGGAGAGAGAGAGACAGAGAGTGGAAGAGGAAGAGAGAGAGAGAAAGCCAATAGCAAACAACCTTCCCAGGAAGAAAATGGAAAAGATGAAGATAAACAAAAAGAGCTTTTTTGGTATCACTTCAATTAAGGTGAAGAAAATAGCCCAGAGGGATGTGTGTGTGTGTGTGTGTCCGTGTGTCCATGTGCATGAGTTGAAAGGAGAGAAATTGAGTGGAGAGTGGACAAGTGTGTTTAGCTTGAGAGCTGAGGGGACCTCCTTGGTCCCAACCCTTAATCCAACCACCACAAAAATGCTTCTTGATTTGCATTGCATGAGCTGGCAGATCAGAATAAACATGGATTTTATTTTAATAATGTCTGAGGCAAGAGCAAGTGTTCTTCAGCCCTGGTAAATGCCCTGGCATGGCATGCAGGAGGGAACGCTATTTCTGGGCTCTGGTGAGAGTGGAGCAAGGGAGTAATTGTGCCGCTAATTGCTCCAGCTCAGGTTTGGTTTACAGTGATATTCATGCCCTGGCCTCCAGTAGATCAGCATCATAAAAAGAGAGAGAGAAAAATAGCAGCTCATTAGGGAGGGAATGAGGGATGCTGGGGAGCGCCATGCTTGGGTCTGCTTTACCGGCTGAATTTCACTGGTGAACTCTTGTGGGAACAGAAGGGTTTTCTTCTAAAGCAAATGGCATTTGGAGCCCCTGGGTTAGCGATCCAGCGTTGCTACTTCCAAACTATGTATTGGCCCCTCGGAAACTTGGTTTGCTCATCTGCAAAATGGAACAATGTTGTCTGTCCCGGGTTAGGGCAACGGTGACAATGAACAATGTCTAGCACCATGCCTGGCACATCGCCACGCATGATGGCTGGGTCTCATGTTTAGAGGAGGGAAAGAATCAGACTCTCTGAATGCGGTCAGTCTGATAGAGAAGACACACCCGCAAATGGGGAACAATGGAAAGGGGCCCAGGGTTGTGGAGCGCTCAAGAGAAAAGGCAGCCAGGTGCTGCAAAGGAATCATCTGAAGTGCAGCTGTAGCTGGTACAAATGGCAAACCAGGCTGAATTCTCCAACATCTCTGATTCCTCTCATCAGCAACAGTGACCAATGGGAGGCAGGGAAACACTTTTTGTTAATATCCTAATAAGCACCTACCACCTTCCACGTGTGTTACATGTGCTGTCTCATGTAATATTTTCTCCTCATAATAATGCTATTTTCCTCTCTGCTGACATCTGTTGGTTTTTACCAGTCGGATTTCTAATCCTCCTTCTTTCTGCTAAAGATACATTGATTTTCTTCCAGGAAAAAAATCCTCACGTGTTTTTTGACAGGGCTGTTCTCTCCACGTGCTATGGGAGAGCTGGAGTCTGGCCATGACTTAGGCCTGACCAATTAGTGTATCCCATTCCTCTGGTCCCAGTTATTGATGGGGATGGGCATGTGATATATGCCAGAAATGAGACTCACTTGCAGGACGTTAGCTGTCATTCTCAAGACAGGGATATTTTTTTCAATAATTGCTAAACTAGGAGGATATAGGCTTGGAGCTGATGGCACCCTTTTTGCTACCACAAGGTAAGAATGAAACTAACACAAAGAAATCAGAGTGGAGATGAGGCAGAGCCCCGAGAACACCCTTTGAGCGCCTAGATCCAGCTGTACCTGAAGTTAACCTCCTTGGACTTTACAGTTATGTGAGCTCATACATTCCGCTGTTTGAATTGTGTTTCTGTCACTTGGCTCTGAAAAGATCCTGAAGTGCCCCATTTTTTATATTGACAATACTTCCCTCAGAGAAGCTGGGGACACATACCTGCCTGAAGCCATGCAACTAGTTAGGTAGAGGGGTCAGCATCAGCCCAGATTTTCTTGAATCCTGACTCCATGATCTCAACCACTTGGTAATTCTGCTATTGATTAGCTTAAAAGAGATGTTATTTTATTTTATTTTTTTAAGACTTAGGATGGGGGTAGTGATTGGTCAAATAGAAGAGCATGAACTGGCTATAGTTTCTGCTGTGATTACTGTAGCATATGACAATTTCAGATGCCTCTGGCTCCAGAGATGATGATATTGTTGGTCCAGAGATCATGGCATTGTTGAAATTTCAGTGGGATGATGGACCATGTCTTACGGTTCTTTTGAATCACCCTATATGCCCCTTTACTACCTCTAGGGATATCTGGACACAGATTTTAAAAAATATATATATTCTTTATTTTTATGTTTTTAATACTGTTTTATTTTAAAATAGTGTATGGTTCACAAGGAGTTGTGAAAATAAGAACCTGTATGATACCCTTCCCCCAGCTTCCCACAATGATACCGTCTTACGTAACCTAAATAAAAATTTCAAAACAAGGACATTGATATTCATTCAATACTATGAACTTGAACCTGACTTAATTGGTTTCATTATTTTTATGTAAACTTTTTTTTTGAGGGAGGGAGTCTATGGAATTCTATTACACATGTAGATTTGAATAACTGTCACCCTGAACAAGATACAAAACTGTTCCATCACACAAAAAACTGCCTGTACAGTCCCTGAATAGTCAAACCCTACCCTAGTCCTAATGCCTGGAAACCATTGATCTGCTCAGTATAGCTAAAAGAGTGTCTCTTTGAGAATATTCACATATAACATTCTCTTCTTCGAACATTCATGTGTTTGAGATGAATCATACGGTAGATAAACTTTGAAGACTGGCTTTTTTTCACTCAGCAGAATGTCCTGGAGATCCATGCAAGGTGTTGCCTGTAGCAGTAATTCGTTCCTTTTCATTGCTGAGTAGTATTCCACTGAACGAACACACCACAGTTTGTTCTACCATTCATCCACTGAAAGACAAGTTATTTCCTGTTTGGGGCTGTTATGAATAAAGCTGCTAATAAATATCCAAGTACTGGTTTTAATGTGCAGGTAAGTTTGCACTGCTCTGTAGTAAATACTCTGGAGTAGGATAGCTGGATCAGATGATAAGTGTATTTTAGCTTTTAAAAGAAACTGCCAAACTGTGATCCAGAACATTCCCCCAGCAGTGGATTGTAGGGCACGGGACCTTCCTGCCAACCTTCTCCTGATGATCAGTACCACATTTGGAGACTGTCCCTGGATCACAGAAGACAAACATTCTCTCCCTTTACTGGGAATGCTTACGAGCAAATATGAAATGAGACCCAAAACTTGTATTCAAAAACACCTTTCATTTTTTTCCTGATTAGAAACACAATACCTGGTCATGGCAAAAATATTTGGATAATTCAGCAAAGGGTGTAGTTTGGAATCTCAGGGGTGACTCTCGCCATCTTGTTGAAATGTCCGTAAGATGCCATCCATCTTTGGCTGGTGGGTGCCACAGTCTCTCCTCCCTCTAATAAAAAGGGAACATGGAACAAAACAAAACAAAACCAATTTAAAAATAGGGGGTGGAAAATAAGCCCAGGGCTTGACTGCTTCTCTCTTATCGGCCTGGTCTTCACGGAGCAGGTGCTTCCTCTTATAGCCCTCAAGAATACACACGTTTCTCGTTTATTCCTGTCACGCGCCTCAAGGCTGTGCAGCCTACGCTTATCAGCAGAAGGCACCTGGTGCATTGTGGGAGAGCCGGCTGGGTGGGAGCCCTTTCCAGAGAGGTTCCCCCTGACTGGGCCCCAGGCCAGCCGCCCTGCTGACCTGGAGGTGGTTTTTGCTTCTCCTTGCAGCCTTCCCCTCCCTCCCCACCTTCCCTTGCTTAAAGGATGCTCTGGGCTGACTAGAAATGACCTGCTGATGCGCTAAGCCCCAGAGAGGCACCTTCTGAGATCGTCCCCAGGTCTCCACAGAAGGCCCTGTGCCAGGAGGCCTTGGTGAGAAAGTTGAGGTCGTTCGCTCAAGGGAGAGTAGACTCTAGGGGAAATGACACCATGCCTGTGGCCTCTTAGGCCTGGCCGTAGAGACTTCAGCTCTGGGAGCAGGTAACGATGGCCTCAGCAGCCTGATGGCTACGATTTGTATTATGTATTTTTTTTCCATAGGTGAGGAAATTTGTTCAAGCTCATGGTGACAATTATAATCAGCTAGTGATTTTTCCATTTGCAAAAGCTCAGGTCCAGTCATTGTCGTGTTTAATCCTCACAACGCTTAGCGAAAGTTGCTATTATTTTCCAGTTTTCTAGATGAGACAGTGGAGGCAGGCACAGAGAAGTGAAGGGACTGGTTCAAGGTCACACAGCAAAGAAGTTCTGATCCAGGTGTGCCTGCCTCTGACTTCCTGATATTTCCAGCACCCCCCTCCCTGGGGCTCAGTTTTCCCATCTTCACAGAAAGAGGTTCAATCTGGATCCTCTCTATGGCTCCTTCTCACTCAAATTCTTTTGATAGCCCTGTTTTGGGATCAAATATTTGCAAAAGCTAGATCAATAAGGGATCAACTCCTAGAACTGTAAACATGGGCAGAGTTAAGTGTAAATTTGCCCAAATTGGAGAGATTGGCCCAGACCTAGTCCATCACATGCTGGGGGTGGGTGGCAAAGGGGATTGCGGTACATGGTGGAAAGCTTAGGAAATCAAATTGGAGAGAAGGGACAAAGGTGGAAGTTATGGCAATGCGTGTAGAATCAATTTATTGCTTTGAGTAAAAAAAAAAATCACAATTATTATGAAAATGCCAGGAGAATAGAAACATAGAAACAAAAATCAATGGCAAACCTACTTCCTAGGAAGACTACTCTTAACATTTGTTAGGAAGCTCCTCTCTGCACGTTGGCATTTCTAGATAAAAAGCCAAGGTTTGCACACGTGGCATCACCCTCAGGTCCGGTCATGGCTTGACTCATCCCTGGCCAGCTGGATTCTTTTTCCATGTCAAGAGATGACCATCCATGGGTTCATGGTTTTAGAATGTTCCAGTTTTTGAATATACTGCAGTTATTGAATTAGTGTCCTATCGATAGGTCTTTAAGTAGTTTCCAAATGTTTGCTACTGTGAGCAACCCACAGCTGAAGTGAGATCTAGGTGAAAGGTATTATAGATATAGATACAGATACAGGTATGGGTATAGGTGTAGGTGTAGCTATAAGTATCGATACCCGTATGTAGAGAGAATTTAACCACTAGTATCAGAGTTTATCTTACCATGAGCACTTGTTTTATTTGGTAGGGGAAGGGTATAAATATCTTAATAGCTGATCAATTTTGAGGTGGAAGGTTGAGCTTGAGTAGCTCTCTTCTTCCTGTAAGGCAACACGGGCCAAGTGGCAGACACATAGTCGGTTTTCCATAATCATCCTTCTTGCCTTCTCTCTTATGCCGGCCTCACTTAGGAGACAACAAAGAGGCAGCACTTATTGAATAATTCATTCAGAAATCCAAACAAGGACTTCACACCTCCCATGTGCCAGATTCTATGCTAGGCATTTGGGCTGCAGCCATGGAAAAGGCAGGGACCCTACTTTCCAGGGACTCCCGGTGAGGGAGAGACGCCCAGATGCACAGCGCAGTGTGAGGAGTTCATGCAAAGAGCCATGGACAAGGTCAAGAGTGATCAATGTGATCTGGAGTAAGTTGGGTGGGCATGGTCAACGAACGCTTTCTGGCTGAGGATACACCAAAGCTGGGCTTGGAAGGATGAGGATTTTCAGATGGGCGGGGGGTGAGGGGTACTTCAGAGAGATGGAAGGGAGTTGAAAAGGCAGTGGACTAAAGCAAAGCTAAAGTGCGTGGTACAGAGCGGTTTTCTTGTAAATGATGAGTGAACAAAGCCCCTTTGACTCATTACATTTAATAATGGCAGGTGGGGGAAAAGGTGCCTGCAGAGGCTGGGTCAGGAGTGAGAGTGAGGCCATGGGGAACAGGAGGTGCCACAGTGTCTGTAGGCCCTGCTGGTACTGGGCACCAGGGGACCGTGTCCTGTGAGAGTGTGGGTTGTATGTGCACAGCTCATATTATTTTTCAGGAGGAGGTGAAAATCGTATCTCTAACATGAACCCCACCTGATTTAAATGTTGGCAAGGGATTCAAAATCAAACCCAAATGAAACATCAACAACTATAAAAACAAACAAACATAAAAAGAACTCCCCTAAATGCCTTGTAGACTAAACAGAAGTCATCCTGGTGATAAAATCCTGACCAAAGGGCCCCAGTTGGATAGCTTGTCACTTGATGCCTCCCCAAGGATATGTGACCTTAAAAGACACCCTCCAAATACATGCTTCAAAAAAGATACTCCCCCGCCCCCATTCCATGAGTCTTGGGTTATTTTTAAAGCAAGGTTTCCTTGCCTGCGTTCAACTCAATGGGTGGAGAAAATAATTAGAATTGATTTCTCGGCCCCCACTAAGGAATAGAATAGAAGGCAACGTGCATCTCTATACACATGAGAACAGAGAAGAAAAGAAAGAAACTTCCTTCGAATCCGTGTCTAATTCCATGGATAGTCTTCTCACTTTTTGGGTTGTTTTAGCGGTGTCTTTTGATTACAACATTGGTTTGAAGAGACACTAATTGTACCCTGCTTACAATGCTTGTAATTATGCGTATTACATTTTGATTCATTTCCATATGTCAACACCACGACAAGATGGGGGGCGGGGTGGTGGCGGTGGCGAAGAACCGCTTTTATAATCGGTTATTGTCTATGAAAAAAAAAATCCGCACCGAACATGAGTGAAGTGTTCTTTGTTGAAATTGGAAATAAGATTATACATAAAAGTCGTCCTCTGACACCTAGAAAATGGACAGTTTAAAATAAATTGCCACCGCTGATCAACAAGATTGCTAGCTCCGTTCTCCCCTTTTACACTAATGAGGGAAATACTTTTCAAGTCTCTAATAGCAATATGTTCAAGTGCGTCATTTCAATAGCTTTCTTCTTAATAAAAGATGACCCCAATATTCCCCCCTTAGCGGAAGACATTGTCCTACCCCAGACATATTTGTAATTCCAGGCTCCTTGTGGAAAAGAAAAGAGAGAAAGAAAGAAAAGGAGAGAGTACGGGGGGAGGGGGAGAGAGAGGGAGAACGAGTCTCCTAAGCTTGCAAAAACCAGTGGCGTGTCTGCGAGCAGAATCGAGCCCCTCGGGTCTGAAGGGGGATGACTCTACAACCAAATAATAAATGAATAACCAAAACAAAACAACAGCTTCAAAGAGCCTGTGTGTGGACGTCGCTGCCTCCTGTACACATCGCCTTGAGTGCAAACCCCTATCGTGCGTGAGATGAAAGAACTTAGGCTCCTTAGCTGACTTTTCCAGGCAGAGGCCAAAAGAGGTTACTGTCTGCTACTTTGGAGCCTGGAAAATACTGAGAATCAGCTCCATGTTGCAAATCTAGACGGTTTGGGTGAGCTGAGACATGAGTGTTTTAGAGCAGGATTTGCAAAAGGCTGGGGGTGGGGGCAGAGTTGGAGGAAAAGGGCCCCAGTCTGGCGTATCCCCCTATTTCACCACTTACAAGCTAGGTGTATGCCCTGAACTGTGTCCCCTTCCCAAATGTTATATGTTGCAGCCATAACCCCCATAACAGAACGTGACTGTGTTTGGAGATAGAGCCTTTAAACAGGTGATTAAGTTAAAATGAAGCCATTAGAGAGGGCCCTAATCCTATCTGACCGGTGTCTTTATGAGAAGAGAGGATTTAGGCACACAGAGGAACACCCGGGATGTGTGTACACAGTGCAAAGACCATGTGAAGACACAGCGAGGTGGCCATCTGCAAGCCAAGGAGAGAGGCTTCAGCAGAAACCCTGCTGGCACCTTGATGTTGGACTTTTAACTTCTAGAACTGTGAGAAAATCAATGTCTGCTGCTAAAGCCACCGAGTCTGTGGTGTTTTGTTACGGCAGTCTGAGCTGACGTATACACTGGCTGACTGAGGGCAGGTCACGTTGCTTCTATGTGGCTCCATTGCCTCATCTGTAAACGGGGAAGAGAAAGCCATCTTGCCCTGGTACTGTGGAATCGCACAGGGTGTAGGGACAGTGCCTCACCAAGCTCAAGGGTGGGAGACTTTGGTCAAGAAGGTGAAATTTGTGTCACAGTGAATACATTTCATGCTAGTCAAAGTAGAAACGGCCATTCATTGAGCCTTTGGCTGGTGCTTTACAAAGACTTACACAGTTGATCCCTCCACCAGCCCTGTGAACTGATTGCTATTGTCTCTACTCGAGATGGGAACGTCATAAGTGGCTGAGTAGGACTTGAATCCATTTCAACTTATATTGAATCCTGTGGCTTTGTATGGTCTTGGGTGTGGAAACTGCCCCATCATTTGGGAGAATGTCAAGGACAAGATGCAATAACTCCTCTTCCAGGCGTGTTTCCCCACCCTTTCCCCCACCTTTAGCCTCCAAGGGTTTGGGTGTCTTGATAACTTTGTCTGGGCTAGAGGTCAGGTTCCAGGTTCTAAGCAGAGATTCATTTCTGCTTTGTCATCGTCCTGAGAGGTTTTCATTTTGCATAGCTTGGTTATAGGACAAGTCCCCACGTCATCCTTGTGTACTCTTTGGGACCACTGACATGGCATTTTGTGATTACCCCCAGGACTCCACAGGGATTTCAACCTCCTGTTCTGTTGCTAAATAGGACAGCCTATGAGATCGCTTGCTCCCTGGGATCAGGTGGCCCTGCTGTGGGGCCTGCTATCTGAGCATTTGCAGTAATAGGGTGCTCTCCCCCATAGAGGGCTGCGCTTTGAAGTAAAGGAAGAGATGCCCCCCAAAGGTGGCAACAGATCATTAGGAAATAACCCAGCCTGACCAAGCAACAACCTGAGAATTTGTTCTCAGCCGTCCTGGGGCCTCTCCTATAACCTCCAGCCCGTGGCTACTTACATTAAGGAATGATAGCAGCTAACCTTCTATACTGGGGAGGCCTGTGCTAAGACCTTAGGCTCATCAGGGTGTGCCACCCTCCATACCAGCCAGCAGAAAGAGATGAGGACCCCTGTTTTTCAGAGGAGGAGACTGAGGTTCAGAGAGGCACAGCAATATGCTGAGGGCCACACAGCGAGTGTGGTGAAGCCGAGCAAGGATTCAAATACAAAGCTGTCTGACTTTAAACCTCATGCACCAAACCACTGGGCAGTGCTGCCTGCAGCCGCTACTCCCCTGGCCCTGTATGTAACCCTCCTCAAGCAAGGGCTTCCTGCTTTTTGGGGCCCAGTTGGCCCTGACCTGTCCACCAGCTCCCCACAGACTTCAAGACCATTTCTCAAGCATCTGTGCCCCAGCTGGCTCTGGCTTCTGCTTTTGCCACCTCCTCCTCCATGGTCCTAATGCAGATAGGACATCCCTGGGATGCAGGGTCCTTTCAGATTCACATACGACTAGAGCCCTGCAGGAATTTGGCGTCACCCTCCACTTGGTTTTTGTCTCTGTACCATCTCCATGTTTTGTTTTTTTCAACTTGTGTCCCTTCCTATTTTGTTTTGTGTGTCGTTTTTGTATTAATGCTTATTGGTTGGGTTCCACCATAATCTCTGCCATCCCAGAGCGGCCTCGGCGATGCTGTGAGCCCCTCGTCTATACCGTTTATTCCTGAGTCTTCCTGCTTTACACAGGGCCCAGGTCATGCTCTGTGTTCAAGAAGTGGTAGCTAAGTAAGCTTACGTGATGGTTGTCTATTCACCCCTACACAGGTGTGTATTGCTCTGTGCCAGGCATTGGGTTAGATGCCATGGATACAACAGTGACCAAAAGGGACAGAAGTCTTTTCATTTGTGGAACTTACATTCTAGTGGAAGGATGGTAATGAGAAGGAGAAAGGAGGGAAAGGAGAGGGGGGGAGAAATAGGGACATAAAGGGGAGGGGGCAGGGGAGAGAGAAGGGAGGACAGAAAGGGGAGGAGGGAGAGGAAGAAGGAGGAGTGAGGAGAAAAGGGGGTGCAGGAGGATTTATGCATAGAAATGTCTCAGAATCAAAAATGACAAAGCATCAGTAGAGGTTCCCTTTTTATGACGCTATCCCCTTCCTTTTTTATCACATTGTCTAGAGGGCTTTTGTCTGTTTGTTTTTCAACACTGAGCCCATACAACATGTTTAATTTTTTTTTTTTAACGAGGGCTTTTTGGACTTGAAAAGGTGGGAGGTCAGGGTCTGGTCCAGCCTGTTCATTTTACCAATGGGGATACTGGTAAAACAAAGCCTAAAGAGGGTGGGTGACTTGCCCAAGGTCCTGGCATGTGGGGGACAGCACTGAGACTGGGGTTCTGGGCAGCTATCTTTCCCTACAAACAAATCCTCAGGGAGGAAACCCCATAGAAATGTCATTCGGCCAAGCAATGCCTGAGTAGTGGCCCCTGGGACCTGAGTCACAGCCCGTAGAGCATTTTGGGCAGCAGCCTGGCTGTGGTGGACAGTTCTGGGCAATAGATTCAGGCCGCGGCACCCACGTCAAGCACCAATGGAGAGGCCTTTTGCTTTCTGCCTGGGACAGCAGTCTCGACCGTGGGGTAGTCACCACCCCAAGGTCCACCCTCAGCAGTGGGGGACTGGAGCTGGGACACTGCTCCTTGGATGAACAATTCTGAGAGGTTTCCGGGGTATTGACCACTCGGTTGGCCATCCCTTATTCCCATCTTGCTGAGCAGACTTTAAATAAGGAGTTACTCTTCAAATAAGTAATGTGCATAGAAGGCCAGAGGGTGATGCCAGCTCAGGGTAAGATGCAGAGTTTGAGGGGTGGGGAGTGGCAGCGCTGCTATTTTGGAGGGGTGGCCAGGAGAGACCTCTGATAAGGCATAAGGATTAGAACAGAGGCCTGAGAGGAGGCAGGAGGGAGCCTCAAGGTTATCGGGAGGAAGAGGGTTCTAAGCCAAGGGGGAAATGAATACAAACACCTCTAAGTGGGAAGGTGCTGAACTAGGAGGAAAAGGACAACGTGGCCATGGTGTCTGGAGGGGGATGAAAAAGGGGCAGAATGATGGGAGAGGTGAGGAAATCTAGTGCCAGAGGTGCATTGAGTTCCCCAAGGTAACACAGCAGGGCTAGGCTTCAAACCTCGAACTGTTCCACATCACACCAAACATGGTTCTCAAAAAAAATTGAATGGAAAACAGGAGGAAAGGGGGAGGGAGGCACTCAGACAGGCAGGCAAATGGATGAATGGATGTGTGGATAGAGGACTGGATGGCTAGAAGGATGGATAATGAATAGATGGATAGATAATAGGTGGAAGGATGGCAAGAAATAGAGAAGAAACAGGGAAAGATGATAAGTGGATGGTAGGAAGGAAGGCAAGACGGATGGATGGATGGATGGATGGATGGATG
>NW_017731425.1:4484925-4498593 GCF_001890085.2 Hipposideros armiger | reverse complement strand
AGAGAGAGAGAGAGAGAGAGAGAGAGAGAGAGAGAGAGAGAGAGAGAGAGGGAAGGAGGGAGGGAGAGAGGAAGAAAAGAAGGAAGGAAGGAAAAAGGAAAGATGGGTAAATGGACGGATGGATGGATGGATGGATGAATGGATGGATAGCAGGAAGAAACGAAGAGAGGAAAGGATAAGAGAAGAATGGAAAGACGGAAGGAAGGAAGGAAAGAGGGAAGGAAGGAAGGAAAGAAGGAAGAAGGATTTTTTATGTAGTTAGCTCCATGATCCCTGTGCTGAACCTGGTCCGCTGTAGAGTCAAGTGTGGCTGCCTGCACCTCTTGCTCTCTCTGCACCCCTCCCCCACAACCCCTCTTGCTGTTGAGCTCACCAAGCCCTCGCCCCAGAAAGGTAATTCTGCCTTCTAATTACAGCACTTGTAAAACTAAGAGGGGCTCATTCTTCAGAAATAAATCAATACAAGTTAAAAGGCCATCCTGTTTGTTTCTGTAACAATGCTCTTTAGAAAATTGGGTGCTTTTCCATTTGCTGACGGGTACCCCATCCGTCATCGGCAGCCAGAGTCACATCACATTATGTTGCCAAACATAATATAGCATGATCAGGATGATGCATCAAATTGGAGATTGGCAGGGAAATGAATTTTAGTGGAGAGATCTCACTTGAGAAAATACATGAAGCCAAGAGAGAGGAAAAGATTCGAGGGAGTTTTCATAATCAGAGATGGGATTTAGAAAGCTCCATAGTGCAGAAATCCCCAAATCAGGGAAATCTCAGCAATAATAGGGTATAATCATAAAAAGAAATAAACACATTAATAATTAGAAGACAGGGAGGACAAAGCTGTCAGAAGTGTTCTCTCCACTGAGACACACAACGCTGTTTTATTATTCCTGGTTTATGGTAAGGAAACCAAGGCTCAGAGAGGTTTGTTGAGTTTCCTGAAGTCACACAGCCGTTACACAGCAGAGCCAAGACTAGTAGCTGGATCTGCTGATGCTGGAACCAGGAGCATCAAGGTGGGAGGATGAACTGAGGCCAGTTTCCTAATTAGGTATAAAAAATACACTTGATTTTCTGAAATGTCTGAAGGCTTACCTGAAGCATCAGACTACACAGATAGGACATTTCTGCCAAGGAGAGATGCCGGTCTGAATGTACCTTCCAGGTTTATGGTCCTCTGGGTCTAGAAATAAGTGACACCTGGGCTGTATTGGTTTGAGTGAGGGCAACTGCCTTCATTCCGGGAAGCTTGTAGCTCTCTCTGTGGCTGGGATTTCTGTGTGTGATGAGTAGGAGTTGGCCTTTCCACCAAAGGCAGGGTTCAAGGTTAGCAAGCCCTTCACCCACTTACATTCCCAGCTGGGACCCCAGCCCCCGGCTTTGCTCAGGGAATGTGGGCAGGGGGAAGCTTGGGGGAAAGTGGAGGTGTCTCTGCCTTGCTTGGCCCTTTCTCTGCCATGCCTGAGTGGCTTCTGGCTTCTTTCTCAGAGTTCTGGCTGATACCAGCTGCTGAGATGGGCATGTGAATTTCAGTCCCGCCATCGTGACTTGAGTACCTACCCTGCCGAGTGGAAGCAGGCCCAGTCCCTGCACTGGAGGGGCCATCGCGGAGAACACATGGAAACAGACAAGTGTAATATGCTTTCATTTGTTTGTAAATGTGCTCTAATATCTCAAGGACTGAATACAGCTCTAGACTCCTTGTGGGGTTCAATACTCGGGAGTTCAGATCATTGCTTCTATGTGGGAAGTTCAACCATAGAAGCACGAAGAAGGAGAGAGTAATTAACCGAGGTAGGGGGAAGCAGTGAGGTTTTGAGGCATGCATAGGAATTCGGTGGCAGGCAAACCTACTAGAGATAAAAACATTCCAGGAGCATGTGTTAATGGGCAGAAAGGCAGGAAGAAAGGGCATGTTTGTGGAATAATAAAATTTAGGAAGAGAGTACTTCCTGGTTTGTCAAATGGAGCTGGAGGAAGGATTACACGTATTATAAAACCCTCTCAGGTTGGGTACCAAGCCAAGTCTACCCATGGGTCGCCCTAAAGAGTGGGTCCAGAGGCCATGGATCAAAGACTGTGTTTTCCAAACCTGAAGCTAATTAACAGAGACACACAAGCATGTAGGGCTTGAACGATTACTTCCCCCGCTTTCGAAACCTCCTTCCCTTCACATGACAGAAGAGGGTCTCTATGCTTCAGCGGATATCAAAATCGCCCAGGGCACTTGTGGAAATAAATGCAGATTCCTAGGCTCCGGCCCCAGAGATTCTGTTCCTGAGGGTCCTTGGACCACACCTGGCGAACAGCACTCCCTGCACACCTTGAGTGAAGGGCCCCAATGAGACAGGATTCTTTGTACGGCAGCTGCCACACTGGGGATATTTGAAACCACGAATAGACATTCCCCAAAGGAGGCGCAGTCGTTTCAAGTCGGGAAGCAGGGAGGCCAGGCGGGAGCTCGAGGCTGCACAGCAAGTACTTTGTGAAATCACAATGGCTTACTTTGCTGGAGCACCACAGCAGGGCCTTATTAAAAAAAGATCAGTGGGGCCCTTGCAATTGATCATAAACTATTTCTGTCAATGTCACATACAACCGTGTTTGGGGACGTTTGCAGGCACATCTGCTAAATTGAAAGGCTTTGGGGTTTGAAAACAAACAAACAAACAATAAATGAAAATATGTGTGTGTATATATATATATATGTATATAATATATATATATATATATATAAATAACAAAATGAAGAGGAGGGAAATCATGCTATGAGTTGGGCGACAAGAACTCCTAAAAGAAAGGAACATAGTGGATCCACGTGGTGTGCTCACAAGACTGTTCAGTGAGTGACGAATGAATGAATGAATGAATGAATGAATGAATGATGGATAGCATATTTCAAAGGCAGTCTGAAAACAGCTGTGCCTAGGGCAGGAGCTTAGAAAGGACTGTATTTGAGGTTCCTAGTGTTGGTTTTAGTAATGGAATATTCTCATTGTTAAAATGAATTGCTGATGGAGAAGAGAGAAGTGATATGAAATAAGACAACAGACTCATGTGAGAGGATTCTTACTGGCAGAGCAGGAAAGGCTTTGGGGGTGCATCCATTCACTGTACATATGAAGACCCAGGAAGGACCAACGTTCATGGGCGGTCACATCGTTGCTGGCAGAAGACCAAGCCAGGGGCCCCAGCAGTGGAACAGAAAGGGTCACAGAGCTCACATCTTTGCCCAGCCTCTTCTAATGCAGTGTCCTGGCCACTACTAAAATGCAACCCACAGCACGTGGCCCAGAGAACAATGCAGGCCTCAGCTTGAGAGACCAGAGCCTCCTTAATCACTTCTAGGGAGGGAGGAAGAGGAAGTGGGGCATTGGAACGGGCAGGAAGGGGGTAGGTTTCTTCTCCACAACATTCCCGCCATTTTGTGGATGGGAAAACTGCGGCTCAGAGTGGTTACATTACTTGTCCAGTGTCACCTACGGAGGGAGTGATGGAGCCAGGAATCAACCCCATGTTCCAGACCCGAACTCTTTTGGCTAAGCTGCACGGGGGAGGATGCAGGGGCTGGCTGACATGACGGAGAAGGATGAAGCCCTGAGCAAAATCACACATGCACGGATCATGTGGCGTCCTATCAGCTGCTCTTCCTGCTTCCAAAGCCACGTGGCCTTCCAGAAACTTCCAGCACCCTGGCCTCTGGAATCCTGGATCTCTCCATCTCCAGGACCGTTTCTCTCCCTATTAGATGTAGACTCATATCCTCCCCCAGCCTACAAGGTCCAGCCAGGCCTGGCCTGCAGCGCCCGCTACCCCCCAGTGCTGCCTCATACCACAGGCACTCCTGTTCGCTGAGTGGCAGTCACAGCCCCTTAGTAGTTCTGGGAGAAAACGTTATTTCTCCCCTACTAGACCTTTGCCTACGTGGTCCCTCCATGTTAAAAAAGGAGGCTCTTTCCTTCCTTTCACATCTACGTAGCTCCTACTCGTCTGTCTGATCTTTCTGCAAACGCCACTTCCCTGAATCCACATACGTCAGATGTCCTTCCTACTCTCTCACCGCATCGCATCCCTTTCCTCCATTTCATCTGTCTCTGTTCTGATTCTGTACTTATTTGTGTAATTACCTGATGAGTCTGCCTCCTCCACTGCACTGTAAGCACCTTGAGGGCAGAGACCAGGTCTGTGTTTGTAGCACAGTGACCCAGCCATCACAGGAGCTCAGTAAATCTTTGCTGGATATGGGGGAAGGTGGATGGGTAGATGAATTTTAGGAGAGGTGGAAGAATAAATGGATGGATGAATAAATGAATGGATGGATGGGTAGGTGGATGGATGGATGGATGGATGGATGGATGGATGGATGGATGGATGGAGGGATGGAGTGTGGGGTATGTGGTTGAATGGGTGCAAGGATGGATGAGTAGATAAAAGATACTGCTTCCTTGGAATTCCACAAATCAAAGTGCATTGAACATTATTCTGATAGTTTATCCTCTTTTAAGTTGAGTCAAGTGAACTTATGTGAGTTTACATTGGCCCAACTAGAGCTGTTGACAGAGTCCACATGTTACATTTTTATTCAACATGGAGTGAGGTAGACTTCTGGGGTAGCAGTTAAGATGGCAATTTTTCCCAATAAGTTTATTGACTTCATTGCCTCACTCCTCCCCCATCAGCTGTGGAATATCAAATTATTGGTTTTAATTCTTGATTCCCCTTTAGTAGTGTGATGCATTCACACCTTTGCCAGGGCTTCATAGTGAGGAAGGGTATGCCTCCCACCTGTGACTCTGGACTTGACCATGTGATTTGCTTCTGCATATGGGATGTTAGCACATGCAACATGTGCTCTTTGCCATGAGTAGTTGCTGCTCCTAGGAGGATGGGAGACATGTGGAGTACATCTGGAGCTGATCCCTGGCGAGGCCAGCTTAGATGACCCAGACCAAGCCTTGGATGCGTGAGTGAGAAATCAGTATGTTGTTTGCCATGGAGATATCTGTGGTTGTTTGTTACGCAGCATTATTGTGGCCACAGCTGCCTGATACACCAACCGTGTGAGCAGGTTATTTAAGCTTCTTACATCTCAGTGTCTTCATTATTATGAATAAAATAGGGAATGCTGTAGTATCTACCATGATTAACCTTCCAGAGTTCTTGAGAGAATTGTATGAGGTAACACAAGTAAAAAATTTAGAACAGTGCCTGGCACGTAATAATTGTCCAATAACTTTGGGAAAGTTAATATCATCATTTTATGTGATGCCATGAATATTGGCACTTACATTGAAAGGGGAATTTGGAGTTAGATTCCAATCATGATCAAAGTCAAATAATACACTGGTTGAAGGAGATGAATTTTCTTTATTTTTGGAAATAATAAGTGCACTTACTGAGCTTTTTCTCTGTATCCAGACCTAAACCAAAGACTATACAAGTTATTATCTTGCTGAATCCTCATAACTGGTCTGTGAAGTAGGCACTGCTGTTACCCCATTTACAGAAAATGCGACTGAGGTTTAGAGAGCTAATTCATCTAGCTAGGAAGTGATGGAGCAGGGCTTGAATCTGAGGGAAATTCAGGCTCCACATCCATAAACTCCATGCTCCACAGCTAAAGGCTTCCACATACTTTATAGATGAAGAAACTAAAGCTCAGAGAGGGGAGGTACCTTGCCTGAGGTCACACAGCCAGTACATGGCAGAATTAGCTGTCATGTGACATTGTCAGCTCTGCAAGATGAGACAAATCTCAGCGGGTGACCAGAGACAGGGGGAGGTCTTTATTCCCCATCCTCATTCCTGGATGCCCGGGGATATATTTTTGAGGCCGGAAGCATACAAGAAATTCCCATGGCATCAGAGAGGCAGTGCCATCATGGACTAGCGTGTGCTGAGGCTAAGTAGACATACGTTCCTGGACCAAACTGCTGGAAAATGTGCAAACGCAGAAGTATTTTCCCTGCAGAGCTGGGTAGCGTGCAGATGGGAGTTGTACAGCTGTGGAGTCCTGCAGAGCTCGTCAGCCATGACTCACCCCCTCCACCAAGCTGGCCTGGCCATGTTGGGCGGGGACCAGGAAGGCACAAGGTTGAATTTGATGTGTACACCTCCCAAAGGACCCATCTGATCTGCCACCAAGACACCCTCTCCTCGGTAGTCCAACTTTTCTCCAATTGAGTTTTCAGAAACAGATAAAACAGGGGCCTGGAAGGATGAATGGCAGAACAAAGTGAGAAGAGCATTGATGGGGTGCCTACTGCATGCCACGCCCTGGCTGAGTAATTCACACATTATAAACTCTTCCTTTTCGAAGGCTGATCCCTGAAGCATGGACATCCCTGCCAAGCTGGTTAGAAATGCAGAATTTTAGGTCTTCTCCTAGGCCTGCTGAGTGAGAATCTCCATTTTAACAGTACTGCAGGGGATTCGCGTGTTCATCAGTGCAGTTAAAAATCCTTAGTTCCTCCCTTCTGATGTAAACCTGTCGAACCCCATTTTATAGAGGGAAACTGAGCCTCAGAGTCAGAAGGCTTGCCAAAGTTCTCCCAGAGAGAAAAAGGCTGTGCTGCCATCTGCACGTGGCTTGACCTTGACCCCAGACCTGTGATCTTTGGGTCACCTTGCAAGCAAAATGGCTCAGAATTATGTGGGTTCGGCACCATAATAAAGAGGGGCTGCAGAGTGGAGATAGCTGTGTCAGTGTCAGCAGTTTAAGTCTCAGCTCTGCCACTAACTGCCTAAGCTGTCTCTGTAGGACTCAGTTTCCCCATCCATGAAATGGGAGCAGACAGGCATCACTTTGGGCTGTGAAGCTCTGATTCTAGGACTCCCAAGGTCAGTGCCAAGGGGCCTCCCCCATCTCAGTGAGGGGTTGAACCACACCTACCCTCCAACCTCAAGGAACCTCCCAGGGGCCACTCCCACACCCCACAGAGACCCCAGGCACCCACCATCCCCCAGCCAAACAACTGCCCAGCCGCTTCAAACACCACACAAAATCGCAGGCAACAGGGCAGAAAACCCAATTATTCTCAGCTGTTACACTGCTTAATTTAATATTTCCAACGAGTTCCTTGAGCTGCTCCTCAAGAATGAAATGCATATTTGGGCTCTGTCACAAAACATTACATTTTGTCAAGGCAATCCATTTTGCTGTGGTAATTTGTAAGTGTGAACCGGCCCCCTCACGGTCTGGGGGCTTTTACAGTGTCTCCTTGGAAGAGAGGCCAGGAAACGGGGATCTCGGCAGTGTCAGTGGAGATGGATGGCTGACGGGACCTGATGTGGCATCTGTCCTCCTGAACCTCCAGAAAGAGAGTATGAGGAGACGCAACATGCCTGGGGCTTTTCTTACCCCTGGGATTAAGGAAGTAGGACCTGAGAAGGCATTGCTGGTTGAGGATGATTCTATCTTTAAACTTTTTAGGAAGAGCACACAAATCATCGTTCCTAGCCGCTGAAGAAAAAACATTTTATATAAAGATATAATAATAAGAAAAATAAATCAGCTGCAAACTCTACCTAGAGATGAAGATGAACGTTGTAAAAATTTTGTTATATATCCTTGTAATGTGGTTTATAAACACTGAAAACACACATACACACAACCAAAAGGGATTCCACTCTACATGTTATTTTTAACTTTATTTTGTTTTGAAATAACTTAAAACTCACAAGACAGTGCAAGACCCTTACAGGGTTCTGTGTACCCTTCCCTCATGATGACATCTTCCACCGTGATGACATTTACATAACCAGAGCATGTCATTATCACAACCTGCGAACAGGCACCTTGCATGCTATTTTATTATCTACCTTTTCCAATGAACACTTTCCCACTTAGGGGTACAGACATTGGTTTCTGACGTTAGTGGTGAAATCTCGGTTCTGCCTCTTTCTGTCTGTGGGATCTTAGTTTAGAGACTTCAGTTTCCAATCTGTAAAATGGGTTGATAAGTAGAGTGCTCATCTCATGGCAGGTTTGTTGTGAAAATTAATGGATATAATTCAGAATGAGTGACCCATATGAAATGCTTAGAAGAGGGTTGGCTGAATGGCTCAGTTGGTTAAGAGCTCGCTCAAGAGTTTGAGCTCTGAGCAACAGCGGTTCGAGTCCAGCCTGAGCTGAGCAGCCGCTGAGCTGCCAACAGACGGCAGGATGGCTCAGCTTAAAAAAAAATAAAAATAAAAAAGACTTATAGTGAAATGCTTAGAAGATACTGTCTGTCCCTACATAATTTTATCTTTGTATTGTCCTTTCACATCCCAGGGATCTAGAGAGGTGCCTGAGACGTGCTGAGTGCTAGAGGTGGAGAGGGGCTAAGAAGGCAGGACCCCTATTTCTGTAGCTCCCAAAGCAACTGTGTAATTTTAAAAAAATATACTTGATATATTTGAATTTTATACATAAAATTTGGTTTTAAAAAAAGAAGGATTCTGGGGTTTTTGAAAAGGAGGCATTCCAAAGGTGTTTCTGATCTCAAATGGCTGCACAGAATTCTATTTCATGAAATCTCCATTCTTTACTTAGTCAATCCCCTTTTGTTGGACATTTAGGTTGTTTCTAATTTTTTTTCTAATTCACACAACTCTAAAATGAACATATTTGTGCATCTATTCTTGCATACCTGCCTAAACATTTCTTTGAGGTAAGTTCTTATAAGTGGAATTTTAAGTTAATCAGGGAGATCTGATTAAGAAGCTAACAGGCTTGGGGCAGCCAGTTGTGAGCAGTCTCATAACACCAAGGTTGCTGGTTCGATTCGCACATGGGCCAAGGCACTGCGCCCCCCACAACTACATTGAAGACAACTACTTGACTTGGAGCTGATGGGTCCTGGAAAAACACACTGTTCCCCAATATAATTTCTTAAAAAAAAAAGCAAACAGGTACTTCTCTTCCATGAAGCACAGCACTAGGGACCCCTCTTGAAGACCCTTGGACTGGTGCACAGAGAAGTCTATTTACATACTTGGCATTTAACTAGCTTAACATGCTAAATCCTCCCATTGTTGGATATGTTGGGAATTTCTTTTCCCATTTTGCTGATGAGAAAACTGAGGTTCCTAGAGGTGAAGCAGCTTCTCTCAGGCCATATGGCTAATAAGGATCTTGAGTTTGCAACACAAGCTCTTCCCACAATGTCTCAGAGTGCTCCCCCCCCCACACACACACATACACGCTCTATTCAGGAGCCAGGATCTAGGCTGGCTTTGAGCTATCACACACAGTCTCTTGGTGCTTCAAGTGTCAAATGGAAAATATATATGAGAGATTACGTATTCTAAGGGTATTTGGATTTACATGAAATCCAAGCTTTCCTTTACTATAGGACTTCTCATAACCTTTATTATAATAATACACACTATGAAAGGGGATTTGCTGGGCTCCTAGACATTTATTACCAGAAAGACCTTTTATCCAAAAGCATCTTGTGAGGAGGCTATTTCATGGAATTAATTGAAGGGACACTTTTACTAGCTGGGTACCTATTCCCATACATAACTCTCCCCAACATTTATTGAACTCTTAGTGTATGCCAGGCGTTGTGCTCATCACTTTCTAAATGTAGCATCTTGTGGGTGAGTGAGTGAGTGAGTGAGTGAGTGAGTGAGTGAGTGAGCTCTGAAGGAGTGAGGGGTGGGTACCATTCAGAGTCCCAGCAGAGAGCAGGGGGCTCATTCAAAGAGGCTGCAATGGTGCAAAGAGCTAAAAATAACAACAGAGGATGATGAGTCACTTTAGGGCTTGCAAGAATAGTCCCCTAGGTCTAAGGGTGCAAGACTTGGGGGCCACTGCAGGGAATCAAGGAGAGTCACCGTCAGAGAGGGCTGTGACCTTTGGTGGGGGCACACTGCCAGTCTGCAGCCCAGCACAGAGGAAGCCAAGAAGTTAATACCCTAACCCCTTTCTCCTCTTCCCCCACATTTCTTGCCAGCACCTCTCATTGGTTGGACCTACCTGAGAGCAGGAGGGAATTGGACAGAGGGCCCCTTGATGCAGCTCAGCCTCCCTGGGCACAGAGCAGGGTGGAGAGGGGGCGGGCAGTGAGTATGGAGGTGCAAATGGGAGACATTTCATATGATGGACGGAGCTAATAGAAGACCTGAATGACTGAATGAGAGAGTGAGTGAGTTGTGAAGGAAAGCCACTGTCTCCTTGTGATCCATTCCCCCCATGTCTCCATCCCCCAAAACCATCCTTCCTGCTCCAAGCACCACCCAGGACCCGGGTTCGGGGTCAAACCCTCCTTAGCTTCCCTCATTATCCCATCAGATCGGGGCTGTCATTAGCCCTCAGCGCTGAACAAAGGGCCCTCGCCCAGGCGGCCATATCCACAGGGCTAATTAATTGGATTAATGGTAGAGCAGCCCACACTGGGTCTGGCTCGGATCATTTCAATGAAGGCTGAACACCAATCCCCCAAGTCATTGGAATATGGATGAGGCAAATTGAGTTAAAATTGAGGAGACTGCTGCATTCATTAGCCCGCCCACCCTCTGAAGTCGCTGGTTAATATGCAAACTATTAATATGCAAATCAGTGCAAATGAAAAAAAAAAGAAGTGTGATATGCCCCCCCATTCCCCTACCCCCCCAACCCCTGCCATTTTTTTTTTTTGAAACTCAGTTGCACTTGGGCAGCTGCTTCCTGTGAAAGGGAGAGGCAAAGCGTGCTTGTGTGCAGGTCTATAAGGCAGGAGAAGGAACTGGGAGCTTTCATGTCAGAAATTAATTAAAGCACCGGCAGGGACAGTGCACACCTTTATCAGCCTGCAAACACGTGTGAGAGTAAGTGGGGCAAAGTGGGGGAACCAGATTCCCTGGGGAAGGTGTGCTATTCGCCTGGGAGCAGGTCCCTGGCAGCCTCTGGGAGGTCTGCTTGGGTTGGGTTCATTCAGATTTTTATATATGTATGTAATTGTGTTTTATTTCAGCATATATATATATATATATATATATATATACTTATTTGGACATTTATATATAGTATTTCTATATATTTACTACATGTATCTATATTCACTATATACGCAATCCATGTTCGTTATAGGACAATTAGGAAACAGTAACAGCTTAGTTTTCTAGAGTTAGAACCAGGTCAGAACCCAAAGTCAAGTAAAATGAAAAAGTCAGTGGAATCATGTTTTAAGTGATGTGTTTGTACATTAAATAGTTTATTGATTTTAAATTCTTGATTCTTTATTCAGGGATCCAGTAACATGTGTCAAAATTCTAACAGGTAAAAAAAAAAAATGGAGACACAGTTACCTGTTTGTCTCCACCCCTCCTCTGTGTTCCTGTCACCCAGTTCTCTTGCCCAGAAGCAACAATGCCACAGGTTCTTAAGATGTCTTCCTGATGTATCCTACGCACATATAAGCAATTATATTTATGTATTTTCTCTCTTTCGCAAAGATTGCAAGGCGTACTATTGTGAGTCTTGCTTTGTTCACGTAACAGAGTGTCTTAGAGATTGTCCATGAAAACCCTCCTTGTCCTATACACGCTTATGTTGTGCCACACGTGCAAGGGTCATTGTTTACTTCCCCAGCACCCCATTGATGGATATTGAGGCTGTTGCTTATTTATTTGGCTATTTCAGCCGACACCACAATAAAAACCCTTGTACATATGACACTTTGAATGTCTGCGACATTCTCTGTATGGGAGACTCGTGAAGGTGGAATTGCTGGGTTAAGTGGCAGGTCCCTGCATAGTTATGATGACTCTGCAACACTGTCGCACCCGCTTCTGCCCGCACTGAGCACCAAGAGTGTCCACTTGCCCACAGCCTCGCCAACACAGGGAGTACCTGAATTTTTTAATCTTTGCCAATCTTATAGGTGAAAAAGGGTGTATCGGTGGAGGTTCCACTTGCATTTCTTTTCTCAAAAGTGAATCTGATTTTTTTTTCATGTGGTTCCAAGTTATTTGTATTTTCTGTCTGTTAACCCTGTTCATTCTTTTTCCTACTTTTTCCATTACATTATTAGTTTGTTTTTTTTATTGATTGGTAAAGAAAGCTCTTTAAAGAGGAAGGCTTTTGTCTGTGATATGAAATACTAGTACTTTCTCCCAGTTTTCTGTTCGTCTTGGGATTTTATAGGTATGGGTAAAAAATGCTATGTTTTTACATGAAGTGTAGAAATGCACGTTTATTCATCAAACTTTGGATACTGGGTGAAGGCTCTATCTTTGAACTTAGCGTCTTTGCCTGGAGGTCACGTCCAACTACTTTCTTGACTAAATCTACAGCTGTAATGTATCATCTCTCATTGCAATGTCTGGATTTGATTTCTTTAGAGTAAAGCAAGAATTTAAAACATTTAAAAAGACACCTGAGTGCAGGATTTTCCTCAATCTTTTATGATTCCCCTCCCATCTCTTAAAGTTTTCTTGCTTGCATCACATGCATGTATTGAAAACCATCACCTTTCTTGTGTCTTTTCCAGAATCCAACTTAATTTTCATAAAAACATGGCTCATCCTTGCACAATCATAAGTCATCAGTTTCCTTAAAGTTTAATTAAATGATCTAGTTACGCTAATTGCGCTAACAACTTCAAGCAGGATCAGTAAGCTTTGGAACAAACGCAGCTGGTTTCTGGGAAGTGGTGCCTTACCTAGAAGGAGGAGACAGCACCTGGCGAGGAGCAGCAACCATTGGGCAGGAGTGCTCTTTGAACCATGGGTGTTGGCGGTATGTTTGTTTGAGAATGGAGAGAGGTTAATTCAGCCAGTCTGGAGGTCAGTTAAAAGAGTTTCTAGATCAATGGCAAAAGGGTGGGGAGGGGGAAGCATTGCTTGAAAGTTCCACAAGTGACAACCCTTTGGGGCAACTTATTTATTAAGCACTTACTGTTTGCCAACCACCTTATTAAGCACTTTCACATGCTTTCCCTCATTTCATTATTCCCATTTTGTGGACAAGGAAGCTGAAGTCCAGAGAGGGGAAACAGCTTGTCCTGGGTCGTTCTGGACATGAGTACTCACGCTTATTTTATATGTGCAATGGATGAGAAAAAGGATGAAAGAAAATGGAATTGCACTGGACTCTTGTTTTGAAATGTATGTTTTTCATGTGGGGTATCACAAAAAAACTTTTCTGTTTTCCTTTTAAGAAATGAAGTTACTTCACTTAGCATTATAATCTCAAGATCGATCCATGTTGTCGCAAATGGCACTATTTCATCTTTTCTTGTGGCAGAATAGTATTCCATTGTGTATATATACCACAACAAGGGAGGGGGTGGTAGATGAGGGTAAAGCGGTTCAAATATATGGCGACAGAAAGAGAACTGACTCTGGGTGGTGAACACACAATGTGATCTATAGATGATGTATTACAGAATTGCACACCTTAAATCTATGTAACTTTGCTAACAATTGTCACCCCAATAAACTTTGATTAAACAGTAAATTAAGAAAAGAAACGAGGGCCAGCTGAGTGGCGCGATGGTTAAGAACTGGCTTGGGACGCCAGAGGGCCCCGGTTCGGATCCCACATATGAGAACCAGTGACACTGCCCTCCACAGCTAAGATGCTGAACAACAGCTCGACCTGGAGCTGGGCTGCTGTGAGCCGCCGGCGACGGCGTAGGCTGCAGCCCCTATGGCAGTGGGTTGCCATGGGCTACCGTGTGTAGCCAGCAG
>NW_017731425.1:4461082-4484805 GCF_001890085.2 Hipposideros armiger | reverse complement strand
GACAGCAACTTGTCTGTTCCCCTTCCCCCAATTCCCCAGCGCTGTTCCCATCCCCCAATTCCCCAATAAAAATCTTTAAAAAACAAGAAAAGAAACGAATTAATTATCGTGTTGATATAGGTGACTATTTATGAGGTGTGTGTAGAGTATAAAATCCCCTTGCATCCACGCCCCAGTTTAGGGCAAAGACCAGTGCGGCGGCCCCTGACAACACTGTACACTCCCCCAGGCCTCATTCGCTCCTCTCTGTCCAGAGCCACCACCCCTCTGAACTGTGTATTTATCGGCCTTCGCTTTCTTTATCATTTTAGTCCACATGTTCCTAAGCCTGAACATCATATTGTTTCCTTTTGCCTCCTGTTGAACTTTCAGTAAATGGAATCGTCCTGCCGTATTCCTTGGAACTTGCTTTTTCTTCTCAGCAGGACGTTCTCAGTGTCACTTAACTCTGGCTCTCATCACCCACATTAAGGAGGGTGTTGTGTCTGTCACGTGGTTGAACTGATACCCAACCGGAGGAGGCTGTCCGAATGATCACTTTTGCGTTGCACCTTACTTTGCGTTGGGGTCTATTAGACCATCCTTCTTGCCAAGTCCCAGAGTGGGGACGTGACCACGGCCATTCTGCTGGCAAATGAAAGACTCTTAGGATCTCTTCACTGTGCTGGTGTGCAGGTGAGAGGCCCCTGGGGAGCAACTGAGATCTCTGAGCAGGGCTCTGAAGGTGACAGGTATCCAATCCCAACTCAGTCATCCCTGCTGTCAGGCTTTCTGTGTTTCCTCTTTGCCGTGGCTGGACATCTAAGGCCCAGGATGGATGCTTTGGGTCCTCTGCTGCCAAGCTCCATTGAGTGAATGAATGAAGGAACAAAGGGAGGATGTCTTCCCTGATGCTCCCCTGCAGTCCCAGTCTTAAGTCACCTTTCTTTCCTCTTTGATCCTTCCCCCGCCCACACATTCTCTGCTCTTCTCTTATACCAAACTCTCTCTATCTTGCAACACTTAGAAATAGGATCTGACTATGGATGCTTAGCTGCCTGTGTTGACATGATTTAATCTCAGATGCTGTAGAAACTCAAAGCTGTAAAGACAATGCATTTCCAGTAGCTGCCCCCCAGCAAAGATACAGACCTGGAGAGGAGTTTTCCTGGTTAAGACTATTTTTTTTTAAGAAATTTTATTCAGGAACAGTGTGTTTTTCTAGGACCTATCAGCCCCAAGTCAAGTAGTTGTTTCAATCTAGCTGTGGAGGGCATTTTCCAGGACCTATTAGTTACTAGGCAAGCAGTTGTCTTCAATCTAGTTGCAGAGGGCGCAGCTCCTTGGCCCATGTGGGAATCGAACCAGTAACCTTAGTGTTATGAGCCTGCGCTCTAACCACCTGAGCTAACTGGCCATCGCTAAGATTTTAAGGAATTCTCATAGAGCCATTGATTAAGCACCTGCCATACAATAGACCCAATGTTAGACCCAAGCCAGAAACAGCTGGGAGGAGCAGAAAAAAATTAATTATCACACTATTATCATCGCAGGTACCATGCAGTAACCATGCACCATATTCTGTTCATGCTCCCAAGGGCTTTCCATATATAAGTCACTCCATCCTGAAAGCACAGTATGACGTAAGTACAGTTGCTATCCACGTTTTACGGATGAATACACTGAGGCACGGAGAGCTTAAAGAGCTTGTTCCAAGGTCACACAGGTTGTCAGAGGGGTTAGCAGTTATTAAGCTCCCATTATGGCTAAGCCATTGAACCCTATCCCTGCAGCTAGCCCCACAGCCAGCCCTCAAGCTTGTGTCCCCACAGTGTCGGCAAGAAGCTGAGGACCCGAGAGGTCAAGTGACATTCTCCAAATTAGGATGCAAAGCAAGGTTCTGCCATTTGTGAAGGCAACAGGTATCTACTGGATGGCAGTGGGTTGGAAGACGATTCAGGTAAAGGTGCTGTTTTTGAAGAAGATACTGTCTAATGGCGGAGGTGGGCAGACAGCCAGGCAAGCAGGATGCCGGGGGTAGGTGTGATAATGGAGGATGCACAGGCAGCTGAAGGGAACCTCAGAGAGCTCTTCTCACTGCCTGGGGCTGATGGAAGGCTTTCTAGAAGAGGGGTGTCTGTGCTGAGACATGGAGGACCCAGAGAGAGAAGTGGGGAGAGCACAGCACTCAGAGGCAGTAGCTGAGCAAATGCCCCAGGCAGACCAGAGCCTGACGCTGGGGGAAAATGGACACCCCCAAGGGGCAAGAACTCAAGGAAGCACAGAGAATGTGATGATCATAAGGGCCACGTTTATTGAGCACCTTCTATGTACGGGGCCCTGGGCTGGGCTTTATGAGTCTTCTCATCTGATCCTAACATAATTGTACCCTCCAAGGTGGGAGCTATTATTCTGCCTACTTCCCAGAGTAGCAACTGAGGCTCAGAGAACAGAAGTGACCTCCCGGCAATCCCAACCCTTTGCACTCTGCTGCCTCCCTATTGGAGAAACATCTGTCAACCAGCCACCTGCTGCAGGCAACAAGAGTAATCATATTAGCTGACCTGCTCGTATGTGCCAGGCAGAACTCTAAGCGTTTTTTATAAGTGGTAGTTTAACCCATGCACTCATCTTATAAAGCAGGTACCGTTATCCTTACTGATGTTATTCCTATTTTATAGATAAGAAAATGGAGGCCTTGAGGGAGAAGCAGCTAGCTCAGGTTGCACAGCTAGGCAATAGCAAGACTGGGCTGTGCATCAAAGCAGGCTGGTTTCAGATTCCCCCCACTTAACTACCTGGTGGCCATTCAGATGGGTCTCCCCAAAATAGGCTCGCTGGGCATACTGCTGTCCTCAACACAGTTTCAAGCCCAACAGCAGGAAAGTCCGCCCAGGGAGGTGCTCAGGCCCCTACCCAACGCCCAGGGATGGGAACCAAGCTGGGCCAACCGACCACGCCACATGTGACGTGGAGCAGCTCATAAATGGACAATGTCATGGAGCTGTTTGTGCTGGGTGACGTCATGGTCCCAACGTGGCCTCCACCTCTTCAAATAAAAGAAGGTAATTGACTTAGTGTTGGGAAAGGCAGCCTCATCATTTCCCCGTCTGTCCGTGTCTATGTGTACTGCCGCTCCTGAGTTAGCTCATGCCAAAAAGTTCCTCTGAGCCCTCAGATGAGCCTCAGCATCATCATTGGCAGCTGCTTCCTGAGCTCAGGATGGGCTGTGAGGCTCCCAGGCAGGGAGAGAAGGTCTCATGGAGCAGCCGAGGCAGCTTCAAGGGAACTCAGTGCCCACTCCAGACCTCAGGCCACTCCCAGGCCAGGGTGGGCAGGAAGACGTAAACTCAGGCGCTGAGCACCTGCAGACTGCCAGGCTTTGTGCTGTAAGACCCATTGGCTCACCACAGCTTCTCAAAAAGCCCCATGAGACAGTGATTCATTCATTCTTCCTTCTATTCGGCAAGTCTTTCATCAGACATTTAGCAAATTCTTAAGAACACCCAGCTCAATGCTAAGCTTGAAAGATGCATGCAGGAAAAAAAAAAAACCACTCAAGTTCCTTCCCTCAGGGGGTTCACAATCCAGTGTGGAAATGGACAGTGATTGCCAAGTACAATGCATGTAGAGCACATGCAAAATAATGACTATGAGAAGTGTAAGGGTGGAGGCCTTGTCCTACTCCCTAGGTCCATACTAATGGCCACGAGCCCCATGTTACAGATAAGAAGGCTGAGGTTTTTAAACATAAGCAATGGGCTTGAGGGCTAAGGCCCACACTCCTTGGTGCAGCTTAGACGATCTCTTATGGTATCGGGTCTCTCTCAGCATCTTCCAGCCCCTACCCCGACACTCCACATCACAGCTGCAGGGAGCTACCTTCAGATCTCCTGTGTGCTCTCTCTCTCCTGCCTCTGGGCCTTTGCACAGGCTGCTGCAGCTTCCTGGAATGCCCCCCTCCTCCGCTGCCCCTCCAACTCCCAGTCTGCCCAGCTAATCCGTACTCATACTCACACTCATACTTCCTAGAGATACTATATTCAGGAAGATCCTTGGATCCCTGGGCTGGGCTGGGATGCCCACCTCCCAACCCACAGCATAACGCATATCACACTCTACTGGGATTGTCCTCCAAGCTCTTGAGAGCAGAGGCTATGTCAGGGTCACTATTGAAGCCCCAGCGCTCTCACAGTGCCCACATATAGTAGGTGCATGGTAACCGCTAATCAAATGTGTAGACAAAACAGTGAAACTAGGTCGAATGTGCACTGAACTATCTTCCACCTGCTTTATAAATAAGCAGAATGGGAGCATGGGCTTTGGAGTCAGAAAGAACAAGGTGTGTATTCTGATTGCAGCATCCAGTCACTGCGGCTCCTTGGCAGGTTGTCACCCTTCTGAGCCCCCGTTCTTTGATCTGTCAAATGAGGATAATAGACAGGGACACCTGCCCTGCAGGGCTGTGTCAGGGCTAACTGACCCGATTCACACAGGGGCGGTAACACGTGCCTAGTGCTTTTACTCGTCTCTTCTCCTTCACTAACTGTAAGTACCTTCTTCAATAAGAAATGTATCCATTTCGTACCTGTACCCCTTTCCCATGGCAAGCTGCCCGGACTAGTTCAGCACCCAGCATGTAGTAGATTGTCAGTAAGTGTTTGGTGAGTGGACAAATAGACGGATGAAAGTTAGATGACTGGGTGGATGGATGATGTGTGGGATTTGAGATAGGCAGATGGATGGATGGATACTATAATTTATTTATTTTTATTCTTTGCCATTCTAGCATTACAAATCAATATTTTTTTAATAATGCTATGAAAATTGATAATGGAGTGAAAATAATATATTTGGCTCTCAGATCCATTAATTTTGCACATCTTTTAGTCAACATCCCCTCCCCCCATTCACCACTAGGGACTGCACAATATCATTTTAAATGCTCTGATAAGTCCTGCAATACAAAAAACAAGCAACAAAACAAAACAAAAACATTTGACTTCATTTAACCCAGAGTTTACCAATGATAGTCAATGACAGCTTTCATTTTCTTTGACTGTCATGTCACATAACTTGGATCTACTTCTGTATCACACAACCTTGTGATTGTAAGCATAAATCGCCTTCAGAAATGTTTTACCTGTCAATCCCTTATTTGAAGTGCGTCTATGATGGAAAAGTCATTGTGTGTGTGCATGTGTGTGTGTGTGTGTCTGTGTGTGTGCGTGCACGTGTGTGTGTGTCTGTGTGTGTGTGTACGCCTCTGTGTGTGTGTGTCTCTGTGTGTGTGTGTCTGTGTCTGTGTGTGTGTGTCTATGTGTGTGTGTGTGTGTGTGTGTGTGTGTGTGTGTGTATTCTGATTATATGGGTTTAAAACAGTGCATTAGACGTTACATGCCCACCTTGCTAGTGATGGAACTTGCTGTGCAAATCGTGGTGACTCACCCCCCTGTTTGCCTCCCGTCTATCACCTATAAAAGGAGGAACATAATGGACTTGGCCTCTAAGTTTCTTTCCAGTTCCAACCTGGCTCTACACCGTGATTCTGCCTGTTTCCCAAGACATAAGTTCATGAATGGATCACCTACTATGTGTCTTCCCTGTGTTTCCTCCTTTCCTGAGATGCCTGTCCATTTCATTTGTCGAGGGACAGACATGCCATGAAGGGGTAAAGTACCCACATTTACTTCAAATGTTTAGATACCTTGATGCTGTGACTTAATTTTCCATGTTGGCTGCACTCTCCCACCCTCCACCCCAGGTCCTGGAAGGGTGGGCAGAGCATCTATGAGTATTTTCCTAACATGGTGTGGCCCTGCCAGGGATAGTCAGCTCCCAGCACCACTGCTCTTTTCCCAGCTTGGTGCCCACCAGAGCAAACTAACCCGTCACTGTGTTTTTATTACAGCCACTTGCTCCTTTGGCGTGATCCCTCCTCTGTCTCTCCAGACTCAGTGGTGGTGGCTGAGCCAGCAAACTGGTTCCACTCTGACTGTTTCCAAAGCTCGTAGCAGCAGCCTTAGGATCTCCACCATTGCGTACCCAATGAAGACTTCTGGGGGCTCTGCCGAGTCTCACTGGGCCCGGGGGACTCAGGAAATGTGTCTGTGATGGAGACTGAGGGCCTGGCACCTGGAAAGATGCTCAAAGACCTCTCAACGAGGGCTCCCAGAAGGTTGGAGACAGTCATTACTATCCCCACCATCACCCACCCATCACATGGGACCTGTCTGCAACCTTCGAGACGTGAACAGAGGTGGAGGGATGGGACATTGTGAATGGAACTGAACACTGGCATGTAAAATCCATCCCCCTGTACTCCACAAGGATCTCAGCTTGTCTGGGGCCTCCTCCCTGGGTGAGGAAGGCAGGCAGGAAGAATGCACTTACTAGGTGCTCAGTAAACACCATATTTAATTACATCAAATAAGCCATGGACTGTAATACGCAGTTCATTTACATCTTGCTTACAATAAATACAAGCTGCCCATTAAAATATAGCACACTTTTCATTGTATGATGAACCTGTGTTTCAGAGATATCTACATCTAAACAAGTCTCTTTACGAATCATCTATATCTGATACCTATTAAGTAAGAAAACCAAAGGGCAAATGGTGGGGAACCTAGTATTATTGTTGCTTTTGGTTTTGTATGTACAGTTGGTGCTGCTACTGACTTGCTTTGTAACCTTGGGGAAATCACTTTCACCCCTGGGCCTCAGTTTCTTCGTTATAACATGAGATCCACCCTCTTCTCCAGGTCCCCCATAGGGCTACTGTAGAAATCAAATAAGATTGGGGCAGTAACAAACCTCTCTCTGTAAGCTGAAACGATGTTTAAATAGGAACCTGAGGTGGTCAACCAACAGTAAAACCCTTGTTCAGTGTACCTGTTGTCTGTGTATTCACTGTGTGACGTTGGACAAGTTACTCCACTTTTCTGAGCCTCCTTTCCCCCCTCTCCCTTACAGAGACAAAGACATGGAGCTGCCGGGAGTATTAGAGGGGGTGAAGCTTGTAAGGTACTTAGCACCACGCCCGACACATGGTGAACCAGGCCCGTGAATCCTAGTTGCCATGAGTAGTATGTTATTTGGATTATCTGAGTTGTAAGAAACATACTTTGGGTGGCCTTCCTCTCTAGCTTCTTTAAAGCACCATTATATCTCCAGAGTTTTGCAGATAGCTTGCTTATTGAACAACCCGATAAATAAATGGATGGATGGATGAATGAATGAGTGAATAAATGAATGCACATTCTCAGGTGTGCAGCTGATACTGAGTTCCACAGCATAAGCTTCTTGAACCCCTCAGAGGCAAAATGATAACTACATCACCATGGAGATCACGATAGCTTCTCAGAGGAAGCTATTTCACAGAGGAAGAAACAGGTTCTGAGAGGTTCAGAAAGTTGCTCAAGGCCGTGCAGCTAACAAATCGACTCCAGCTCAAGCCCCCGAATACCTTCTGTGGGTTTTCCCTTTCATCCTCATACCCAGGGCCAATGTCCAGTGGTCTCTGACTCCAGTGACCAGGGCAGGCTGCTACCAGGTTGAGCGTTGCACAATTTTCCCCAATATAATTGTTTTCAAAAGGCGCCCTGGGAGGAACAACTGCCACAGCCTCCAGGCCTCAGACCCGGCCCCATTATGATCCCTCTCAGTGTAATAAATACATTTTAAGAGAAACAGATGCCGGAACAGTTGGACAGGAAGGGCCCAGGCATGTGACGAGGAATCTGGTTTGTGAAAAATCTGTCTATTTGCCAGACGGCAAGCAATATGGTGCAGACAGCCAGGCCTGGGTCCGGCTGCCAGACGGGCTGATCGGGCCTCCCCACTGTGTCCTGCAAGTCCTTTGGGGCCACTGTGCTCAGGTGCCCACATGGGCATCCAGCTATTGTTCCTGCCAACAAACAGGCCCCAGGTGCTGACGGCTACTCCTTAGTAACTTCAGCCACTGTAGCAGAGTGGGGACCTCATCTTGGGAGCCACAGTAGTGTGTGTAGGGAGTGGCAAGGCTGGGGAAAGCATCCTCTGACTCAGACCCAGCCATCTTCAAAGTGTGGCTTTTCTTTTCTTCCTATTGGCCTCACTCTCTGAGGGTGCTCGTTACCTGCAAGCAGCTACCTTGATACCTGACCCATGAAACTATGACAGGAAAGGGTGTCTTTGCTGCCTTTTCTGCCTGGTGAGAATCTGTGTCACTCTCCCTGCACTGGCTCTGATGGGAGAAAAAAATGCTGGCTCATTTGCAAAAGATGGCTTGGCTGCTACAGGGGCAGGGCCAGCTTTAGTGAGGCGAAGATGTCCAGAGCAGGCTTTCGTCCCCCAGGATCGACACCACACACCCTCTACTTCGGCCTGAGCTCACAAAACCTGCTCATTGTTTTGCAGGAGGACGTAGCCCGTGGGGGAACTAAGAAAGGGTGAAAACCAGTGGGTTCAGTCCATCAGTCAGTCACCATTTTTGACCGCCTCCTATGTGCTAGGCCCTGTGCTTGCACTGGGAATTCCATAGAAAGAAATCAGGCACAGTGCTTGCCCTCCCCAGGCTGATAGCTTTTAAGGGGAAAGAGAAGCAAACAGACATTTATACAGGAGAGGGATTAGTGCCAAGTTGAGGGAAGCAGAGGGAATGGTGGGAGCCTAGGGAAGCCAACTGACCCACCTAGAGGCAATCAGGGAAGGCACCCTGGTGGAGATGACAAGAAAGCTGTGACCCAAATAGCATATAGGAATTTTTCAATCAAAAGAGGATGGTGGAGCAGGGAGTGGGGAGAATGCTATTAGCAGGGAAAAAAAAGCGTGAGGGGAGGAGATTCAGGTTGCTGAGTGAGTTTAAGGATTCAGTGTTGTTTAGAGGGACTAAGTAAGGAGTGATGGGGAGAGTGGCAGGGCCAGACCAGGAGAGCACACTATCTAAGGTCTCTTCTCATTTTGAAATTGTATGACGCTCTGCCTTAGACTGGAAGTGCACTCCCAGTCAAGTTGAGGAAAAAACAATACAGGTTTCTCTGGACCTTCTGTGAGTGACCAGTGTTGAGAAAAGATTCCACTCCCTCTACGCGGCTTTTCCTCCCTGGGGAACTGGGCTCTTGGACATCTAACGCCCCTTAAGAGACACTCAGCTCTTCCAGGGGAAAATGTGGTGCGAGATGGCCAACATTTTGAAATGAAATGCAGGGAAAGAGTGAAGATATATATTTTCTGGAGTTAGGACCCTCTGTCTTTGCTCTAGTAATCAAGAGTCTCAAAGAATTTGCAGCAGCTGTTTCCTTTCCACTCAAGAAAGCACATTTTATGCATTCATACATGTGGCTCTTACTACTTCTGAAGAGGAAAAAAAAATACTGTTTGGATTAAGGATTGAAGAGTCTCATGCAGTTCAGTATAAGCTCCTCGGAGGAGGTCAGAATAGTTTTATTATTTGTTTCTGCACCTGTAAGGCCTAAAAGAGTGCAGGGCCCAGAGAACGGCTTAGTGAGGGTCTATTCAATGAATAAAAGAATGAATGAGGAAAATAATTTAAACAGTAAATAAGAGAGAGTCTGCTACAGTGCCTGACACATAGTAGGTGCTCAACTTAACAGCACATTCTTATTGTGAGCCCTGGATTCACAGGCAGGAGCCTGAATTATTAGTCTAGTTTGACCTCTAAAATGCTGTGAAACATGGGGCCAATCTCTTTCCCTCTCTAGACCTTACCTTCTCCATCAGCAAAATAAAAGTCCTTCCCGTTCAGATATTTTATGAAATGTATGAGAATTTGGCTGTGGTTAAAAAAATAAATAAAAGAATAGTCCGTACCTACAGTGAGATACTACTACACTCTCATAAGAATGGCTAAGATTAAAAATACAGACAACACCAAATGCTGGTGAGGATGTGAAGCAACTGGAACTCTCATACATCGCGGGTGGGAATGTATAATAGTATAATCACTTTGGGGAAAAAATATCTTATAAAGTTTCTTATAAAACTCAACATAACCCTAACCTTATGATCCAGAAATTCAGCCTTTAAACATTTACCAAGAGAAATGAAATATGTTCTCAAAAAGGCTTGTATAAGAATGTTCATGGGAGGGGGGCAGCCAGGTAACTCAGCTCTGAGCAACAAAGTTGCCAGTTCGATTCCCACATGGACCAGTGAGCTGCGTCCAAGTTGAGCTGCCGCTGAGCTTCCAACGGGAAGCCGAATGGCTCAGTTGGTTAGAGCGTGTGCTCTTAACAACAAGGTTGCCGGTTTGATTCCCTCATGGGATGGTGGGATGTGCCCTCCCCTCCCCTCCTCCCAACTAGATTGAAAACGGCAACTGTACTTGGAGCTGAGCTTGCACCCTCCACAACTAAGACTGAAGGACAACAACTTGCCTTGGAGCTGATGGGTCCGGGAAAAACACAATGCTCCCCTTCCCCAATCCCCCAACACTGTTTAACACTGTACCCTTCCCCAATTTCCCAATAAAATCTTTTTTTTAAAAATGTTCATAGGAGCTTTATTTATAGCAAAACTAGACATGGCCTGATAACCATCAAAGGGGAAATGAATAAATGAATGTTGGTATGTCCACACATTAAAATCCTATACAGCAGGAAAAAGAACAAACTGATACATGTAATGATATGAGTCTTGTTGAATGAAAGAAGTCAGACACAAAAATGTACAAATTGTATGATTCTGCTTATATGAAGTTGTAAAACAAACAAAACTAAGTGATCATGGGAAACAATGATAGCTCTTGCCTCTTGGGGTGAGGGGGGGCGAAGATTAACTGGGAAGGTGGCAAAGGGAACTTTCTAGGGGAATGAAGGCTTTGGGTTACACAGCTATTTGCATTTGACAAAACTCACTGTCAGTACACAAAAATGTATGCATTTTAATACATTCACATACTTTTTACATAAAAAAACTGTAAGCAAATATTGATATTGCATTGCCGAAACGTCTGCTTGAAATGCAAAAAAAATAAGATGGATTAATGGGTGGATAAAGTTTCAATAGATGAATAGATATGATAAAGCAAGTATAGAAATGCTAATGGTAGAATCTAGGTGGAGGATATAAAGTTTATAGTTTGTTGCAAACTTCTTTCAACTTTTCTGTGTTTGAAATATTTTATAATAAAATGTTGGTGAAAAAGGAGGATCTGGAACCCATTTAAGATTAGTACAAAATCCATCACCTTCGCCTCTCCTATTTGATATTTTAAAGATCAGTGATATGAAAAATGAATTAACTTTAGGAATTCCAAGGGCACAGATACACTCATATCCTACATACATTTTTCTGTCTCTGAACTCCTGGAAAAGGATAACCAATGACTGGGTAAATTATTCCTTATTCCTAAATGATACTAATCATTGGAGATCCTCTGGGACTTATAGTACCAACTCCAAGATAGACACGATGCTGATTCAGCAAACATTTATTGAGCTGGACAATGTGCCAGGCATCGGGTCATGTGGTTTCTTCAGCTTCATCTTCAAACAACTTAACAGGGAATAAACATGTTTTTAACCGTTTTACAGATCTCAGACCAAACTCAGAGATGTTCAGAAACTTACGTGAGGTCACAGAGCCATTGAAATGGTCTCTAGTGACTCTTATCTTTTTTTCTCTTCCCCCTAAAAACTTATGTGCTTGTTATGTTTTGCCTTCTAAAAAAAAATAACAGCTTTATTGAGATAGAATTTATTTACCTTACAGTTCACCCTTTGAAAGAGTAGCATTCACTGGTTTTCAGAAAATTCACGAAGTTGTACAACTATTACCACTTTTTATTTTCTTTATTTTTACCAACCCCCAAAAGAAACTCTCTATTAGCAGTCACTCCCCATTCCCTCCTATCACCAGCACCCAGCAATCACTAATCTACTGTCTGTTTCTATGAGTTGCCTGTTTTGTACATCTCATATAAATGGATTCATGTCATATGTGGCCTTTTGTGAATGACTTCTTTCACTAGCATAGTGTTTGCAAAGTTCACCTATGTTGTAACACATATCAGTACTTTATTCCTTTTTAAAACAAAATTGTGGTAAAACATATATAAGATTTACCATCATGACAATTAAAAAAAAATAATTCTACCTGCCACAATGAAGATAACTGGCAAATTTTTATCCCTCACAATGCTGGCAATAAAAAGTCATTTGTATAATACCCTGGTGATAAGAACACATGATGCATAAAACCCCTTATGATGTAACCACAGCCAACTCTTGGGACACAGTGATTAGTCTAAAGGATGGTCACATGACTGGGACAGGCCAATCAGGGACCTTCCCTGGGATTTTCTAAGTTGGAGGTAATAATAGGACATCTTGCTTTTTCTTATAAATCTCAGGATCTAAGCCCATTGGCTTAAGAATACTGGTGGTCATGAGTCCTTCATGCAAAGAATATTCTATGCCTGGAACTGTATATAAACCATCCCATTCAAACCTCACAGCAACCCTATGAGATGAGAACCTTTCCAGATGAGGAGACTGAAGGTCAATTTCAATTTCCCAATTCAATTTCCCAACGGAACACAGGTAATAAGATGAAGATTCAGAACCAGGCTTAGTGACCACACGATATGCCCAGAGGACTCCCAAATTGGGTTGATGAGGTCTGCCTGGAGCTGTGAAGGACCCCTTCCATTTGGAGCTGCACTGGTCAGAGTTATCCATTGCTCCCAGTCCGGACACCCAAATTCACACTGCCAAGCAAGTGCTTATCTCCTAGTAACCAGAGCACCCCAGCTAGAGACCTCTGAAGCAGTCACCTGGTCCCCAAGTCCTAGATAACCTAGTCTTCCATTGTTTCTGCACAGATTCTTTTCCTGTATAAACAAGATACAGAGCTCAAGATTGGCCTGTGGTTATAGAGAAGTGCAGGAATGAGTTCCCTGGCCATTGAGGATCCCTTCTTAATTCTGGGGGCACTTTTCCCCCCTGTGGTAGTCAGTCAATTACAGTGAACTGAAGGCAAAAGACAGTAACAGCAACAGGGATTGACTCGGGGGCTGGACATAGCTTGGCTCCGAATCCAAGCTAGAATCAGCCAGCTTGTCTCATTTGATCCTTAGAGGTAGATAATAGGAGTCCCATTTACAGGTGAATTAACTGAGGTCAGAAGGGCTCTTTGTAAAGCAGTTCTTATGAATTCTTTATTTACATACTTGCCACCACAGCCCATTATTCCCCTCAGACAAATGACAAAACTGAAGTTTGGAGCAGGAAGTGATTCAGCTAGGAGGTGGCAGAGTCAAGATTTGAACTGAAGACTCCAGAGCCTATGTGTCTGAAGCCAAGCTCACCTTTCCAGGTGCAGCTCTGCAGGTTCAGAGGAAGGAACGGATTGTGGCTGAGGCCTTTCAGAACCACAGAGCACGAAATTCAATGTTATTGATATCTTAAAATCCAAGGTTTTGTTTTTTCCTTTTTTTAAAAAAGCCTTATAAGTTCTGTGCTGCCTTCAGAAAAAATAAAGGAGAGGTGATGAGGTCTACCTCCCCCTGCTCACTCCTGCCCTAACACTCACCTGTTCGACCGACCATAGATGAACCCGGAGGCCTGAGCCTGGGGTCTATTGGCTCCTAGAACAGCTATTAATAAGAGGTGGCCATTGGAGGCCACCTGGTGCTAATACCATTACCGAGCCCACAGGGCGAGAGCGGAGGGCAGGCGGAGTGAGAAATAAAAGCAACTTTCGCCAGCTCTCCTCTTGGTTCCGCCCACTCAGTCTGACTGTGTGGAAAGTGCCAGATCAGATTAGAGCCACCAGTTGCTACATTATCCTGTCTTGACTTCAGTAAGGCTCATTAAGCTCCAAAAATCCCTTTCACGGTGTTTAGGACACCTCCAGAGGCGTTTGCTGTGTAAATATTATTCCACCATTAAATCCAGCAAGCAGGCCACTGTCAACAAGTGGGATTCGCGATGGTTCTGCCAAGGGGGCTGCCTGCCGCAGACGCCTGTGATGTGCAGCCAGGGGGCTCCGCCAAGAAGGCCGCGCCAGTGGGAAGCCCTTCCTTCTCCCGTGCAGGCCTCCTGCCCCTCGGGCCTGCTTAATGGGACCCGCCGCTGGGGCGAAATTTGGGCTGGGGGGTCACACAACACTGTCGGGGCCACTTGGAATGAGGGCCTGCCTTGGACAGCTGGCACTCAAGCGGAGCCCACTTCATCAGGAGTGGTGGCCTTGCCGGCTTCAGCCGTCTTGGCTAAGGCTGGGGCCTCCCCACACCCACCCGGTACCCTCCGCTTCGGCAGATGTGGGCATCCGTCTAGGGGAGGCTACTTTCGCCAGCCGGAGGCATCTTTTCTTGGCTGCCCTTGCATCTGCACACCCAGACCCGTTCTTGATTAATTTATGTATCTGGAGGAGGGAAATCGCTCAGTGATGAGCCATCGATTATTGTGGATGGATGACCTATCTGACTCAGCAGATGCTGCCATAGCTGCTGCTGCTGGGATGTCACAGGCGTTTTGCTTTTCTTTTTCAAAAAAAAAATAATAATTTGTTTATTTTTAAAGCTGATTTGCAGGTAGCACAGCTGGGATACAGTGACAGAAGATGGAGGACTTAAATATGGAAACTCAAGACACAGCACCTGGCCCGGGTAGGGTGGACATTCGTGCAACAAGTGTTCTTTGAACACCCTACTCTGTGCTAAGTGCTGGTCTGGGCTCTGGGGACTCAGCAGCGAGCAAGACAGGCGTGGTTCCTGCCAGGTGGAGCTCACAGTCTGGTGCCCTGGCAGTGTGCAATCCAACGCTTTGCACCTCAGGGTATGTGACGGTTCAGGGTCGGCAGGTCCTGACACTGTGGGAGCTTGGTAAATAGGGAGTGAGGTGATGTATACAAAACACCTCACCCTCTCTCTGGCATAGAGTAATTGCTTTTTTTTTTTTTTGAAGCTGTGTGGCGTTGAGATCATCCAAAGGGATTGTCTCCGAGCCTTAGTTTCCACATCTGTAAAATGGGGCTTCATGTAATATCTGCTCCATAGAGTTGTTGAAAGACTTTGTTTATCCACACATGGGCTTGTTTGACCTACAGTTATTGTGCACGTACTATGTGCTGGGCTTTGAGGGTTCAGCGGTAAATGAGACCCAGTGCCCCCCTCAAATTGTTCATAGTTCATTGAGGAGTTAACAGTAAATGTGATGGCCCATGGCCAGTGACGTGACGGGGTAACTCAGGAACACAGTGGAAGCCTCAGTGAAGGGTGCTTAATGTAGCTTGGCTGGGAAACAGGGGCCAAAAAACCCCTAGATCAGGAGTTAGCAAACTCTGGCCCACTGGCCAAATCTAGCCTACTGCCTGCTTTTGTGCAGTTCCCAAGTTAAAAATGGTTTTTGCATCTTTAAATTGTTTGTTCAAAGTCAAAATAACATTTCATGCCATGTGACCATTACATGAAATTCAGATTTCCGTGTCCATAGATAAAGCTTTATGGAAACATGGCCGTGCCCGCTCAAATGAGTTGTCTGTGGCCACTTTTCATGCAACGATGGAAGAGTTGAGTTGCAGCAACAGAGACAGTGTGCCCCACAAAGCCTAAAATATTTCATGTTTAGCTCTTTATAGAATAAGTGCCAATCACTGGCCTAGGGGAAGTGATGTGTAAGCCAAGAGCTGAGGGACAGGAGAATTGGTCAGTTGAGGGGGGATGGGTGGGGTGGGGTGAGGGGTGTGGAAAGGGGCAAGGAGAGGTTTGCTTTGCAGGTTGGACAAAAACCCTGGCATCTTCAAGGAGGATGCAAGGACCGTGAGATACACTGCAAAGCACCATGCCCCCTCGAGTTAGTATTTGGAACTGTGGAAGACAGGCTCATTGACAATCTGATTGGAGAAAGTGCAAGGGGAGTAATAATGATACTAGATCTCATTTACTAAGCACCTATTAGGTCCACTGTAGATCCCCCTAACAACCTCACATACAGCTTCCAAATGGACCTGAGAGAGGAGATCATTAATGCTCTTCAAAATGGAGTAATCAGCAGCTCAGAGAGGTGAAGATATCTGGTTAAGGTCACACAGCAACACACAGATCAGAACCTCAGCCTGTGGTACTCTCACATCAATGCCCTGAACCTACATTAATCAACCCAGGCGTTTGACTGCCCACATTCTGCAATGTTATAAAGCTATGCATTATTGGGGGGAACAATGAAGGAAAATAATTAAAAATGAAACTGGGCTAGCATCCAAAGTAGGATTTTTTTCGGTCACTCCCTAGATCCCCTCCATCCTGGATGTTTTATTCTGCCCCTTTCCCGATCCCAGGCTCCTCTGAAATCCAGCCACACCACTGGGAAGGGAAAAGGGTGAGGGGAGGAAAGCTAGGCTTCCCAGAAAGAGCCAACAGAAGAAAACTCTCTGAAATGGGTGGAGAACAAGGCAGAGTTGGCAGCTCCAGCCCCGGCAGCTGTTGGCTGTGCACAAAATAAACACAAGCCGATGGATGAGATCGGGCTGGGAAGCCACTTCGCCTCCTCACAGGCTTCAGGCGAAAGCAAGAGGTGCTGGGTGGCAGGCCTGCCAGCTGACGGGAAGTGACTCGGGGACGAGGTTTGTGCTTTTGGCTGGTTGGCATGACACTGGGGCGGTGACTCGGGAGGTCCAAAGTCCTGGCATTTCCTGTCTGTGCATCCTTAGCTGAGATCAGCCACCCATCTGAGCCTCAGTGTCATCATCTCTAAATGGAGACAATGGTACCTCCCTTTGAGGACAGTTGTGCAGTGGACACCATGGGGTGCTGCCCAGATGCCCCTTTAAAAAAGGTCTACTTGGGGCTGGCCGGGTGGCTCGGTTAGACAGCGAGATCTGAGCAACAGGGTTACCGGTTCAATTCCCACATGGGCCAGTGAGCTGCATCCAAGCTGAGCTGCCAACAGGCGGCCAGATGACTCAGTTGGTTAGAGCACGTGCTCCTAACAACATGGCTGCCGATTTGACTTCCGCATGGGATGATGGGCTGAACCCCCCGTAACTAAATTGAAAATGGCAGCTGGACTTGGAGCTGAGCTTGCATCCTCCACAACTAAGATTGAAGGACAACAACTTGAATTGGAGCTGATGGGTCCTGGAAAAACACAATGTTCTCTTTCCTGAATTCCCCAACACTGTTCCCCTCTCCAATTCCCCGATAAAATCTTTTAAAAAAGAAAAAGAAAGAAAGAAAGGAAGGAAGGAAGGAAGGAAGGAAGGAAGGAAGGAAGGAAGAAGGAAGGAAGGAAGGAGGAAGGAAGAAAAGAAAAGAAAAGAAAAGAAAGGAAAGGAAAAGAAAGGAAAAGAAAAGAAAGAAAGGAAAGAAAGAAAGGAAAGCCCACTTGCCCCAGCAGCTGGGAGTGGTGGTCATTGGTAGAGAGCTGCAGCCACAGCCCCTTCAAGGAAGACCCCAGGTCCAGAGACCATTCTCCCAAGGTGACATCCAGTGACTAATCACAGCAGGGTGTAAAGGGACAGATGGCGCTGAAGGGCCAGCCCAGCTCTAGGCTGTTGGCCAAGGCTCTCGTCCCGCCTGCATCCATGTTCAACTTCTCCCCCCGCCCACTTTCCCTCTTCCTCCCCCAACACAAGTGCCATCCCAGGACTCGTGCTAATACATGACGTACATGCTAAATTCCATCCCGCTCTGCCTCCCGGGCACCCGACTTGGGACTATGTGCTTGAGACATTCTATTTGAAAAGCTCCCATGGTACGGAGGGATTCTGTACATGCAAACAAGCCCAGGGAAGAGGAGAATTACGAAAGGACTGACTTCAGTGGGTCTGGAATCCTCGTGATTTCAAAGGCAAAGAACAAAGTAAAACAACAGAACATGTGTCCTCTTCTACAGCACCATCATTGACAAGGACATTTGCTCTACTAGTTGCCATCGCACACTGCAGCTTAGTTACACATCGGGCATGCACAACCAACCAAAGAGATCATGGTTCCCATTGGACAGATGTGAAGACTGAGGCCAAGAGAAATAGTGACATATCTACAGCTTGATAGAGTGCCCCCATGTGATCATTTATTCATCCATTCAGAAAATATTGAGTGCTGGGCTCTGGGGTCCCTCACAAAGCTCAGAGCAAAGGAGGGAGACCCATGATGAGCCAAGCAATGGTAATGATAAAGGTCTGAGATGCGTGATTGGTGGATGTAATGGGGGACCTAAAGCAGCCAGGGTGCATCACAAAGCAGGACTGCAATTCAAGTCTTCAAATCTGCATGAGCAGCTGCCCTACAAAGCTCTGTTTCAAGGGAGATAAATTGGAGAGGCTGGTTCCTCAGCTGCGGCTCCCCCCCTCCCCCAGTCTATCCCCAATTCTGTGCTTAGGAGCTATCCTAAAGGCCCCCAATGCCCCCACCCTCTTTTGCAGCGAAGGAGCCTACATCCCTTCTCCCAGCTTCTCCTCTGAAAATCCAAGTCTGAGTGAACCCAGTAGCTTCCAAAACAAGATGACCAAGCTTGGAAGAGACTTTGAGTCCTCTCTTCCCACTGTGTGTCTCCTGGTGAGCAGTCAGCTTCTTCTTCTGGGAATCAGAGTCAGAGTCTTCTTTCTCAATTGTTCTCTCTCTCGTAGGCAGAAGCATCTGTCCCCTGCAGAAGCTGTGTCCTGTGCTCAGGCATCCCACTCGGATCTTTTTCCTGGCAGCACCAAGGAGCTTTGCCAGCCTGGGGAGGAGTCTGTGAGGGTCACGGCTCAGTGTCAGCTGCTAGATTCCTGGAAAAAGCCAGGCTCAGAGAGAGAGGAGGGGGGTGGAGGGTAGAGCCAGAGAGGGGACCTTCAGAGCCACATGTGTGCAGTGGTGAGTGCAGAGGAAAGAGTGGCCCCACCTGCAAATCCACAGCCTGGGAGAGCTCCCTCAAAGAAACTCAAGGCACACCTGGCTTGCATGCCTACCGGCACAACTTCCTGAAGCCTGCTCCCTGCGTAGTCCTGCAGCCTCCGAGCCCACCGCCCCACATAAACACCCCAGGCTGATGCCAGGTTCCTCCCTGCTGTTCCTTCTGCCTGGAATGCTACTCCTCGCATGGGCTAGCGCCAACACATCTTTCCAGTCTTAGCTCAAATGGCACCTCCTCTTAGAAGCATTGCTGGCCAGTGCCAGGGTGTTGGTGCCCCTCCCATAGACCTTTCTCCAGCTCAGAGAGCACGTCACCCTGAACTGTAATTGTGGGTTGACCTGTCTTGTTCCATCACCAGTTTTTGAGCCATTCAAAACCAGGGACCACCAGGTTTTACTTATTCTGGAAACACCAGAAGTTAGCTTGGCATCTGGAACTTAGTAGGCACTTTGCCATTGCCTGAGTCCATGAGGACTGTCCCCGCTCCCTCTCCATGACTTCTTTCTTCAAATAGTCCCAAAACAATGGCTGGAATGGACATCACCTTCCCTGAACTCATATCCTCCATGCCTAGCGGCACTCCAGAAGGAAAAATTCTAGGGAAGATTCTCATTGGCCCAGGTTGGGTCATGTGCTTCCTGTAACATCATGTGGCCTGGGGAAAGGATGGCTTTGATTTGCCAAGCCTGGGTCAGGTATGGCTCCTGTGGCTGGGGGTGGGGTCAGACACATCAGGACCATGGGGAATGGATTTCCCACAAGACGGAGGTGTTCTGTGATGAGTATAAAAGAGGAGTGTGAGACCAAGAGTGACGACAGCTCTCGACCATAAGCAATGTAGCTCAATCTTGGGGGAACATTTTTTGTTTGCTTCACCAAACTATCTAATTGTTTTGTGGAATAACTGGTGGGTTTCCCCAGGGGAGATACTCTGAAAATTCTGATAATCAGAGCCTATATTGGATTATATGAATGCACCTAGTGGGTAGTCAACAAATATTTCAGCCTAGACTGGAGAGGTGGGCATGGGCAGAGTATGAAAGACCTTGAATGATACCATGAAAGGCTTGATCCTGTAGCTCAACACACTGTGGTCCTCAGACTGGCCATCTGTTTTTTTAAATAAAGTTTTATCGTGACACAGCCACACTCCTATTGCTTATGGCTGATTTGGCATGAGACCTGCAGAGTTGAGCAGCTGCAAGAGAGACCCTATGGCCCACAAAGCCAAAAATATTTCATTTCTGGCCCATTATAGAAAAAGTTTGCTGGTCCCTGTGGGAGAGAGAGAATGGGAGGTTTTATGCAGAGGAGTGTCAGAATAACCCCCTGTATGTTTTAGGAAGATGAGTTCTGTATGTATTCTAGGAATAGTAAGGAGTAATTGAAAGATAGAGTCAGTGGGCTTTACAGGTCATTTAGTTGTTGGTTGGTTGGTAAGTGGTCTCAATTTCAGATAGGGCTCCCCAGGAGCACACCCTGAGACAAGAAATCCGTGCAAGGAGTTCATTTGGGAGGCGATCTCAGGAAGCATCATTAGGGAAGAGAGGAAGTGAGGTAAGGAAAGGAGGTGGCCTGGAAGGGGGCATTATGAGCAGGTGACCACTCTGGGTGATTGGAGCTTATGCCTACTGGGAGACCCTGGGATCCGTGAGGATCATGTACCTGTGAGGGGAGAGGGAGCAGGGGTGCTTATGCTCCAGGTCCCACCTGGCATTGTTTGAGGGCTGTTCCCAGGGCAGTGTTAATTCCCCAACACTTGCAACTTTCTCTGTGCGTGAGGAGAGCAGGCTCAAAGCCAGAGGAAACCCATAAGATGCTGGCGTTGGCAGGTGTGCTCTGTGCCCCGCACCCAGGGAAAGGAGCCTGGTCACAGACATTGACTGACCCTTGAGACTGGTTTCCTCTGGCTTTGGAGGGAGCTGTCCTTGAGAATAGTGTTGGGGGAATTCCTGGAGGGACATAGGAAAGGTGGACAGCCTGCCCTCCTGGACCCCACAGGTGTTGACGGAACATTTATGATATGCTGATCTACCACCTGGCATGTCCAGGGGTGCTTGCCATGGAGCCTGGGGCCAGTTCCCACACATCGCTAACTCTCAGCGTTTTCTTGTGTCAAATGAGGCAGCGGTGCCTGCCTGTCATGAGGATGAAACAGGACACTTAGCACGTTAAGTTACTTTTTGTAATATCCCAGTTATTACAAATGGGATGCCATTCAGTCATCCCCCATGTCCTTACATTGTCCTCTGCCTCCCCAAACCATTTTCCCAGGAAACAGATCTGCATGCACTATGTGGGCTTGGAATGCACGTGGGGCTCAAACCACGGAGCCAACACACCCCGTGGCACTTGAGGAAGCCACTTCACCCCTCTGGCCTTGGCTTCCTCTGCTGCTAACACAGGACTGGAGGATCTGGCTGTTTCATGAAGTGGGCAGGTGGAAGGGTTGGATGAGATAATATGTGTTCAAAGCGGATTATTAGCTAGAGATTGTGGGATTTACTTCTTGTTACATAGGCTTTTCTTTCTTTTTTCTTTTATATATATATATATATATATATATATATATATATTTCCCTCTCTAGATAGTGACCACTTTATATCCCAAGTGCCCAGTGGGTCCACATAATGGGTCCTTTGCCACATAGTGGGTTCTCTGTGTTTGTTTAGTAAACAATTGTGCCTGGTAGATAAGAGGGCTTAATTAAATAAATGAATGAATGAACAAATGGAATACATCAGTGAGTGTGTGAGTGAGTGAGTGAGTAAAGAGAGAGTCAACTAAGATTGACTGAGTACTAAGTTCCCTGAGTGCTAAGTCTGAGATTGACTGAGTACTGAGCTCCCTGAGTGCTAAGTCTGAGATCGACTGAGTACTAAGCTCCCTGGGTGCTAAGTCTGAAATCGACTGGGTACTGAGATCCCTGAGTGTTAAGTCTGAGATCGACTGAGTACTGAGATCCCTGAGTGCTAAGACTAGGATTGATTAAGTACTAAGATTCCTTGTGCAAGCCTTTGCTCTGCTTGTTTCTAGCTGTGGAGCTTTCAGCAAGTCCCTTTTCTTCTCTGGGCCTCAGTTTCCCGATTTGTAAAACAGAAAGGTGCTGGGAGTCGTTCCAGTTCTGAAAATTGAGGGCTTGCTGGCCTCATCCCAGATTGTCCCAGGCCTGACTGTAGGGTGATTCAGATGACACTAGCTTGTCTCCTGGGTCCCCTGGGACCCAGCCAGATGCTTCTTTTCCCTCACGATGCTCACAATGTGTTTTCTGACACACCTTCCTAGCTGGTATTTTTTTTCCCTTTATGTGCTAGTGTTAATCAGTGGAGTGGAATGTTTCTAAATCTGGTTAGGTATCAGCGTCAGCCTGGTTGTTGATTAAATGCAGAGTCCTGGGCCCCCCCCCCAAGACCCACTCAGTGAGAATCTCAGGGCGGGGGGAAGGGCCTGATGTCTGCACTGTAGCAAGCTCTCCTGAGGTTATCAAGGCTGCTGACTTTGGGAACCCTGGTGGTTCTGGCTTAGTGCACAGGCTCTGGGCTCCTGTGGGCACCTCTGACTTGCTGTGTGGCTTGGGAGAATCAACCGCTCTCTCTGATCCCTGTTTCTCTCTATTATAAACATGGAGTTAACCATAACCCTCCCTCATGGCAGGGTGAGGCTGAAATGAGACTATATGAAGCCGCAAGCAAATTGCCATCCTTACGGCAGGCCAGAGTTCTGCCCACCACCTCAGGTGTATGCAAGATGTCACAGCTGTTTATTTTCTATAAATTAATCTAATTTCTACTTCCAGCCCCTATCCCACTGGGCAGGAGAAAAACATCACCTTGTATAGGTACCCTGAAAGCCCAGCCCACACCCCGCCCGCAGGGTGGTGCCACGGCCAGGACCTTAGTTTTGAAATACTCACCGGGAAGCCATGGACCCCGCTCAGACTTGCATTGCCTTTATCCATCCCCAATGACAACACCAGAACCGGCGATCTGCTCGGATGAGATGGGAGACAGAAAAGATAGAACGCCCATCGAAAAAGAAGCACACACATATACCCAACAATTTACATTCAAAATATTATCTAGACATGTTTTTTTCCACTCCTCCATCTCACATTGCCTATATTTGACCTTCCCTTAACCACTGAATAGGAGCGCTTCACTGGGTAGACACACTGAAAGGATAATTTCTAAAGAAAGGAAAAATTATGACTCCAGTGCAATCACAAAATAAACACGTGTTGAAGATTGCATGTAACTCATTAATTAATGAGGGGACTGGAAAGATGGCACGACTGGTTCAAAGGCAATTTCAAACAACACACACACACACACACACACACACACAATCAGCAATGCTGGCGCTCATTTACAAGTAGATGTGAAATTGGTCAATAATTTTAGGGCAATAATCGATTGCATTCCACTGGACAAAATTCATGTGCATTTTTATGGCATGACTCATTTGTACTACTATGAGTTTCTTTTTTTCTTTAAAGAGCTATGAAATAGTTCAAAGACAACGAATGGCACACTCACCTGGAGGGTTGTGCTAAACAGAACATCCGGCAATCTTTTATTTGTTATGTTTCGCCTATATCAGCATCATTCGCAATTTTTCCTGACAGTACAATACTGCCACCCCCATGCTAGAAGAGGAGAAAAGCTATTTTGTGTTGCCTGAGCCTCAATTTCTTAATCTGCAAAATGGGCACAGTAGGGACAGCCCAAGGACAAGAGTCCCAGCTGTGACAAGTACAACGGGAGAAGTGACGTGTGTCACAAGAGGGTTTCCAAAACCTCGTCATGTGTGTGTCCCCCCTTCTTGATTTTGGTCACATCCTTGTTCTACCTTTAAAGAGTTACTATTTCCTTTTCCACCATTTTGATTTGATAATACTCATG
>NW_017731425.1:4429423-4459122 GCF_001890085.2 Hipposideros armiger | reverse complement strand
ATAGATGAGGGAAAAGGTTAGCTTGGGAAGGTTAGCTTGCCCGAGGTCACTCAGCGTAAAGAACTCAGAGTGGATTCTCTCCACCCTGCCTTATTTGCCGCTTACTCATCACTGTCAAGCTCCTGGAAGTCTTGCTTTTTTGTCTAGTTTGTGGTCGGACTTCCCCATTGCGATGTACACTGAGTTCCATGATGATTCCTGGTTGATGCCTGCCGGATTTTGTTCAGGTCCTTCACCCCCTGGAACTCTGCTGGCTTTCTGATCTTTGCTTTAGCCTTCAGAAATGGCCACTCTTTGATCTGGTCTTTCCAACTGCATGGAACCCTGTGACTCATTTTCCCCATCTGTATAATGGGCAGTATTATCTGGACCATCCCTACGACACCATCTGATACTTGAGGGTCTTTGGAGATTACAGTGTCTCCTATGCTTTGGGGGGCCATGAGAATGACAGTGGCAATTAGAAGGCTTTGGCTCTCAGGTGCAATAGCTCAGGCTCCAGAGCCCAGCCCTGCATAGCTCTGAACCAGAGGAAGGTTAAGTCACAGCTTTGATCTTCATAAGCTTTGTGACCTTCACCCAGTGGCTTGCCCATTCTGAGACACAAGCCCCTCACCTCTCATAGGAGGTAACCTTTCTCCCTGGTTCCAGGGCTACTGTGAGCGATCCGTATAGGCTCATGGGCACCAGGGTCCTTTTAAAATTGTCCACCTGGCGACAGAAGCCATCGTTTACCACTCTTGGAACCACAAAGTGTCCGCTTCTTTACTTGTTTTTTGGGGTTTTTTTTTCATTTCTACTGTAACCTGAAAAAACCACCTATACCCTGAGTGATCATCTTATAACCGGAGACTTCTCCATGACTTCATGGCTGGGCTGATGTGTGCTTTCACAATTACGAACTTGCTGAGTAAAGACCAAACGGCCTCCCAGTGTTGTTCCGGTGAAGACCTTGCAGGTGTTTGAAGAGCAAGGTACAGTGAGGGAGTTAACTCATTACGAGGTTCACAAAAGCACAGTGGCCTTGGGGGACGTGCGGTGAGGGTCAGCTCCAGACTCACATGTGAGTGCGTGTCACTACACCCCGGCCCTGCACAGGACCTTCACTGGCAAGGAGGGTGGTAGGAGACATGCGGTGAAGACCTTTTCCTGTCCCTGATATCAGGAGTAATTGCATTAGATGTTCATTTCAAGATGGTTTCAAAATCTGGTTCATGCAAAGCAGACCACCTTCTTATGTACTCAAGGGATATAGCTCTAAAATCAGCAGATTAAGTTAAATTGGAGGTCTGATTATCCTGAGCTAACAAGCAAAGTCTCACCATTGTGCAGGACATTTTGAATCGCACCCCTATCTCAAAAGGCATTCTCTGCATACCGGTTAGGAAACAGACCAGTAGTGTGGCGGCCATTGCTACTCTCCTACCCCAAAATCCATTCTCCCTGTCTTCCATAATGGCAGGCTTTTTATTTTACTTGAGGTGTTGCTATGCCCAGCTAAATGGTTTTATTCCCTCCTCGGCTTGGATATAGAATTGCTAATATAATGTAAGCTGAGGTTGTTAGGTGGGATTTCTGAGAAGGTTCTTTACAAAGGGTAGATGGACCTGGGAGGCGTGCTTCCTTCCCTCTGTTTTCTTCTGGCAGGGAGCATAGATGCAATAGCTGGAGTTACCGCAGCCATATTGTGACCATGAGGCACCTTGCCCTAGGTGGCCACATCCTAAGAATGTTAACACAGAAAAGACTGAGTATTTCCTGATTTCTGTGACACAAGAAAAAAATAAAACCTCAATTTATTTAAACCATTGTTATTCTGGATCTCTTTTATAGTCCTCATTGCCGTTCCTAACTGATGCAGAGTTTACTCATAGAAGCAGAACTAGAATGCCATCTTTCTACATTTAATCTGGCATGGTTCATTTGGATTCAAACAAACAGCATTTTCCGTCATATTAAATAATGTTAATAATTTAAAATTTATGGTTTCATAGTTATGTGTATCATTACAACGTGAGGCTTCCCACAAAAATAAGACAGAAGGAGTTTATGTGCTGACTTACACTAGTATAAATTTAAACTAAGTTTACAAATACACAGATTGAAGTAAATATTAGAGGCCTCTTCATTTTTGCTCCTTAAAAGAGGTCTGCACATTAACTGAGCTTAAGAAACGCTGGACTTGGGACTTGCCTGCAGTTGTGGCCAGGACTCCTTGTCCACACTCCCGCTTGTGGGAGAGGATCAGGAATTCTCATTAGCAGGTGAGAAGAACCTAAGCTGGGAAGCCTGGGGTTTGGCTTGAAATGAGGACGGGGAATATAAGAAATGCTTTCTTGAGGTCTGAAAAACTTTCCCACCGAAGACAAGGACCCACAGCATTTGTCTTTTCAGTGTTTTCTGGCCCAGAGCAAGGCTGGAAAGCAGAAACTCTGCAACACCTTGTGAGAGGCTGTTTTTATGGCGTCCCCTCAAGTGCCTGGCCCGGGAAAAACAGGGGCTCCCAGGGAAACCCGCCTAACGAGGTTTCCAGCTTGGGTCAGGGGAAGCTGCTGTGACCAGAACAAATTTGTCACCCATCCAGCCAGGACTTAGGTTTCCCTTACCGTGGGCCAAGTCATGTCCTTCAGTGGCCCAGTCTCTTCATCTGTGAAATGGGACCATGGGGACAGCAAAGCATAAAGGACCATCTGTGGATTGAAGCAGCCCAATAATGCATGTTCGCCCAGGAGATATCGAAGTAGGGCGAGAGGTCAGAGCAGAGTTAACTGAGTTTGTTTAAGGTATTTCTTTTCCTTCCAAAGGGATATTTATTGTAAACTTTCGGTTGCAAATGACATTTCCAGGCCTGATCTATTTGCGGCCTTAGTCATATTGAGATGAATCAGAGTAAAGTCTTGGACTAGTGGGGGCCTGAGTGCATATAAATGTGGGGACCAAGGCTGAGCCCTTAAACAAGCTCAGCGCTAAAGGAGGCTCGAGCCGGTGGAATCATGAGAAACAGTATCCAAAAATCTCTCCTGCTAATCCTCAAGGTTACTGCAGAAGGTGTTTGTTTCGGGCGGGTTAGGAGTGTGCAGAGCTAGTGCTGAGTCTAGTGAGGTCAGGTTGAACAGGAATAAGCCCCAAGTTGTCCTACTGGGTCCATAAAGTCAATGATGCAGGTTGTAGTGGTTTATTATTCTTATTCTTATTCTTATTACAACATCGGGCATTTACTGTGTGCCAGCCATATTGCCAAGCATCTCTCTATATATTATTTCATCCCAAAGAGGCAGTGGATTCAGCCCAGCCAGGGGCTGAATCGGGCCAAGTGAAGCACCAGGGTGCCTGGGAAATTCTGGATGATGACCGAGTACCGCGTAACATCCCTTAGGGGACATAGACACACCTGGAGTCATCTATCTATGGCCTGTCTTTCCTGCTAGACTGTGAGCCCCATGGGGGCAGGTACTGTCTCTGGCTGGAATACCCCAAATCCACTATTCAGCATGACAATTGACACAAGTAACTTCCGAGTTCATCCTTGTTGGGTGAATACATATGGGCATGAAGGAAAGCCAGCCTCCTGGCAGACACTCAGGCCTTTAGTGGCATAGTGATCTATTTGCTACTCCCAGGCCAACCTTAAATCACACAGGTGAATGATGGCCCTGTCATCCAAGATGTCACCCTTCCTCTGGCTTTGAATTTCTGCTCTATCAGTCTACCAGCTAGAAGAACTTGGACATGGGAACCCAAACCTCCGTTTCCTCATCTGCAAATGAGGATGATAATTGAACTTGAGGGAAGTTTTGAACGTTAAATAAGATATGCACGCAAAGCCTTTAGCACAGTTCTTGGAATAGAATGTGACCTTGTAAGTTATTGTTACAGGTATTATTATGCGTGGAGTTGAAATTTTGGACCTAGCTCTAAGATTTTCGACGTTTTCTGTTAAATTTCACCTCGCCAGAGTCAGCTCACTCTCCAATCACTCCCGTCTTTAAAGGTCCTGAGGTCATAGCCTGTCATGAACCCAGCCTCCTGTCATTTAGACACTTGATCATGGGTACGTGATGTCCCCTTCTGAACCATCAAAAACAACCATTTAGAATTCCATGGCCGAGGCAGAGCCACAGGGTCCGTTTGATGGCTTGGCTCCATTTCCACAAAGGCAAAAGCAGTGGTGGATCAGCGAGTTCGATGAAATGGTGTTGGCCTCACTTACCAGGCAAAGAAGGACACAGATTTGATCCAAAAGTCCCCAAAAAGGCTTGAATAATAGTCAACCTTGATCTTGTCTGTCTGCGTGCCAAGCTAAGGATTTCACATGCTTTATCTCATGTAATCCTCAAAAGGACCTGAGAGGTGACTCCTGTTATTGCCCCTATTTTAAGGCTAAGTCACTGAGGCTCACGGAGCCCAAAGTCATACAGGACAGTGGGCAAAGTGGAATCTGAACACGGTTCTGTTCAGTTGAAACTTTTAACCCAACACTTCGATCGTGTCTGCCTCAAAGGCTTTTATTAGATGTTGGCTGCAGTCCCCTGGGCTGTGGGAGCCCAGGAATCTGGGGCTTGAAGGATGGCATGGCAAGGCGTCTAGAATCCCACCTCAGAGCTCGCCCACAGCCATTCCCGAGGGCTCTCCCTGCACCACAGGCTGCCTTGGGAAGCGCTGACTTCCCAGCTGTACGACTCCCTGGCTTCAATCACAAGCCTCTTCTGTGGATGAAATGACACTCCCCTCCAGGGACCAGCACAGCAATTTGTTTTGGCTTCGTTCAAAGCCAAGCTCAGTGGTGAGGGCCTGGTTTCCCACTCCGGAGTGACTCAGAGGATCAGAGATGAGATGAAAGGTTTCAAAGGAGAAGAGATGGAGCCCTGCCTACCTTCGGATGTATAATACCAAGGTGTGCCTCCCCGTGTTTCCTCAAGGTGAGACGTAGGAGCCAGCCCACGCATGGGCTTGACAATAGGGGAAGCGTTTTCATATCAGCCAGTTTTTTTGGCACCTGTTTAAACACAGTTGCATTCATTTATTCTATCTTCTTTTGATTCATTTATTCAGCAAGTATTTATTGACTCCTTACTATGGAGAGAACATTGAGCTAGATCCTGGTGATGATGCAGGGCGCGGGATGGCAGTATCGCTGACCTGGGGGAGCGGCTGGTCCATCGGAACAATCTAGTAATTATGGGCGGTCCCAGCAGGCACGGGGTTAGGGAAAATACAGGTGGCCATACTACCACTGGGCCTCTTAGCATGATTACAGGGGAAATTTAATGACCTGGGAAAATCTTTATGCTAAAATGTTAAGTGAAAAAGCAGGCTGCACAATTTCTCATGGAGCATAATTCCAACTTTATTATAAAAATATATGTGTACGTGAATAAAGAAAAAGGCCCATAAGGAAAAGCATAAAAATGTCAACAGTGCTTATCGCTGAGTTGTGAGAATTAAATATTCTCCCTTTTACCTTCATACAAGGCTCCAATTCCCAACCACAAGTAGGTATTCATTTCATTTTATAGGTTTGTATACATTTTAATTATAAAGTAATTTATACTCATCGGGAAACTCGAAAGTCCCTACCTCCCCTCTCCCCACTCAAAACCCCATTATTTTAAAGTGTGACGTGTACCCTTTAGGACACACACACACACACACACACACACACACACACACACACATTACGCTCCTATAGCATCACTTTTGTTTCTGATTTTATTTGTATTCTGTTTATAATATGGTTTGTTTCTTAATTAAAGAAATATATACTTACATAAAATATGTATACACACACATACACAAAGTGTGATCAAGAACTACGGTGAATGTTTAAATTTAAAAAATTTTTACAGTAAAAGACACATTGCCATTAATCCCCCTCAAAATATTCCCTCTCTCTTCGAACACACTTATCCCATCGTTCTTGCCACTTTCTGAAGCAGTTCTGGAAGTCCTCTTTCATGAGTGTCTGTACTTTATCCTCCATTATGGTACTGTTCCATGTCACACATCGCTTCTGATATGGCAATGCCTGTCAAATAAAAACATTATGGTGTGTCCTCATCCACCTTATTCACCGGATCTGGCACTGTGTGACTTCTGGCTCTTCCCCAAAGTCAAAATAACCATGAAAGGTAAACGTTGTAACTTGATTCAGGACATTGAGGCAGCCATGACAGCGCAACTAAAGACACTCAAGAAAGAGGACTTCCAGAACTGCTTCAGAAAGTGGCAAGAACGATGGGATAAGTGTGTTCGATGTGAGGGGGAGTATTCTGAGGGGGATTAATGGCAATGTGTCTTTTACTGTAACACTTTTTTTATTTAAACATTCACCGTATCTTTTAATCACACCACATACATGTACAATTTCTGCAACTTGCCCTTAACAATATACTTTCATCATCTTTACATAACAGTACATGTAGATCTACCCCCATTCTTGTTGATAGCCGAGAGGTATTACAAAGTATGGCTGTATGTAGCACACTTAACCACTTAGCGATGGACATCTTTAAACAAATACCTTTGCATCATACCTGTATAAACATTTTAGAGGACAAATTCCTGCAAACAGGCCTCCTGGCTGGGTCAATGGGTATAGCATATTTTAAATCTGTTATTCAATTAATCCTGAAATAACCATCGTACCATCTGGGTGAGTGGCAGAACAGAGTTTAAAAATTCACAATAATACTTCTTGGTCCCATCTTACAGGGGGACGCAATGAGGCCCAGGGAAGGCAGGTCCTGGCAGAAGCCCGATGGTGAGCGAGCCCACGGCCAAGTCCAGAAGTCAGGACAGACTCCCCTCAGGGCTCTCTCCTCCCCCAGCCCAGGCCCCTACTCACTTAGGCCAGAACCCCAGAGACCCCTCCACGTCCCTCCTGCCCTCCCTTCCTTCCCTCCAGGCTGCCCTGTCTTTGGCCCGAGCTGGATTATTGACAGCACTTTCCATGTGTGGCCTTGTGGGTGGAATTATTGGCCCTTAATTGAATTGAAAACCAAAGGAGATTGAGTTTTATGGGGAGTGGGAGGCCATTGGAGGGAGGAAATCAAATGCAGAACAAGTATGAAAGGTTCTGGGCGGAAGATCAGCGGCAGGTGGGAGTGTGGGGTTGCCTAGGCTTGTTTATGAAGCTGCCACATTTAAGGTCAGTCCCTCCCGTGGGCCCTCTGTTCTCTCTCCCCGTGCTGCAACCGGACACCGTCCTCTCCAATGGTGCATGGTGCAGACGCTACAAAGTACCTGGACTCCCGTGCACCTGGCTGAAAAGGGGTGCTAGCTCCTAGTGACTCCTGGGTCCTGGGTCTGGCTGTCCCAGGTGAGCTAGAGAGGCCAGGCCCTCACTTCAGGAGGCTGATCTGGGAAGAAAGCATGTCTGCATCATCTCCATAGGCACTGTCTCAGAAGGCCAGGTAGAAGGTGAGAAATGGGATCACAAAAGTCCTACTACCAGAAGCCTTCTGTGAACTGAATTGTTTCCCTCCCAAATTCATGTGGAATTCAATGTAACTGTATTTGGAGATGGGCCTTATAAGGAGGTAATTAAGGTCAAATGAGGTCATAAAGGTGGGGCCCTGATCCCATAGGATTAGTGTCCCTACAAGAAGAGACCCCAGAGACCCCCCTTTCTCTCTCTCTCCTGGGCATTCTCAGTGTGGAAAAGCCACTGAGCACAGAATTCGAGGGTAACCATCTACAAGCCAGGACGAGAATACACGCCAGGAACTGTATCAACTGGAACTTTCTTCTTGGACTCCTGGCCTCCAGAACTGTGAGAAAATTAATTTCTATTATTGAAGCCACTCAGTCTAGGGCATTTTGTTAAAGCAGCCTGAGCAGACTCACATACAGCCCATCTGGGACTCAAACTCAGGGCTCCACATTGCCAAGCCCACTGATTTTTTTCCCTCTCCGTCTTCATCTGTCCATCCCTCTGTGTGGCTTGTGTTTCTACATCTGCAGACTGGCTTGCTTGAAGGTTGGGCTCCGAGGTTATAGATTATTTATTTCTGCTTCCTAGGGCTCAGCTCAGTGCCTCGCGCACCTCGGGTCCGCAGAGAGCTTGGCTTAATGAATAGATGCATGTTTATAGAAGTAGATGAATATTCATGGAGCTGAGAACATTGCTGGGTGGTGGCAGGGGTAGGAGGATAAAACAGCTTCTCCAAGGAGGTACTTACTCACGGAAGAGAGAGGTGTGAGCTGCGGCCAGCAGGGTGAGCACTGATGGAGGGGTAGTCCAGGTGGAGAGATGGTGTGCGCAGGAGCAAGGTGGCTGTTCAGGGAAAATAGCAAATGGCTTTCAGATCAGCCAGAGAAAGTGGCAGGAGATGAGAACCAGAGGGAGGCAGAGGCCATATTGGGGAACCCCTACATTCCAAGCCAAAGGGCTGACTTTGACCCTATTGCATTTGATTCTCAAATGTGTCTTGCAGGACCTCAAGGGACAGGCACCATATTCCTGAGATAATACAAACCCCTGGATGAACACGGTGCATCTACCTGGAGGGCTAATTAACGTTTTAGGGTTAATTATTTTTAACTACAAGATTTGCAGCCTTGCAGATGGTTAGGCACGCAGTCTCTGGAGTTACTGAGTTCAAACCTTGATTCAAATTGCTGGTGGCGTGACCTTGGGCAAGCCATTTTGTCTCTCTCGCCTCAGTTACCACAGCTGTTAAGTATAAATAATCACATAAAAACCTGTCCATGAGCGTTTGTTGCACTTTATTCATAATAGTCCCAAACTGGAAACAGCCCAGAGGTCCTACAATAGGTGACTGGACAAACTGTGGTATATCCATGTAATGGAATACTACTCAGCAACAAAGAGGAATGAAATGCTGACACCCACAACAGCTTGGGTGGATCTCAAAGGCATTATGCTGAGTGAAAAAGGTTACATGCTGTATGATTCCATTTATATAATACTTTTGATGTGACAAAATTCCAATGATAAAGAAGAGATTAGTGGTTTCCAGGGATTGGGGTCGAAGGGATTGTGTGATTATTGTGGGGTAGCCCAAAGGAGTTTCTTTGTAGGGACGGAACCATTTCGGACCCAGAGTGTGATGGCTACTTTTCATCTATACCTGTGATAAAATGTCATAGAACTGGATATAAATCCACAAGAGTGCATGTCCATGATGATAACATCCCAATTCATTGCGTGGCCTTGTACCAAAGTCAAGTTCCTGCTTTTGACAATGTACTAAGGCTATGCAAGATATTGTCATCATTGGGGGATGCTGGGAGAAGGGGGACATGGGAGCCATCTGTACTATTTTGGTAATCCCTTGTGAGTCTTAAACTATCTGAAACTAAGAAGGTATTTTAATAATGCAGATAATCACCGCCCCTACTTCGCAATGTGGATCACGAGGTGATTTATTAAAGTACCTGGCACCCAGTAAATATGCGATACACGTTAGCCAATGTCACTATTCACCTTCTGAAAGGGGGCAAGGTAGGGACATGATTCTGGAAGCCTCGCTGAAGCTGACAGAATTTCCTGATGGAAACTCTTAAGGTTGAAAGAGTATTCAGATTTAATCTCTCAAGAAAAAAGAAAGGAAGGAAAGGAGGGAGGGAGGGAAGGAGGGAGGGAGGGAGGTGGGGAGGAAAGAAGAAAAAGGAGCAGCTCTGGCTTGTATATGAGCCTGCACTTCTCCGTCAAGCGACACCTCGAAATGCTTTGCAAGTTCCTTGCGTAACATCTGTTAATCCTGTGATGTCAGGGCCCCAACTTACTGAGCCTGGGAAATCACTGCTGTGTTTTACTGACTTCCCCACAGTTGGCAGTTTCCCTCGGAATCGCCGTGTTAATCAGAAACACACCGTCCATATTGTCAACACTTTGTTTAACCACTTCTATAAATTCAGCATTAGTGTTGGAGCCGTCCCGAGTTGATGGATGAAATCGGCGGCTGCCCCAGACAGCCCAACCCCATAAAACAAAGTCCAGGGCAAGAGGCTCTAAAGCAGGAGACACTTGACATTCACTGGGACACATGACACGGTGATGACTCACCTTTGGGCTGGAAAGGATGGCAGTTTCCCCGAGGAAATGACTCCAGGAGCAAGGGAGAAGTGAGAACACGCTGGCTGCTGGTAGGTCCTGGCGAGGGGTTTCCTGGAGAAGTGTCTGCCCCACAGATTCGGGACATGTCTGGAATAAAGCCAGGGAGGAAGAGGAAATGGAGGGCGCTTCGGGGAGAACAGAGTCCCTGAGGCGGAACGACTGGTCCACATTGGCCAGATAAAGCCCTTCCATGTGAAGCATGCAGCTTTGATGGATGTGACCACCAATAATGATTGTAGATGGGGTGCATTTTCCCCCAGAGTGTGTGGCCTTCTACACCATTCTAAGAAGTTGGTATGGAAGAGGCGTCTTCATCTTCCATTGGTCTGTGTGGTATCTGTCTGGTTCATGGGTTGATCACAGACCCGGGGGCTGGCAGACCAAGGCTAAGCTCTGGCCCTATCTTTTGAGCCAGGACCCGCACTGCTGTGAGCCTCTCTCGGGAGATGTTTCCAATCCCTTTTTGAGCACCTACTGTGAGTCAGGCCAGATGCCAGGGAAACCACCACGAACAAATGAATATGGTTCTACTTTTCCTGGACTCAGAGTGGCTGAGGGAGATGGACACTGGCCAAGAAATGAAGGCAGAATGTTAGAACAATGTATCTAACAGAGGCTCCTAACTCAGTTTTGGGGATCAAGGCAAGCTGCCCCAGGAGGTGATATTTAAGTGACATTCAGAGGTCAGGTAAGAATAAAGAAAAGGGTTTCAGGCAGGAGGAGAGCCCCTGAGGTTGGCAGGACCATGGTACATCAAGGGTTTAAGTGAAGATTGGAAGCCCAGTGGATGAGAAAGAGAGTGGGGCTTCAGGGAAAGCTGGAGAGACAGGCCAGGGCTGGGGCACACATAAAGGCTCAAGGCTCTTGATTCCAGTGGGGAAACTGAGGCCCACAGCGAGCCTTTGATGTCTAGGCAGCACCCCAATGTCTTAGCCCGGGCCTTCCAAAGTTAACCAAGATGGCGGCTTGTCCACCCAGAGGGGAAAGTCTGGCTGGACGAGGCATATTCCTCAAGAATGAAGCAACAGAAACCTCAACCCACTCTTTTCTTCAAGCAGCCATCCTTCCTTGGACCCTCGAACGGGAGCAAGGATCTCAAGTCCCAGCTCAAGAAGAGGCCACTCAGGGGCACTGGCCCTTCGCCTCCCACGTCCTCCATCCCCCGTTCCCCAGGCCAGCAGCTCTCCATTCCACATCCTGCCTGCTTCGTCCAACTCTTTCCAAGCGCCTGTTTTTCCAGAAATACAAGTTGAGCAAAACAGTCTCCCTCCCTGAACTTGAGTCTGAAATAATAACCCCAAGAAACACACGCTTTCTTGGAAAACCCTTCAGAGCCTCCCGCTGCCTTTGGACACGTCAAAGCTGGGTTTGTTAAAATAATAATCTTTAGGAACTCAAGTCTCTCGGCCGCCAAATGCCTTGCATAAGAGTATCATGAAGCCCTGCCCCTGACCCAGAAAACTGGGCCATGAGCTAATGTGGCCCAGTGTCCAGAGTGAAATCACCCGGTTTCATTCTTTTCCTTTTTTTTTAAGGTACAGATGGCTTCCTGAATCTTGAAGGCCTAAAGCAGCCGAGTGATGTGTTCCTGGAGACAGGCTGTTCTGAACAGAGCTGCAGTTGGGCTGGAAAAGGCGGGGATTGACCAGGCCAGGGGCTTTGGGAATTGTGAAAGCCCTGGATTTGGTGTCCGCTGAGACACCAGCATTCAGCAGGACGACAAGGGAGGGTGCAGTTCAGGAGACTAGCTCTGACCAGAGTCTCCCCGGTGCCTGCTTGGTAGGGTTGTGAGGTCCCCATCTACCCAGGGCAATGTGGCCACCTTCAGTGATTTCACTGGACGTTTGCAGGAGGAAATTCACATGTCCCAGCTTTGCTGATGGTGGGTGGACTCTTGGGCTCTGGGATTAGGTGGTCCTGGGGTGGAACTCTGGCTCTGGTGTTTAGCACCTGTGTGAATTGGGCAAAAGGTCTTGCCTCTCTGAGCCTCAGGTTGCTCATCTGTAAAACGGCAAAGCTCACTCAAGGGGTATAGTTTTGATTCTGTGGGATGAAGCATGTGAAATGTTTAGCATGAACCTGCATGACACATGGTGAGAGCCCACTGGATGATGTGACGCTGAGGGAGCTGTCTGCTACCCTGCTCCGGGCAGGATTTCCTCCAAGCAGTCCTGGGAGGAAGAGGCCACTGAAGACCGTTGGCAGAGAGGGTGTGTGGTCTGCAGATAGGCTCTACTGGCCTCTCATATCAGACCTGCATCATGGCTGGGCTTCCACCATTGGAAGCTCTTTTTTTCCCCTGCCTCCAAGAGCCCCCCGCAAATTGTAAATTCCCCCCAAGAGGGATGGAATATTTATGGAGCATTCAAATCTAGAGATTTGACATCATTCAAGCCTCAGAACAGCCCAGGGAAACACATGTTATTTGTGTCCCCATTCTAGAGATAAGGAAACTGAGTCGTAGAGAGTTTACATCACCTGACAAACACCACGCAGCTAGTGAAGACTGGACAACTCAGAAATAAGACTGGTGATCTGACTCCAGAGGACCGGAGTTCACCACTGACATTCACTGCCTCCTAGCATGTCCCCAAACAACTCTTATTCCTGCAGCCTGTGTTGGAAAAGCGGGTGCTTATTGCCCGGCACAAGCTCTGAACTCAGTGCTAGGTCTTCATCCCAGCTCTGATTATTCTTTGCTGTGTGGCCTTGAGCAGCTTGCTTTCCCTCTCTGAGCCTCCAATCCCTCATCTTGAAAATGGGGATAAAATAATATCTATTCTTAGACGGGTGGGAGGGACACAATGAGGTGATCCATATAAAGCGCTAGACCCTTGGAGGTGCTGTATATAGTAATCTAAGTAGTAATTCTCTTCTTTTCCAGGGTGGATAATACCCTCATGGCCCAACCACTTAGAATGAGTGTTTTTGCACAACCCAGTGGCATCCTATCCTCCCTTTTTTTCTTTTCCACCTTTGCTCAGATGCTAAATCAAAGCTGAGTGCTGGTCCCTGACAGGCCCTGCCTTCCGACAGCGGCCGCCCAGCATGCTTTATGGGCCTTCTGCCTTTGCAATTAACGCCTCGGCCTCAGCGGGCTATGCAGGCCCATCTCTCAGTGGCACCGGCTCCTGGAACCCAGACAGCTGCTCCACATCCTCCTCAGAGCAGAGGGAGATCTGGGGTGCTTCTCTGGACAGCCAGGCACCCTGCTGTCAGCTTTGGAGAAGAACAATGGGCTGGGTGCTCCATGGCGGGGTGGGGGTGGGGGGGTGTCAGATCATATCCCTAGTAATAATTAGCCTCAATTATTATTATTGTTGCTGTCATTGTTATTGTTTCAGCAGAAGGATGATTTTGAATTTAAATTAACGTAAATCTTCCGGGGGCCGGGCAGGGAGGTGCTATATAGATGTGGTAGGTGCCCTGCCCATGCCTGCCTGTCACTCACTATTTCCACGCCCACTGGTCCTATAGCTGGCTAGTGCCTTTGGCCACTGTGGGCTCTCTCTGGCCCACAGGGTGCCCTGGGCCTGTGCAGTGGGTCAGGCCAGAGCTGTGGGAGAGCTCAATTCTCTGGGAGCAGCCCTCAACCAATGCCTGATGGGAGCTGGAGGGTAAATACCCCAGCAATCTTCCCTGGGGTGGGACAACTTTGAGGTGTGTCCTATACAGTCTCCAGCAGGGTGCCCGTGGGGCTGAGTACCAGCGTTCCTCCACAATAGCCACCCGCTCTTCAGCACACTCTGTATTGGTTTCTTCTCTTCCCCGTCTCCCTGCTCACTCCCCTGTGGGGGCTTCCTGACTTCACCTTCCAAAGGAGCCACCGCACTGGAGTCCTTATCTCAGACTCTGTTCTGAAGGAGCCCAGACTAAGGCAGTATGTGCCAGGAGGCGTGGTGCTAAGTGCTTTTCACGGACTGAGCCACATGAAGATCACTACAGTCCTAGGGGAAGGTACTGTGGTCACTCCCATTTTGCAGACAGGGAGACACTGGCCCAGAGAGGCCAAGTAACTTGCCCAAGGTCACATAGCCAGGAAATGTCAGAGCTTCTCTATTGGAGGCGGGAGTGGGTGTCTGGACTCCAACTGCTGACCCCTACCTCCGCCTTTTGAGTTACCCCAGGTACCTGTGACACTCACCTCTGGGATTTTGTGAACATTTGTCCTGACACTGACTCACTGTGTACAGTGAGGGAAGTCTCAGGCTCCATCTAAAATGGGAACGATGATCTCTTTGCTCAGAGAGCTGAGGGGAGTGTTGAATGAGATGCAGATGGTGGCGTGCCTGGTGCGACTTGTACGCCAGCCTCGTAGCCCTGTGTTCTACCCTTTCGTAACACAGTTCACAGTGATCCTTATTATACCTGTATACGAGGCTGAGAGGCAGCCGAGGGTTAGGCTAGAACCAGGTTGCCTGGGTTTGAAGGTCACTGTGTGACCTTGGGCAAGTCTTAGGTCTCCCCGTCTGCAAAATAGAGACAATAGTAATCGTAGAACAATAGTATCTACGCACAGAGTTGGTAAGGACCTTCAAGCAAGTCACCTTTGCAAGACTCAAAACAGCACTTCAACTATTAACCATTTAGGTCACAGCTTTGATAGTATTTAATCTTGCTGAGTCCTGGAATTCACAGCAGTAAACTGGGGACAGCCATGTCCCTTGCCACATTGAGTGTTGTGATGAAAATGAAGTAATCATGCAGAGGACATGCCTCAAATGTAGTAGCTACTCAGTAAAAGATGAATCTTAATGTTAGTTAATATTAGTTCACACTAATTAACATTGCTGATTAATATTAGTTCCTATTAGTATTTAATATTTAGTATTTCCTGGCCTGGCTATCATAGAAATGGCTTCTGGGTCCTGACGACTTTCTGTGGAGTTAGGCACGCTATGAAGTATGGGTACACATCATTTCACTTTATTGTTACGACAGCCGGGGTTGCCAGATAAAATACAGAATGCCCCATTACATTTGAATTTCAGGGAAACATAGGTATGTTCCTAATAGGGGATATACTTATGCTAAAAAAAAACCAAATCGTTTCTCTGAAATTCCCATCTAACTGGGTGTCCTGTGTTTTCATTCGCTACATCTAGCAACCATAACTACTCATAACCACCCATTGAACAGGTGAAGGAGAAATAGAGGTGGGAAGAGCCGAAATGACTTGCCCAAGGCTGGGAGAAGCAGACCTTAGCCAGGCCTCTTAGGTCCAGGGCCCTGGGTTCATTCGCTCCCCTCTGTGTTGCTAGCAGGGGGATGGGTTCTTTGAAAGTAAGTTGCTCTTCTGATCAACTGAACTACCCTTTGTTATGTCACAATGGGGGTACAGTCTGCAGAGGAGTTACCGTCTGCTGGTATTTTGAGGGACCAGCTCCCAGTTTCTCGCTTCCCCTGAAGACCCCGGGGGACTCTTTAGCATCCACTGCTGTCTGTGTACATTGGCCGCCAGGCAGGCCACCGGCTCTGTGCACACCCTGGGCTGAGCTCCCCGGGTCCTGGCTGCGGCTGCGGCTGTGGAGGGAATAGGACCCAATTCAAGGCTGGCTGCTGGTGTCAGGCAACCCTGCAGGAAACAAACAAATGCAAGTGGAAACGGGGAAAAAATCCACCAATTACTTAATGCTTGCCTGGTGTCCAAATATTTCGCCTGGTGTGAACTGAGCCCTGAGACTTGGCTGGGAAGCATGAGGGAGCAGGCACTAGGAGACGTTTTCTACGCACGTCTGGACTGATGAAATTGCACCTTCAGATCCAGGGAGTTGCACTGGGTGTCCTTCTTCTGAAAACACCTTGAGGTCAAAGCCAAGGTCAGGGAGAGGAATTGGACCCACCTGGGGATGCAGGGCTCTCTGCGGGCTGCCCTCCCTAGCCCCAGCCCCAGCCTCAGTTTCCTGCTGCTGTGTTCCAGCCTGATTTCCCTCCTGTCCTCCTACCCGTCTGGGCCCACTGCCTTTGCCTGGAATGCGTGTGCCCTCAGCTGTGCAGGCTTCCCTCCTCTGAAGGTGTCCCCGAGCATCCACAGAGGCTCAGACACTCAGATCAGGGTAACGGGATGCAGCTCCCACTTTACAGATACGGACACTGAGGTCCAGAGAGGAGAAGGGGTTTTCCCCCGGGACCTGTACGGATATGCAATCATGTCTCTGGACTCCCAGACTAGGGTCTTCTTCATTGCCAAACGTTGTGTATTTGACAGTATAACAGCACAGACGCTGTATCCTGCTTCTCACCTGCTGGGGTCCCTCGGGTGCTGCATTCTGATGGGGCTGTGAAAACACGGTGGCAGAAAAGGAACGAGGACTAAGTTCTTGTGCCAAAATTCATTCTTTCTCTCTTCCTTTCTCTCTCTCTCTCTCTCTCTCTCTCTCTCTTGCTCTCTCTCTCGCTCTCTCTCCACACCTCCCATCTCTCTCCTCATTCATCCAGTTAATGCCCTCTGGGCATGTTTCTTTGCTATTGTTACCCTTGGGCCAAAGGAAAGGGAGTGAATGGGGCCCATGCCATGTCTCTAAGGACCTCCCAGTCCAGGGGCAGAGGCAGACAAGCAAACAGACATAGACAACTTCAAGACAGACACATGAGGTCTCTTCGTGGGACATCCAGCAGGCTATGGGATGAGAGAGGAGGAATACCTCTCTTCCCCCAGCCCATGACTGGTCAAGGAAGCCTTTTCCAGAGTATAATCTGGGATCCAGACCTGAAAGGCGAATAGGGGTTATCTGGGTAAAAAGTGGGGGAAGGGAGTTTTAGGACTAAGGAACAGCCTATGCAAAACACAACAGGGCTTATTCTGGGACATGCATAGAGTGGAGCATGGGCTCGAAAATGAAGAAGGAGGTGAGGAAAGGATGGAAAAGGAGAGAGGGGCTGACCCTGAGGGCTGGTTTGGAGTGTCTGCCTATCTTCGTGGGCTCCATCTAGAGGGCACTGAGGCCCCAGCTTTCTCACTAACGTTTCCATGTGGCTTCACTGAGTGTCTGCTCTTCCAATTCGATTTGGATGAGATTAGAGACACCAGCCCATGGGGTTCTAGCCTGAGACCCTGGACTAGACCACATCTAAGAGCCTGGGTGCTCTAATGCTAAAGCTCTGGTAGAGAAAGGGGAGCAGGGGCCCCCTCCCTATCCCACACACAGAGTGAAGGTTAAATGGCATGAAACCCAGGGCCTGCTGTATAAACCACAAAGCTGAGTGGAAAGGACATTGTATAGGTGTTGCTTGTGAGGGAGGACCCCCTACCTCCTTCAAAGCCACTGACTGCGGCCCGAGGACTCAATAGGTTGAAAAGAAAAAACCACATCTGATTTCTCTCCACTGGTTCCAGGCAGAGTCCAGGGGACTCACGCGCAGGCTCACACCATCATCTAGAATGATAACAGCCACCTGGGACCAGGCACCCATGCTGCCCGGGGATGTTCCCAGCGATGGCCGTGCATGTGTCGCTAAGTTCCACCTTACATGGGGGGGAAATGGATGCTCAGAGACGTGAAGTGACCTGCCTGGGGGTCACACTGTGTTCAGCAGGGATTAGCAGCCAGGACTATCTTATTCTAGAGCCAACTTTCTCCAGCCTCAGTGGTTTTTGGATAATGAACTTGGAAGATGCACTAAACCCTGGGAATCTGAAGTTGGGGGAGGCAGTTAAAGGCATTTAAATAATTCCCTGGGTGAAATTGAAACAGGAGCCATCTCTTTCCCAAGGATGAAGGACTCCCAGCTCCCTGTGGGCTCCTCGGAGTCAAAATAATAGTCAGCACTCCAGAGGCAGGAAGCCGGAGCTACTGTCTGGGTCCCTACAGGGGAAACCGGGCCCCTGGCGGTGATGTGTGGGTGACAGGAAACCCCAAATATACTCTGTGCTCTCTCTCTCTCTCTCTGTCTCTTTCTCTCTCTCTCACATACATATGCTCACAATTGCAGCACACGTTAGAATTTATAAAGGCATTATATCACTGCATTCTCATGTGCACATGATAGGTGTACCTACAGGTCCCCATTTCTCAGAAGAGGAATTGAGGCTCAGCAAAGTTAAGGATCCAGATGGCAGATCCAGCAAGCAGGTCCCACGGCCTCGCACTCTTTTTATCCTGCAATGGCCCCATCACATCATGAGCCTTCAGAGAGCTGGGATGCTGGCCTCACCTCAGGATCCCCCGGGAGCAGCAATTCTCCTGAATCCGAGGAAATTATGCAGGTGAAACGCACCTGGGGAGGGACCAGGTCTGTCTCGTTCACCCCATAATCCCAGAGTCTGGCATAGCACCTGGGGCACAGGCTAACAATAAATTCTTGGGGATTTGAACTGAATGGAAGGCTTAGTGAATTCGTGAATGAATTAATACATTAAAATATGTCATACATAGACATACCGTTCGGTAAATAAGTTCAATAATTAACATAAGGGCCCTAGCATGTTTGGATGAAATTAAAAATATATGGATGGCTAATGGACGAATGCAGGATTGGTGGATGATGGATGCATAGATGGATGAACAGATGAATAAGTATAAAGGTGTAAGGGGGTGAATGAATGAATGTAGATATAAATAAATAAGTAAATAATCAATAGAGAATGGATTCATAGCGGAGTGGGTAGAAGGATAGAAAAACGACTAAGTGACAGTTCACGTGTGGGTGGGTGATCTGGTTGCCCTTTTTCAGCTGCCCAGAGAGCGCAGAGCTGCCCTAGTCCTGGGCCATGCAGCACCCACCTCCCACCTCCATCAGAATCTTGCACTCACCTACTTTTTGTCCCCGCTGCAAAGGGGAGCTGTTTTTTTTTTTTGGACATGGCTTGTTAGAGGAGAAAGGAACAGAGCCCTTCCTCCCACGGGTGCCTCTTTACTTGCAAAACAACCACTTCCCCCCTCACCGTCAGACATCCAGGAATAAAACCAAGCAGAAAGCCACAGAAAGCGCAAGAAACCAAATGCAGAAAAACAGAAAAGGGAGTTGGGCAAGATGTCCCGCCCTCTCTAGGGAGACAGAGCCGAAGGAGACAAGTTTCTTGGGCTGAGCCTGAAATCCCTGACCTCCCTTCACTCATGCCACAGTTACCGAGTGAACCCCACGTGCCAGGCCTTGGGGACACAGCAGGGTTTGCACAGACACAGCCACTGCCCTTGTGGAACTTACCACCTCATGGGGGAGAGAGACAAAAATCAGTAAACAAAAATACAGCATAGCTTCAGAGTAAAGGAATAGAGAGTGTATTCATTATTTATTGCTGCATAATGAATTACCCAAAACTTAGTGGCGCAGTTTTGGGCACAGGGTCTTCTGTGGGAATGCTGTCAAGACATCAGCCAGGGCCGCAGTTTCCTCTGAAAGCTCAAGTGGGGCTGAAGTGTTCACGTCAAGGCGACTCCCAAACAGGTGTGGCTAATTAGTGCTGGCTGTCGGGGCGAGGCCTCAGGGTCTCTCCACGTGCACATCTCCAGAAGGCTGCTTGAGCATGCTGACAACATGGCCGCTGGCTCCACTCTTGTGAGTGACCCAAGAGAAAGCAGAGAGAGGCTCCCATGCCTCTTATGACCTAGTCTCAGGAGCTGCACACTGTCCCTTTTTGCCACATGGTGTTTGTGAGGAGCAAGGCACAAAGGCCAGCCCATCCTCAACTGGGAGGGAAATGGGGCTTTGCCTTTGGAACAGAGGGGTATCAAAGAATATGAGGACTGTATTGTGTTTTGAACTTTATTGGAGAACAGTGTGTTTTTTCCAGGGCCCATCAGCTCCAAGTTAAGTCAGTTGTTTTCAATCTAGTTGTGGAGGGCGCAGCTCACTGGCCCATGTGGGACTCGAACTGGCAACCTTGGTGTTACGAGCACCATGCTCTAACCAACTGAGCCAACTGGCCACCCATGAGGATTGTATTTAAAAATCATTACTGCCAGGGCTGGGAGGCCTGAATGACGTGACAAATAGATGCTGTGAAAGTCTGCAAGAAGAGTTTTCAAAAGAGGATCATCAAAGACAAAGGCCTGGGGGGGGAGGGGACATGCAGGGGGGACAAGCTTGTGGTGTTTAGGCAGGGGAAGGTGTGATGAGGCTGGAGAACGTGAAGGAAGCAGGCATCAAAGCAGGTGGAGGTTGGAGAGAGGCAGAAGTGGGTTTTGTAGAGCAAGTCAGTGTGGATTCTAGCCCACTGGAGATTTGATGGAGCGTTGTCTGTGTCCCTTTGTTAATCACTCAAGAACCCTATGCTGGAGGTCCTATTGTTATTCCCAGTGCAGAATCCAGGGTGCTGAGGAACAGAGAAATTAAGGAAGGTCACATACCTGCTTGTGAATCCAGAGCGAGAATTTGCACCCAAGCAGGCCGGCCCCAAAGACAACTGTCCTGATATCCTGGAAAGGATATAATGTTGCTCTTAGCAGATAGAAAAATTGGGGTGAAAATGCCCCTGAAGAAAAAAAAGGTGGAGAAAGGGAGAGACCAATATATAAATATAGAGAGAAAACACAAGAGAGAAACCAGAGGATGAGAGCCTGAGATACCCAGAGATACAATGAAGAAAGACAACAAGGGAGATAGATAGAGGAGGATTAAGAATGGAAACTATTTGCACAGACAGGCACAAGGAAGAGAGAAAAATAAAGCAAGAGACAGAAACATGGAGGCCGAGGGAGGCAGAAGAACAGAGGGGGGAGCCGACATGCGCGTGGTGTCCATGTGTGCAGTGCATGTGTGTGTGTGTGTGCATGTGTGCAGTGTGCGCGCACTGTGTGGTGCCATGATCCTGGCAACTCAGACCATCCATCGTTCCTGTCTCCCAGGAGAGCTGGGGGAGGGAGAGGAAGCTGACAGGAGACAGTTCGATTCCAGTAATTCCAGATGAAATAACAGCCAGAACCCTTGCCAGGAAGTCAGGGTGGGGTGGCCAGGGAGAGGGAGGGAATGTCCAAAGAAAGTTTAACAAATAGCTTTACAATTCCCTCCTCCATTGCCCCCAGCTACACTAGATTCAGGGGGTAGGGATAGCGGTCCTGAGCTTGGGGCTGGAGTAGGGACATCTGGGAGGGGGGCAGTGCCCACTGAGAGGAAGGACATTGGTCTCCACCAGCCTGTGCAAAACGGGTGGCTCCCAGGAGCAGGACCCTTGCTAACCCACAGGGCGACAGAATGTGGGTTCAAACACAGTAGCTCATCCTGCACACATGATAATGGGGTATTGCAGGAGAAAGGGAAGGATATGACCTTCCCCAGGCACCTACAGTGTGCATGATGGGTCCATTTCCTTTTGGCTAAAAAAGTGCCTGCCCTGGGCTTCACACACTATATGGCACCTTGCCTGAGTCACATACACTCTCACCCTCAAGCCCCACAATATTAGGTACTCAGCAAGGGCCTCATTTGCAGGGAAGACAGTGGAGTCCAGAGGGGGCGGGGGGGGGGCCAGTTGCTAGCCTGCTGTCGCCCAGCTGGAAAGCGGCAATGAGTGTCCAAACAGCTTTAAAACATCAAACAATGCTACCCCCGCTGTCTTAATTGAGCCCCTTAAATCCCAACGTTGGAAACGGAAACACCATCCTCTCTCAACTTTTAAGTTCTATAAATATCAAACTTACAGAAAACTTGTAAGAACAGTACTTGTTTACCCTTCACTTCCTTTTGCCATGTTTGCTTTGTCTTTCTTCTTCCTCTCCCTCCCTCCCCCGCCACATTTAAAAGTAAATTGTACACATCAGGATACTCTACTAAACACTTCAGTAAGTATTGCCTAAGAATAAGGACATTCTCCTATAATCACACCATTATCACACCCAATAAATTTAACATTGATACAGTAATAACATTATCTAATGTATAGTCCATTTTCAAGTGCACCCAATTGTCCCAAACATGTTTTTTAAGCTATTATTAAAAAAAAAAATCCAGGATAATGCATTGCATTTGGTTTTCATGCCTCTTTTGTCTCCATTTTTTTTCATTAGTTTCAGGTATACAAAACAATGTAATAGTTAGACATTTACACCCCTCACAAAGGGATAACACCCCTCCCTCAATCTACTACACTTCTGACATTGTATATAAAACTGTTACAATTCCATTGACTCTATTCCCTATGCTGTACTCCACATCCTGTGACCACATATACATACATACATATATGTGTATATATATATATATATATAAAATTATAGTTGACACTCAATATTATTCCGCTTCAGCTTCAGGTGTACAGTGCAGGGGTCAGGCATCTACACCGTCCATGAAGTGTCTCCTGTATGTAGAACAGTTCTTCACCTTTTTTCTTCCTTTCTGATAACATCCACATTTTTTAAAGAGTCCAGACCAATGGCGTTGTAAATTGTCCCACAATCTGGACGTTCCCAGTTGTGTCCTCACCACCAGATTCAGAGTTAAATCTTTCAGGCAGTCATGTTACAGAGGTACATGCATCCCATTTCATCACCTCTGGGGACACATAACGCCACTTGGCCCCATTATTGGGAGTGTTAAGTTGGTCAGTTGGTTAAGGTGGGGTCCACCTGGGCTACCATTTCCTTGTGTAAATAATATATAAGCTGTGGGGTAACACCTGGGGATGTGTAAATAGTCTGTTCTCCAGGAAACTTTCGCCCAGGAGTTTTGGTATCCATGAATGAGCCTCGCCAGAGTGAAGCATGCAGTGGTGGTTGCAACATAGAGATTTTTTGAAAATTTATTATTTTTAATACTAATTGGTTAACATTCTTTGCTAGAGAAGCGTTTCCCACCGCTTCTTCTTTTTATGACATATGTTATCCATTAGAGTTTTTTCAACGCTCGAATTGTCCCAGATTTGGCCAGTGGGAGCTCCTTCAAACTGGTCTTCTCATCCTTTTGCACATTGTTTGAGAACTGCCTTGCTTTTTGATACAATAGAATGTTTGAGGCTCATCTTGTATTTTCCTTGCTCCAACCCTGGAACTGGCTGTTCCTCCAAAACATCCCAGTTCCTTTCAGTGGAGAATGATATTTAGAAACCAAGTTCTGAGTCTGGGGTGTGCTTATTTTTGCCAAAGTATCGCTGTTACAGAGAAGAGAAGAAGGTACGCAAGAGTTCATTCCAATGCCTCCAATTCAAATCCAACATCATGAACTTCTTCCTCATACCACCCCCCATTCCTCATTCCTGTTTCTCTGATTCCATTGTGAGAACCCCAATTTCTCAAATATCAAAACATTTTCTCATTTGTTCTCTCCTGTAAGCCACATGAAATCACTTCAGAATTACACCAATGCAACAATCAAAGACAACCTATCTACTGAAGTTTAAGATTTTCTTGAACTTCTTCAAAGTTCTCCTTTGAAGTTCTTTGAAGTTCTTCTAGAGTACATTCAATTAAGAGGGTTCCATTAATGATCTGTGTTCAAAGGTTACTTGAACTAAGTCCCTTTGTGGTTATGTTTTTAGCATTACCTGTTGCTGCTTAACAAACTACTCAAATCTCAGTGGCTTGAAACAACAATATTAATTTCTCACAGTTTCTGTGGGTGCAGGTGTGACTTACCTGGGCTTTCTGCTTCAGGGTCTCTCCTAGGCTATAGTCAAGTTGTCAGCGGGAGCTGGGCCCCTCTGGAGGTTTGACTGTGTGGGGGTTGGGTGGTGGGGGTGCGGTGGAGGTGGTATCCACTTCCATGATCACTCATGAGGTTGTTGGCAGGCATTGGGCTAAAGTTCCCAGTTCCTCTCTGGATATTCACCACGTGCCACTCAGTTACTTGCCAGGTGGCCTTCTCCATCAAGGTAAACACAAGAGGAGAGCCAGAAATAGAGAGTTCTAGCAAAAAAGGAGTCACAGCATTTTATAAATTAATCTCAGAAGTGACATCCCATCATCTTGTCATATTCCATTTGTTGAAGGTGAGTCGCTAGATCTGGCCACCTTCAACGAGATGACTATAAAAAAGTGTGAGTACCAGAAGGTGAGGCTCCTTGGGAGCTAGTTTGGAAGTCTGCCTACCAGAGTTATCAATCTGATACACAGATTCAATTTTAGGGTTTGTCGTCTTGTTCAATATTTGGGATTAAATTTTATTTTTGAATCTATAAAATATGTACAGGGTTCAAGAGTATAAATTATGTAAAAAGAAGTCCCAAGAGAAGCCTCACTCCCCATTGCATCACCCAGCCCTGTCTACCTCCTCCATAACCATGTCCATTCACTTCTAACCAGAAATTAATTATACCAGTTTTCTTTTTATAACTGTATATTCACACCATTTTCTTACCTCTCCATTTTTCTTTGATAAAAAAGAGAGCATACTATAGATACTATTGTACTTTGTTTCTTTATTTACCAATATACCTAGAAATTGCTTTGCTTATCTTCAAAGGAATTACTTTCATTTTTATAGCTGCGTAGTACTCCATTATGTGGAATTGCTATAGTTTACTTAACCATTCTCCCATGGTTGAGAATGCTTGGGCCTGTAGGGTGCTCCTAATATTTTGCTATTACAAAGAAAGTCATAATGAGTAACTGTGTGCATTTACTATTCTAGGTCTGTGGAGTTGTATATTCAGGGTCAATTCCAAAAAGTGGGACTGAAGGGTGCCAGGTGGGTACTAGACTAATTGGGGAGATCACTGCATAAATTATATAAATGTCTAACCACTAGGCTAGACACCTGAAACTAATATAAAATAATATTGAATGTCTACTGTGACTGAAAAAAATAAACAAACAAACAAAAAAGATTGATGCATGTGTGATATATGATGTATCAGTAAGCTACTGCTGTGTAACAAACCACCCTTAAATTTAGTGGCTTTAAATGACAAGCTTCTATTTAGTTCATGAGTGTGTGGCTCAGTGGGGTTTCTGTGAATCTGGGCTGGGCTCCGAAAGGCCTGCTCTACTTTTAGAGGTTGGCTGGGGATGATGGGGGAGACAGGGCCACATGTTCCCCATCCTCCAGCAGGTTCGCCCAGGCTTGTTGTCATGACAGCAGCAGGGTTCTACCAGACACAGGGGACGTGTGCAAGGTCTCTTGAGTCCTAGGCTTGGGATTGACATAGCATCATTGCTGCCACATTCCATTGATCAAAGTAAGTCAACTGGCCAGTTGAGATTCAAGGGAGGGGAAACAGACTCACCTCTTGAGAGGAGGACCCCGCAAAGTCACATTGCCATTGCCAAGGGTGTGATGGATAATGGGGACGTTTGGAAAAGCAGTGCCTTTAACAAAAGCAACTTGGCACATATGATTACCTTCCTAGGAATCTGGATATTATTCTAAATCAGGCTCTGCAACTTTTTTCGTAAAGGGACAGACAATAAATATTTAAGCTTTTACAGGTCATATGGTCTCTGTTGAAACTACTCAACCCTGCCGTTGTAGCATGAACGCAGCCATTTAAAAACTGTAAACAAATGAGGATGGCTGTGTTCCAGTAAAAGTTTATTTACAAAACCAGGCGGCTGGCTGGATTTGATCCGTGGGCTGTAGTTTGCTGACCACTGTTCTAAGTGCATTGCGAAGCTATTACAAGGTTTTCGGCAGGGGAGTGCTGAGAGAAACTTTGAAAATTCCTTCAGGTTGGAGAATGGATTGGGATTCAGGGAACAGTGGTAGATGCCTGGAGACCCCTCAGGAGGCTACTGGAGTGTCCAGGGGAGAGATGACAGTGGCCTTGGGGCCTGATGGTGGCAGCAGGAGTGGAGGGAAATTACATGCATTGAAATCACTGTAGAGGTGGAATCCACCAACATTGCAGGAGGAAAGGCTGAATGTGGACATCGAGGCACAGTGGCAAAGAGGTGCTACGAGGTCCTGGGTACAGGGCAATGTCATTTGCAGATATGGGCATGGGTGGGGGACCAGAGAAGCTGAAATCAGAAACAGAGTCTCTGCCTTCAAAAAGTTCATGTGCTACGATGGGACTAGGAAGTCTTCTTTCTGTCAGAGATTCACATGTCACAAAGATTCACAGCGGGGGAAACTGAGGCCCGGGGTGGCCAGAAGACATCTCTGAGGTCAGACAGTAACTGGCAGCCATGGGCAGTGAACCCCTGAGCTGGGACCCAGTCTCTAAAGTTCATCCCCATAGAACACATCATCCCCCCTCAGCTACTATCTGTCACCCAACTCCTTAAAAGAAAAAGAAAGCAAAAAACCTCCTCAGTGGATTTATAAGCAAGTGCGATGACTTGAGTGATAATTCGCCTCCACCAGGGCCGATGGGTATCTGGCTCAGCCCTGAACAAGGTCTTCAGTTTCTGGAAGCTTAAAAGAAAAAGGATTTTGAGCCCTGGGGCTTTAACATCACAAGGAAACAAAGTCCCTCACAGAATTAGAGGATCAGATAAGTCGAGACAAAAATGGAATTGCATAAAGTAGAAATATCTATCTGGATTTTTCCACCCCCCTAACTGCTCCCAACGAGAATAGCTGGCCGTGCCCGTGAGCCCTGTCTTATGACTCGTGCCTTCCCTCCTGTGCAGATATCACGAGGCTCTTGACAATAGAGAGGGGATTTGGGCTGCTGAAGTGGGAACTCTCAAGCACCGTTTCCTCCTCCCCAGCCCCCAGAAGACATGCTCGCTGGATAACCACATGGGAGCCCCAGATTCCTGCAGAGAGGACTTCGAGGGTATAGAGCATGCCTTATACACACTCAAAATGAAATGGACGGCTTTGTTCCTTCGTTGCCAACTCATTTACTACTTCCTCCAGTCCCAGGAATGAAAAGGCTGTCAGGTTGGACATGGAATCCTGGCCTTCCCTGCCCGTCCGTACCCGGCAGAAAGGAGGCGTGGAGAAATAGGCTTACACAGACTGGGTTGGAATCCCCCTCATATGTGATGTTGGCAAAGTCTCTGCGCCTCTCAGCATCACTTTGCTCATCTGGACAATGGGGATAATAATGGTCCGCACTTATAAGCTTGCTGTGCAAATCAACTAAGATGACGTGTGTATGGCGACACATGGTGGCTGCCCAATAAACAACTGCTTGAATCATCCTTTTTTCTAAGGTTTCATTGTTGGGGGGAAAAAAAGTGGAAAGATTCAGAAAAAAATGACATGTACAGAGAGCCTATTATGTGCTAGATTTTTCAAAAAAAATTATTTCAGAAGGTTTTTATGTAAATATCCTTTGAGATGAGTGTGTGCACTACAGATAAAGACTCTAAGATCCCCTCAAAACCACCGGTATAGATCATAAACCTGAAACAGAACAGATAAAACCAGCCTGTGCTCTGGTATCCAAAGTCAGAATATCTCCTGGACCAGGTAGGTGTCTGCAAACCAAGGGTCATGTCCGTCCTGCTGCCTGTTTTTGTCAATAAGTTTTTATTGGAACAGAGCCATGACCATTCATTTGCACATTGTCTGTGGCATTGGGATTGCAATGACAGAGTTGAGTAGCTGTGACCAAGAAGTCCTAGCCCAAAAAGCTGAAAATGTTTACTACCTGGCAGTAAGTGTGACCAACTCCTGAGCTAGAGCAATAATAGTAACGCCCCCACTACAATGGAGCTTCCTGGGTGCCAGACACTGTGCACAGTCCTGTAGATGCACTGCCAGGTTCAATGTTCCCAGCTGAGCTGTGGAAGCCGAGGTTTGGGCAGTGAACAGGCTGGGAAGAGGGGGTACCACACAAGGGTAAGATTTGAACCCAGGTCTAAATTGACTCCAAAGTCCCCCACCTAACCCTCTGCAGCAGGAGGGAAAAAAAACACAGATCTAGGACTCAGACTCCTCGATCACATGAAAAGGGCCAAGCTGTGATTCTCAACCCTGCTGCTTGTTAGAATCACCCGGGGAGCTTTAAAAATGAGAACCCTTCTTTTCCCACAGCCAGAGTCTGACTTAATTTTAATTGGTCTGGGATGGAGGTGGATATATATTTTTATAGTTCCCCAGGTCATTGTAAAGTGTAGCAAAGGGTGAGGTCCACAGAGCTAAAGAAAAGAAAGGTGGCCAGTGTCCCCCAAGCCCCAGAATGACCAAGAGGCCCCCCAAGCCTGGTAACCTTCAACGTTGGCATCATTGAGCACTATCCCTTTACCCCTTAGCACTCAGATCACCAATGCTGAATCCGACCACCCCCATGTCTGTTCAAATTCTCTCCCCTTACAAACAAGTGCCCCTTAGGCACACACATAGGCCTTTCTGTGGCATTAATTAGTTAGTATAAGGATACCTCTACGCAACAGTGTGTGTGTGTGTGTGTGGGGGATCACTCTTACAGCCCAGTAGAGTTCACCAATGTGGTCTCATATGAGTATCGAGAAAGTCACTTCTCTTTGCAAACAATGATGCTAATTGTGAAGGTATACTGAATACCCTCTCTGGGCCGGTGACTGGCTGCACACTGTGCATTCTTTTTTAAATCCTCGAAACAACTCTAAGAAAGAGGTTCTGTTATTAAAGTTGTGTTTTATGGATGGATAAACTGAGGCCCAGAGAGTGAGGCAACATGCCTGAGCCTCCCATCTGTACCTGAGAAGAGTGGTGCTGGAATGCAGGGGTCTCTCAGCATCCAGCCCTGAGAAACATTCTTCTCTTCCAGGAGGGGCCTCGTTGAATGGCCGCACGCGTCATCTCCTTGGCTGGGGACGATCTTTGTTCTGGGAATGAGTGCTGAGAAATAATAGGCCAGGGCATTCCTCTTCTCTGCTTGATGGGGCCCTCAGCATTCTCGAGAGAGAACTAGGCAATCGAGAGAAGGTTATTCCGTAGCAGGGCCCCCTCGCTGCCATAGGTCTAATAAAACAAAACCCCAGCCAAATTAGGGGCATATTTCATCTAATGGGAGGAAATAGATGTGGCATTTCTGTCTGGCGGTTGACCTGCTGCATTTATGTGCAGAGAGAGGGTTCGATACATCACAGGGCAGTTATGTGCTGTTTAAGTGGCCTCTCGGGCAGGCGAGGGACCAGAAGAAAAATCTCAGGCCAGGTCTCCATCGTCTTGCATTTCCACTGCCTAGCTCTTGAGCCAGTGCTTCTAGGGGATGTCGCACAGTGCTGGTGCAAGGGAATGATCGCTCCCCTTCCCCGGGAATCCAAAGACCCAGGTCGTGGTCTTCACCCTGCCACTCACTGGCTCTGTGTCTTGGGTGAGCTACGGCTCCTCTCTGAGCCTAAACTTGCCCATCTGTGAAATGGAGAGGGTCAGTGCCTTCAAAGTGGACCTGGTAATGATCCGGAATCTAGGGGAAGAAGGCTGATTTCTAAGACCACCTGGGGGAGCAAACTGTGCCTGACCCGAGAGGTGAAGCCTGGGTCTTCCAGGTCTCCTACCCACCAGGGTCCTGCAACTGTGTCTGTATAGCTCAGGGATGTCCAAACTATTTGAATTCAACCCCAATAAATATACACATATACATATACACATACACACATATACATATGTATAAACATATATACATGCTTATAAATTATGATCATCTACTACTATAGTCACAGATTATGTACATTATAAAACAGACACAAAAATGGAACTTTGAAAGGGAAGAGCTCAACTGTATAGTGAAGTTCTATTAAAATACTAGCACCTTGGGCCGGCCGAGTAGTGCGATGGTTAAGAGCTGGCTTGGGATGCCAGAGGGCCCCGGTTCGGATCCCACATATGAGGGCCAGTGACACTGCCCTCCACAGCTAAGATGCTG
>NW_017731425.1:4427295-4428358 GCF_001890085.2 Hipposideros armiger | reverse complement strand
GCCTCATCTAATCCTCATGGCTATTGGAAGAGATGGGTCTGATTACTATTCCTGTTTTAGAGATGGTGAAACTGAGGCAAGGCACCCAGGCAGTCAGAGCCTGCCTTCAAACCCAGACCTACCTGATCACATGCTGTTCTGGTGTGGCGACATCTCTTGGCTGACGTGAGCTAGACCAGGTGTCCAGCTGTCTCTGGCTGCCCCGGGATGGTGTATCTTGGAACCGTCTGTCCGTGAGTCTGGGAGGAGGACATGTTGGAGTGTGGGCTTCTGGGCTGGAGTGTTGGCCGGGGTCCAGGCTCTGTGCTGACTGCAACCGGAGGAGCAAAGACCTCACTGATTTAGTGCCCATCTGGATGGACAGCCGACAGGAACCAGCCTGCTCCAGACGCTGGGGGAGAGTGATTAGCGCGACCTCTGGGTGCCCCCGCATTCCTGGCCAGTGATACTGCTGTGGGAGAAGTGGCTGCATGGAGTGCCTTGGCAGGTCCCCCCTTTCCCCACCCCTCCCTGCCGCCTGTGGCCTCCTGAGGACCCCCCAAATCAGCAGCAACCCCTTGTTACAGGGAACTCTGACTCCTCCTACACTGGCTGCAAGGGCGAGGGGCCCTGGAGAGTAGGTTTGGGGAATGCTCGTGGAAGACAACCTAAGCTTCAGGGACTCGACCCATTGCCCAGGAATACGGGAAGCCCCCCACTCCAGGAGACATTCCTTGGCCACCTCCTGCTTGTTTTATGAGAGTGAGGGCCACCCCCAAACCCAACATGTTCTCCATGCTGCACAGTCTTTCACAAACCCTCATTTGACCATGTCCTTCCTCTGCCTATAACCTTCCATGGCTCCCCACTGCCCTCCAGTTAAGTCCAACAATTTTCCCTTTTTGGATAGAAGATTTGGCCCCTGTTGACCTCCATGTCTCCTTCCTCCATACCCCGCTCCCCCAGTCTCCACTCGTCTCAGACACCCTCACCCAGCCCACCCTCACGCTACAGTTTTGTTCCGTGGAAACACATTATGGTGCTCAGATGTACTTGCTCCTTGCCTTAGGCACACACATAGGCC
>NW_017731425.1:4424897-4426559 GCF_001890085.2 Hipposideros armiger | reverse complement strand
CCAGAGTGTAACTAGCGACCGCTAGCCACTGCCCCAAGCTGTGAGTTCCCCTAGGGTCTTACTTGCCCTGCAGGTGCTTAGTTGAGGGGTTGTCCTTGCCAACACTGGGGGAAGATCAACTCCATCCTCCGTGGGGAGGCCACATACATAATACAGTATGGATTCTGGTTTAAGTTCCAACTTTGCCACTCATTGGCTGTGTGGCCTTGGGCAAGTTATTTAACCTCTCTGGGCCTCAGAGTCAGTTGAAAACTAGGATAATAATAATGCTATAGTACGGTTTGGGGAAGGATTAAATAAGTTAATAGATGTCAATCTCTTAGAACAATGGCTGGCACAGAGTTAGCCTTAGGTAAGGGCTGGCAACAGCCAGGCTTTCTCACCCCCTGCCCCCTCACAAGACCAAATCACATCATATGTTCCAATTACTTCCTGGGCAAATGGAGCCACCTCCTCCTCTCCAGAGACACGTCTAGGGCTGCAGAAGAACCTCTAGGAGGAAAAACACATGAACTTGAATCCCAGCCCTGCCCCATCTTGCTGTGTGACTTTACCCAAATAGCTTGCTGTCTCTGGGCCATAGTTGTCCCATCTTTACAAGAAAATTGTTCCTCTCTGAAGGTCCTCTCAGCTCTGACCTGAACCCTTGACCTCCCCATCAGGACTTTGTGGCTTACATGACATTGAGGATATGGTCTCTGTGGAGAGGGCACAGGTCTGGGCCATAAGTGTGGGAGGGAGGCCTTGGGAGCCAGGATAGGCAAGGCTGCCTTGTCTGCCAAGGTTCTGGGGACCTTTTGGCCTCAGCAGGAATCTCATAGGTCCAGAGACAGGCAGCGGAGCAGCTCCAGCTGCCTCCCGCCTGCAGCCCTGTGCCCGGTTTTATGGAGTCTGACCAGCTCCCTCTGGGGCTCATTAGCTGGGCAGCCAGCTGGGGCCCAAGGCAGCTCTTTTCCCACCAGGTCTTGAGGGAAGGTGCTCACTCAGCACCTTGTTCAGGGCCTGCATTCCCTTAACTTTGTGCTACCTTGAGGATAAAGAGGACAGGCAGGCCTGTGAGGGACCCTGGGAGAGCACGCACTACACCAGGAGCTTCCTCCTCTTGTGCCTGGGGTCCCCCTTTCCTCTCATTCCCCTACCCTACTCCCTCGACCTCTAAACCTTCTCTCTCTCAGCTTTGCATCCCTCGCAGTGGGAGCCTGGGCATGGGGCCACTCAGACCCAGGTTTATTCCTGGGGCACCCTAAGCACGTGACTGCCTTTCTGAGCCTCATTTTTCTCATCTAAAAAATGGGCATCATAACTTACATCTTGCAGGTTGCCAGGAGGATTGCAAGAGATGACAGTGGGGGCCCAGTTTGTGCAGGGACGGGTGGATCCGGCAGGCTGCACCAAATTCCCTCCTGGTCTTCTCTTCCTTTCAGCTTCTCTCCGTGTTCCCGGTTCCTGCAGCCACTGATTTCCCTTCCTCAGAGGCCGCGGGGTCAGCGACTGCCTGCCGTGGCCTACAGAAGTCCCCATTTATCTTTTCCTGGGCTTGCACTTCAAGCCCTTCGGAGCCCAACCCCTTCCCACCTTTCTCCTCCCTCTCTCCCTCCATCTCTCTCTCCTCTCTCCATGCCCTTAATCTCATGTTAATCTCCTAACAACCTTTCCAACATC
>NW_017731425.1:4384667-4424567 GCF_001890085.2 Hipposideros armiger | reverse complement strand
CACACACACACACACACACACACTCCTGCACATCACTGTGGACTACCTGCCCAGTGGGCTGGTATCTATGTGGAGAAGGGACAGGGACTGTGTTTCTTACCCAAGCAGGACTTGCCCCGTGCTCCCTGGGCCTTGGGCACACTGCATGAAGAGTCTAATGTCCTCTGTCCCCCTCCTCAAATCAGGCACCGTCTCAGCTCACCCCGCTCTCCCCTTCACCACCCAGGGAAAGACCCACAGTCAGATTGCTGGCAGGGCATCCCTCCTTGTCTAGCAATGGATTCAGACATTAAGAAGCCGTGTTGGCACTTCCGAGGTGTCCACAACCCAGGGAAGAGGGAGGTGAGTGTGTAACAGACAGTGTCCAGCCCTCGCAGAGCAGCGGGGGAGGACAAGACATGGCACATGGACATATAGCAGCTTCAGAGCCAGCAAAGGGCGGCAGGGGTCAGTCAAGGCTTCTGGGAAAGGGAAGATGAAGCTGGGACTCCCGGAGGAGGGCCCGCCTGGGCGCAGGGGCTCACGGGTAAGTGCAAAGTGACAGAGACGTGCAGTGTAGCTGCACGTCCACGGATATATCCACAGAGAGCCATAAGGGTGAGAGAGCACGTGTCCAGAAGGTAGGGGAGAGCCCGGGAAGAGCAACTGGAGGCCGCTCTGGGAAAGACCTGGAGAGCCAGACGAAGGTCGCCTCCTCGGGGAAAACTTTCCTGAACACTCCCCACCCCGAGTCATTCATTCTCTCCCAGGAGAGACTCATCAGCCTAGCCCTCCTAAGCCCTGTGCAAGCTAAGGTTCTGCAGAAAGTCACTCCAGCTGTGCAAGCCTCGGTTTTCCCATCTGCATAATGGGCACACTGATAATATGATTAATCTGGGTTCGCCACAGAAACAGAACCAATAGGAGATAATATATTAATAAATATCTATGCCTATGCCTATGCCTATGCCTATACCTATACCTATACCTATCTATATATACATTTATATCTATATCGACAGAGTTACTATAAGTAACTGGCTCATGTGATTAAGGGGGCTGAGAAGTCCAAAGCCAGCAGCCAGCAATCTGGAGACCAGAAGAGCCGATGGTGTGGTCCAAGTCTGAGTGTGAAGGCCTCAGAATCACGAGGCCTGAGGATTTATAAGCTCCAGTCTGGGTCTGCGCTGGAAGGCAGAAGACTGACACCCCAGCTCAGAAATAGCCAGGCCGAGAGAAAGAATGTGTTTTACTCAGCCTTTTATGCTGGTCAGGCTGTTAATGGATGGCCCGAGGCCCTCCCATGTGGGGAAAGTAACCTGCTTTATTCAGTCCACTGATTCAAATGTTAATCTCACCCAGAAATACCCTCCCAGACACGCCCAGAAAAATGTTTAAGCAAATACCTGGGCACCCCATGACCCAGTCAAGGTGACCCATAAAATAAACCATCACATAATATGTGCAATAAAGTTACAACTGACCAGGGAGGTGAGCACCTCAGGATTCGGATGCTGAGTGGATCTGCTTCTTATGGGGGCTTGGGTTTGGGGGTGTTACTTAGATCATGTGTTTGTGTTGGCATGCTACAGCCTGAGGGCCAAATCTGGCCCAGTTCCTCTTTTTGTCAATAAAGTTTTATTAGAGCACAAGCTGCACTCATTTATCTCTGCACTGTCCGCAGCTGCTTTCACACTAAAACGGCAGAGTTGAGTGGTTGTGACTGAGCCCACAAGGCCTGTAAAGCCTAACATGTTTACTATGTGGCCCTTAACAGAAAAAGTTTGCCCGCTTTTGACTTACACACATGGTTACTCAGTTTTCTCATTGAGATAATAGGTACAGGAATAGTACCTGCCTCATAGAGCTGTTGGGAGAATTCAGTGGGCTATTGAAGGGCTTGGCATACAGTAGGCAGTCATAGCTGGTAACTGTTGTGGTTGTGGTTGTATTAAGTGCTCGTGTGACCACCAGTCACAATTTTCAGGTGAATACCAGAGCCGGGTTTGGTGTTCACCTGTGGCTCTTCAGGAAATGGACACCGATCCCAGGCTCGGCTGGGATCCTTTCCAGTACAAAGGAAGCATTCCCTCCCATGAGGAATAAAAAGCTGACTGGGGGAGTCATGCCAAGCGTCCATGATCGCCTGTAATTTGAACTCAGCCTCTTGAGGCCAACAGATTTCGTCAAAAGATTTTCACGGTCCAACGTCCCCCAGAGCCCAAGGTCACTTGAATTGAGTCCTCTTCAACATGTAAATTTATTATCAGGTGGGAATGGCAGTGGGGTCTCCCCCGAGCTGTGTTCAGACGCTGTCTTGGGCCACTGTCGAGTGCTCCAGTGGGCAGCCTTGGCAGAAACGGGGCTGAGAGAGGGCTGGCCATGGGGAGGGCATGTGAGTGAACGGTAGTGGCCTGAGGACGGGTGGAGGAAAACTCACCCTGCAGCCGCCTCAGCAGCTCTGCAATCTACCTCCAGGCCAGGATTTAACCTGAGCCTCAGTTTCCTCCTTTGTAAAATGTTGATAAGAAATACCTGTAGGATATTAACTGATCCTGGCCCATGGTGGGTACCCGATAACTTGCAGCTGCTATGCTTTTTTTTATTAATGACTTCTTCCTCATTTCTGAACCCACAGTGAACCCACAGCCCAACGGGTGAGAGAACTCTGGAAACAGGCAGAAGCTCTAGCGCCTGGCCTGATGCTTGGTAGCTGTGTGATCTGGAAGTGCTACCCGACCTGAGACTCAGTCTCACCTGCAAAGTGGACTAATAACAGCTTCAACCTTAGACAAAGCACAGCCTTCAAAGTGGCCAGCACACGAGGGACCCCAGCAATGGCTCTTCCCCTCGTCACAGGAATCCATGCCCAGCTGGATGAAGGAGCTGAAGACACTAAAATAGGAAAATGCTATGGAGACAAGAATGTGTACAGGAGGTACTAGTTTCCCAAAAAAAAGGGAGATGTGTTCTCCATCCCCTCCCATGGGGTCACTGTGGGTTGGGTCTAGTTCGTGCCTGAGACAGGCCGTGGGTGGTATCTAAGCGCAACTAATGACCAGTGTTCTAGGCTCAGATAGTTCATTCTAATCCTCTCTGGGAGAAACTGAGCAAATTGCTTCACTTCCTGAGACTGAGTCCCCTTTCATTTCTTTATTTTAGCCAATATTTTATTAAATGTCTATATAACTATGCACCAGGAACCATCCTAGGTACTGGAGATATAGCAAGAAACATGATGGACAAAATCCCTGCCACTAAGTGTGTGACACAGACAATCAATAATCAAATGAATAAATTTTGAGTATAACATGATAAATGCTAAGGAAAAATTAGAGCAAGATGAGGAGATTGAATGGGAAAGAGGTGCTGCTCTAGATTTTGTGGTTAGGGAAGGCCTCTTTACAGAGGTGACTCTTGAGAAAAATAGAGATAACGAGATAAAGCTCTTAGCACATTGCCTAGCGCATAGTAGGCACTACAGGTATGTAGGTTGGATGGTGGGTGAATGGATGGATCAATGGATGGATGGGTGGGTGGATGGGTGGATGGATGGATGGATGGGTGAATGGATGGATGGATGGATGGATGGATGGATACATGTACATCAGTCAGAGACCCAGTGGGAAATAAATGGAATTCTCAAATGGCTTCACTGAAGAGATACCAAGAAGGGACTACGCACAGAGGTGGGGGCAGGGTTTAGGGAACCAACAAGAAATGTCGAGACACTCAGAGACTAGCAATAGAGTAAGATGTTACCGCTGCTGGTCTTGAAAAGCAGAGGGAGGAAGAAGTGTCCCAGAGCTTACACTGTGACCTGACAGAAGCTAGAATTATAGGTAGAAAAACTCAGTCACTGCCAAAACAGGGCCCAGGAGAGAAGAAGGAGATAATAAATACTGAATCTCACTCCCCTCCACTTTCTGTCTCCTGCTGGCACCTGCCATTGACCCTGCTCACCCAGAGGCTAGAGGCTAAGAGAGCCCAGATCATGCCATCCACAGAGGTGAACCTCTTAGGAACGCAGCAGAGTTAAGAGGGGTAGAGAAAGGATCTGGAAACAGAAGGAAAATGACCAGTGCTAATGGGTAGATGAATAAGTCTGGGAGTTGCTACATCTGCAAAGAGGCTTCAGTAACAGGCAGATGTTTCTTCTCAGATCACGAGCCTCCTTGTAAATATTATTCTTATTAGTCAAGGGAGGTGATCATATTTGCAACTAAAGAAACCCCGAAATTCTAATAACAACATAATGGACATCTATTTCTCAGTCATGTCACAGGTGGACACAAGTTGGGGGCTGTCCTACAAGGGGTAACACAAGGAACCAGCCTCCTTCCTTGCTGGGACTCCACCATTTTTAACAGAGAGCTACCAGATGCACCTGGCTCTTAACTGCCTCACCAAGGAAGTGATCCATCACTTCCTCTCACATCCCATTGGCCAGAACTGGTCACGTGGCTACAAGGAGTCTGGGAAATGCAGTCTCCTTTTGTGCTCAGGAAGTTCAATCAGGTTTGGAGAGCAAATAGCCCATCTGTTCCATATTATTTCAGGACTCACAGCTGCCTGATACAAAGAAAGAAATCAGCCTGCTCTGAACTTAGGCTACAAGATTGAGGAACGTGGATACAAGCCTGGATTTTGGAGTCGCACAGACCTGGGTTGGATCCTGCCTGGCTGTGCACCAGTTGTGTAAGACTGAAATCCCTCACTCCTCCTTGCCTTCATTTCAGTGTCTCTAAGATAAAGAATGATCAGCACGTCGATAGTTGTCTCGCACAGTGCCCGGCACGGAATAGGTGTTCCCAGGTTTGTTGAGTGAGTTTACAAGTATAGTTATGAGGAGTGAAGATGATGAGGCAGGTGCAGCATGGGAAGCACGCATCAAGTACCTTCCAGTCATGCGAGTATCATCCCAGAAGCTGCTGGGTCCTGGCAGTGCCCGCCAGCAGTGAGCCGCTGATAATATCCCTGGAGGGAAAAAGGTATGCCTACCGAGGCCGCGTTTTGTGATAGAAAAATAAGGGTGAGGGCCATTTTCCTGATTTGTGAATTTCTTTATGTGCAACATCTTACATTGGTATAAAACTGCCACGGCATTTAGTTATTCATGCCTCAAATGGCTTTTATGGAAAAGAATATGACTGTGGGCTGGCCTGGGAAACCCAGACTCCATCCACTGCTGCTGCTGTTGGAGACTGTCCCAACTGCAGGCTTTGCCAGGGGGTTTCTGTGTGAGGCTGCCCTGTGTGCTGTGTTCTCCATCCCCAGATAAAGATGCTTACGGTGGTCTAGTGGCATCAGGAGGTGGTGGTTCAGAGCAAGGACGATGGAGTCTAAATGTCTGGGTGCTGACCCATATACCGTCATTCCCTGGCTGTGTGGTCTTGGACATGTTAGTGAACCTCTCTGTGCTCCACTGTTTTCAACCGTAAAATGACGCGCGTTGTGGCATTGACTTTACAGGATCATTGTGAGTTAGTATATATGAGTGCTTGTGGTACAGGACCTGGAAAATCAGCTCTCAGGAAGTGTGTTTATTTTTAGAGGAAGGAGAATGCTTGAGGTTTAACATCCATTCAACAAGCATGAGTTGAACACCCACTAGGTGCTGGTTACTTAGGTGATAAAGACAGAGGTAGTCTCTGTATGCACAGCCTGGACACAAGGATGGACATGGAGGGACAATTCCACAGATGCATCTTTAATCATGACTCATGGAAAGCCTGGGGTCAGAGATGGCTGAAGTCTCTGTGGGCCCCAGGTGGCCTCTAGGATCCTTAGTCTTAGGATCCAAGGGCTCATTGTCCTAGGAAGTGTAGGAGCACTTTGGCCAGTGTGCACACATGACATCAAGGCAGAGACCTCAGGCATCAAGGACATAGAAACCCAAGCCAGCAGACGTGTGGCCATGCAGCAGAGGCTGAGTAGGAAAGGCCTGGATGGTGGCCTATCCCCCACCAGTTCCTAATCACAGCTACAGCCTCCAATCATAGGCTCCTGCCCAGTTGAGGGCCCGGCCCTCTGTGGTCTGTGTCTCCACCTCTGTGGCTCAGGGGAGCTGCAGACATCTGGTCTATAGGAGAGGATGCTGCAGCCACAAATGTGTCCTCCAGGTCAGGCAGAGCAGGAGGCAAAGTGGAGAGGGGCCTGAACTGGGAATCAAAGACCACAGCTCAGAATCCAGATTTCTGGCTTTCTATGCAACCTTTGAGAAGTAACCTCTCTGCATTTTCTGGGTAGCTTCCCTATCCAGACAATGGAAATAAAACTCCCACCTGCTAGAACCGTTGTGAGGATGGATGAAATGAACCATTTGAAGGAACTTCATCAAAGGCAGCAGAGTATATCACCCAGGAGCAGGACCAGACTCAGGAGTGACACTGGGCTGGGTTCAAAACCCAGTGCTACTCATTACCTGCCATGAGACACTGGGCACATCACCTGACTGAACCTCACTGGCCTCAGTCTCCGCATCTGTAAAATAGGGATAGTGGAAACTGCACTTGAATCTTTGGTCTGCTGTGAGGTTAAAAGAAATACTGGATCAAAAACACAGCCTGGGATGGCCAGTTAGCTCAGTTGATTAGAACACAGTGCTCACAACACCAAGGTTGCTGGTTCAATCCCCAAATGGACAGCTGAGCTGTGCCCTCCACAACTAGATTGATACAAGTACTTGACTTGGAGCTGATGGGTCCTGGAAAACCACAATGTTCCCCAATAAAAACAAACAAACAAACAAACAAACAAACAAAAATCATAGCCCAGAGTCCGGCAGAGAACAAGGGCTCCCTAAGTCATAGGTAATATACAGTCAATAGTCAACAAGTGTTTTTGAGCATCTACTAAATGTTGGTCACCTTTCTAAGCACTTGTGAGAGACCAGGGAACAGAACAACTCTTATCAACTTATAATCAAATGGGAGAGACAAGCATAGATAAGAGGAAATAAACTGCATAAGTTAAATGAAGGTAAGTAACTTGGGGAGAAAATAAGGCAGACAGAGGGGATGAGGCGTGTTGAGAAGGGTGGAATCTTGGTGAGGTGGCCAGAGAGGGCCTCAGTGAAAAGGTGACATCTGAATAAAGAGCCAAATGCAGCAAGAAAATGAGCCATGGAATCATCTAGGGGTAAGAGTGATCCAGGACAAGGTATGGCCAGTGCAAAGGTCCTGGGGTGCATCCCAGGGACTGAGAATGGAGAGAAGAACAGGGGATGGAGTCAGGGCGGTTAATGGGAAGATCACGCAGGGCCCGGCAGCCACTGTACGGGCTTTGGCCTTTACTCAAAGTGAGTTGGGAGGCATGGGAGGATCTTGAATACAGCAGTTATATGACTTGACATGTGCTCTGAAAGAACTCTTTGACTAATGTGTTGAGTACACTCTCAAGGGCAAAGTTGGATACAGGGACCTGGTTAGGAGGCCATAGTCCAGACAAGAGGTGATGGTGATAGCTTTTGAGCCAGTGAATATTATCATTGCCTGGCTTACCAAGACATCACACACACATTAGCTCATACCAGGCCTCATAGTAGGAGCTTCCTCCCAGTCGTCAGCCACCGATGGCTGAGCCTGCCTTCAGTGGTAGCCTGCAGTTCTCACCTAGAGTGATTTCTTCTGTCCCCCTCTCCCAGACATTTGTCAGCCACTCCTTTACTGCAGCCTGCCAAGCCGAGATGTGTCAGTGCCTTTCATCTTTTTCGGAGCCAATCTCCCCTTCCCCTTAATCATCACTGCTGACTTGCACTGGCCCCATTCAAACTTGTCTAAATCTGCCTGAGACTGAGGGGCCCAGAGTGAACTCTAAGTGCTCTCCAGATAACCAAAGAATTTTCCCAGTTGGAAGGAGCCTCAGAGAGCCCCAAAGTCTGGCGTTCCTATTTCATATGAAACTGAGAATGGGTGAGGGCAAGTCCCCTTGCTCCCTGGTTAGTTGCATGGCTGGTGAGTCGTAGAAGCACTACTGGACTTCAGTTTCAATTCTGGGTTCCCATTCTGTATTCTCCAGCTCCAGTGGATCCCAACCTTTGAGGAACTTTTTGCCTCTTCCATTGGAAGATCTCATTTCTCCACTACATGCCAATGTCCCTCCCTCTGCACACCTGAGGAGGGCTGGGTTGTAACCACATCTGATGGTGACCTTGGGGTCCACTATGACCCCTTGATTTGCTCACTTCGGTTGGCTGTTCTGTGGCCAGAACTGTCTTAGTTCAGATCTGCCATGCAGGAGGAAGGGAGCATGGAGGAAGCAAGGTGGGATACAGAGAACGGGGCGCGAGTTGACACCGGGGGTGGGGAGGGGTCTCTGGGTGCTGCCCAGCCCTCTCAGGACCTCCCTGGGCTGGTGCTGTCACTGTGCTTGCTTCTCCAGGTGATGGACACTCTGCTTCCAGCACCCTTGCTAACATGGTGTCATCACACTGCTTATCTTTGCTCAGGTAACAGGTGAAAATGGTGGCGCAGTTCTCATTTGCATTTCTCTTATTACAAATGAGGTTGAGCATCTTTTTAAAGATTTTTTTTTTAATTGGGGAATTGGGGGGGTGGGAACAGTGCTGGGGAATTGGGGAAAGGGGAACAGACAAGTTGCTGTCGTTTTGTTCTTCAATCTAGTTGTGGAGGACGTTGCTTCACTGGCCCAAGTTGGCACCATCATTGCGCTCTTCCCTGGTGAGGCAGATCAGTCGCCGGCTTCTGGACGGCCGCTCACTGCGGCTGCTGGCCGCTCACGCTGCCTGCTGGCCACACACGGTAGCCCATGGCAATCCACTGCCACAGGCACTGCAGCCCACGCCGTCGCCGGCGACTCATGGCAGCCCAGCTCCAGGTTGAGCTGTTGTTCAGCACCTTAGCTGTGGAGGGCAGTGTCACTGGCCCTCATATGTGGGATCCGAACCGGGGCCCTCTGGCATCCCAAGCGAGTTCTTAACCATCGCGCCACTCGGCCGGCCCGAGGTTGAGCATCTTTTAACTTGTTTCAAGAAACATTTTCTTCACAAGTTGTACTACTTCTTTACGGACTAAAATAATTAGACCTTTTTCTGTGATATAAATTTTGAGTGTTTTCCCCAATTTGACTTTTTATTTATTTTTTTGCATAGATTTTGCTATGCAGGTTTTATTTAGTTGAATTTATTGATATTTTCTTCTATTGTTCCTGTATCATATTTTTACCCCATAATTTATTTATTTACTCATTCATTTAAAAATAATTGATTGTGTACCTACTGGTGGTCAGGGAATTCAGGATTGAACAGGACAAATAAGACCTTTGTCCTCATGGAGGACAGAGTCAGGGAGATGGGAGGTAAGCAAGAAGCTGATATTGAGATGATATTTCCAGACAGTGGCAACTTCAAAGATGAAAATGAAAAAGGTGACATGCAAGATGGTAAAGGTTGGGAGAGGACCTGTTTTAGATTTTATTAGTTATTTACTGCTGAGTAGCCAATTATCACCGGCAGCTGAAAACAGCCAGCATTTATTACACAACCATTTCTGTGAGCCAAGAGTCTGAGCAGGCCTTAGCTGGGTGTTCTGCTCAGGGTCTCACAGGCTGCACGCATCAAGGTGCTGGCTGGACTGTGTTTTCATCTGAAGGCTCAACCAGGGAAGACTCGCCTCCAACTTCCTTCAGATTATTGGCAGAACTCAGGTTCTGTGGCTGTTTGACTGGAGGCCCAAGTTTTCTGCTGGTTGTCAGATGAAGACTGCCCTTAGGTCTTAGAGGCTACTTCTTAAGGCAGCAAGGAGAATATCTTGCCTCAGGAAAGGCCTGAACCCTCATTTAAGGGCTTTTACCTGATTAAGCCAGGTTCACCCAGAATACCCTCACCTTTGTTCCATAGCAAACCTAATCATAAGAGTGGTGTTCTATCACCTTTTCCATAGTTATTGGTTAGCAGCAAGTCACAGGCCCCACTCTTACTCAAGGGGAGGTGATTACACAAAGCTGTGCACACCAGGAGGCAATGTAATTGGGTGCAGCCACTATGGGAAAGAGTATGAAGATTCCTTAAAAAACTAAAAATAGAACTACCATATCATCTAGCAATTCCACTTCTGGGAATTCCAAAGGAAATGGAAGTGCTAACTTGAAAAGGTGTCTGCACCCCTATGTTGGCTGCAGTATTATTTACGACGGCTAAGACATGGAAACAACCTAAGTTGTTGCATGATGCATGAATGGATAAAGAAAACGTGATATATATTTATACAGTGGAATGTTATTATTCAGCCATAAAAAAAGGACATTTTGCCATTTGCAACAACATGGATGGACCTCGAGAGCATTATGCTAACTAAAATAAGTCAGACAGAGAAAGACAAATATTTTATGATCTCACTTATATGTGGAATTCAAAAACAAACAAACAAACAAACCTGAACTCATGGATACAGAATAAAGATTGATGGTTGCCAGAGGTGGGGGTTTGGGGAAAGTGAGCAAAATGGGTGAAGGTGGTCAAAAGGTGCAAACTTCCAATTATAAAATAAATAAGCCATGGGGATGTAATGTACAGCATGGTGACTATAGTTAATAATATTATATTATATATTTAAAAGATGCTAAGAAAATAAATCTTAAAAGTTCTCATCTCAAGAGAAAAAAAATTGTAACTCTGTATGGTGACAGATAACTAGATTTGTGGCGGTGATCATTTCACAATATATACAAATATCAAATCATTAGGTTGTATGCCTGGAACTAATATAATGGCAATTATACTGGGTTGTCAGAAAAGTCATGACATATTTTTTCTGTTTTTCGTTGCAAAAATGCATTATGACTTTTCCGACAACCCAATATCTCATTTTTAAAAAAAAAAAGAATTATTGGGGCCACCCTAGGATCTTTCTGCCACACAGATTTTGTTGAGTTGATAGTGATTTGTTTTGTTTTGTTTTGTTTTAAGCTGAGCCATCCTGCTACCTGTTGGCAGCTCAGCGGCTGCTCAGCTCAGGCTGGACTTGAACTGCTGTTGCTCAGAGCTCAAACTCTTGAGCGAGCTCTTAACCAATTGAGCCACTTGCCTGGCCCAGATTTTGTTGAAAAAGACCTTTTGGAAGAGATGACAGTGAAGCTAAAACCTGAATGACCATAAGGAGACAGCCACTCAAAGACATGGGGAAACAGCTTTCCTGTGAGAGGAACCAGCCAATGCGAAGACCCCAAGGTATTTATGAGTCTGTAGAAAATTTTAGAAGTCGGGTGACAGGAATATATTGACTACAGGGGAATGGGGTGGCTTGATGAACAAATGCATGCACGATGAAATGAAATGAATGAGAATTAAAGCTAGGACCCTAGAACTAGAAGTCAGGAGACCCAGCCTCACAGCCCAGGCCAGCCCCTCGCTTGCAGGGTAACCATAGGCCTCTCCTTTTCGTCCTTGGCCTAATCTGCTCCTCTATGGACTGAAGGGCATCAGATGGCCCTGAGGACCTTTCTAGTTTGAGCAACCCCGGAGTCTTGATGGACTGAATGACACTTCCAGCTAATTAGCCAATGTCACCAAATTAATTAAGGCCTGGGAAAGTGATTATGTCCACCTCAGGCTTTCTCACGCTTCTTGGATGTCACTGGGGTAGGAAGGGGGAGTGTGTAAGAGCGAAGAATGCAAGAACACCCAGGGGGACAGGGATGGGGGCTCTCAATCCACTGGAATCCATGCACGGTATCCTGGACCCTGGCTGGAGCGTGGCAGGTCTGCACAAATCATTAAGCCCCCTCACCGGGCAGGAGGATGTCAGGGCCCAGCCCTTCTCACTGACAATCCACACGGAGTTTGTTTGGCCCCATGAAGCATAGAGATCAGATTTCTCTGCTCGTCCTTGCCATGGAAAAGCAGACACGTGGTGGTGGTTGGGAGTTTGGGGTTTGCTGGGGATTTTATTCTTAATTTTTTCAGTTCGTTCCAGAGGAAACATTGACTTTCAGCCGACCTAATGGAAAGACAGGGTGGGCCTCAATCAAAGTAGGACTCCATCCAGATTCTTTGCATCGCTTCTCGGGAGAACGAACCATTTCCCACCGGGATGGGGGGCAGGACAGAGGGACGATGGATGTTCTGAACACTCGGTTCTATTGTGTGGTCGCCTCAAAGGGACAGAGTTCAAAGAGGAGCCTGAATGAACAGGAGGTGTTGAGAGCAACTGCTTAGAGTCCAGATTCAGAAGGGAGAGTCGGGCATCCCACTGACGTGGTGTCCAGCCAGGGGGCCCATGTTCCTGACAGCCCTCCGCTGGCAGGAGATGGGGCGTTTGGCAAAATATATCCCAGGGCGGTGACGACTGATATTGTTGTTGGAAATAGCTTTATTGTTTTTGTAAAATTGGCACTTTCCGATTGTGTAAGAGAACAAAAGGGAGGGAGGGGAAAAGAGAGAGAGAGAGAGAGAGAGCCGAAGCGGGTAAGGAAGGGCAAACATTGAGAAGTACAAGGACGTAAGTCGAAGTTATGCTTTAGTGGCTCTGAATGAGTCCTTCTAGACTGTAACCTCCTTGAAGGGCAGGGGGACTGTGTCTTGCCTGTATCTACCCTCAGGGTCTTCATTAAGAGGGAAAGGCACTCACGCGGGGGGGAAACACGGTGACCTCTGAGATTCTTCTAGGAGGACCGTTCATATCCAATTGGTTGGAAACCATCCCCAGCATAGAGAGGGAGGCAGTACCCCAGTATAACCAACCCTCCTGCCTCTCCAGGATCTGGTGCTGTGCCTTGAAGGTGGCAGGCTCTGCCTATTGTGCCTGAGTCCACTTCCTGTAGCCTTGAAAGGTGCCAGGGAGGGAGGGAACGGGCAGAGTGTGGTTTCTGAGATACACAGAAGAAACTTCCAAGGGAAGAGAGGGCAGGGGTGGGGGATGAGGGCACAGGGCTCTGGTTTTCATTCATGTCCTGGGCAGGCCGGTGTCACTTGTTTTTGGTACATGAAAAGGCATGTGGCATCTGGATGCCCAAATAGAGGATAATTTTCTCCTCACTGTTTTTGTCTCTGATGATAATCTCCTAATTAGAATATGAAATGTTCAATTACACAAGGCGAGAGCATCCAGCGGCAGAGCCCTCCCAGGCACGCTCGATGCTCACAGCAGGCTGAGGGCTTAGCCTTCCCCATTCTCAGCACTGAGAAAACTGAGGCTCTGGCAATTGCTGTGACCTCCTCGAGGTCACGTGCTTACTCAGTGACAGAGGAAGGATCGCTATGCAGACATCCTCACATCTGGTCTTCCCTCGTATTTCTCCAGCTTCACTTCCCACCTGTCTTCCCCCAGGGCTTTGCCCCACACTACTTGTGAGCCATGCCCATCTCCCACCCCGCAGTTCTTCATCTCCATACTTGACCATGCTATTTCCTCTCTAGGGAAGTCCTTTTTCCTTTCTGGCCAGTTCCAAGTTGTATTTGGAGACTCAGTTAAGATGTCTCCTAGGCTACCTTCCCTGGTATCCTGCCGTAAAGAAATGCCTCCCCTGTTCCTGCACCATATTTGTACCATTTATGTTTATTGTTGTAATATTCTAGTGTGTCTTCCCCAGCTACACTGGTATGCTTGAAGGCAGTAGGTATGTTCCATTTAGCTCTGCTTCCCTAAGAGCTTTACACCAATAAAGTTTGTCGAATGAATGAATGAAATGAATGAATGAATTTTGAATTTGTAAATATTCTCATAACTCTCTGCTAAAGCTGCCTCTTTCAGCACCAGGCACGGAAACAGACATGGAATTGCCAATGTCTTATCACAATGGTGCTCGGCTGATTTTAACAGTGCTCTTTATTCTATGGTTCCAGTGCCATGTGACCCCCCCCCCCCCGTTTAAGCAGATGGGAAGGGCCCACCCAACTCTCCTACTTCCAGGAAAGCAATATGCCCTCTGTTCCTCTGGCTGTCACCAGCAGTGTGATAAAGCAGACAGGCCCTTGATGATGTCTTTTATCATTTAAGCATTAGTTATAAATATTTCTCTTAATTGTTGAATGAAATGTCCTTGTCTCAAAGTGCATCAACCTTAGAGCCAGGAGGAAAATGAAAGGACAAATGGCCAAGAAAGTTAGACATCAAGGTAGCTTCCTTGCCATCACGGTTGTTGGTCTCAAGCCTTGGATACTTGTCTCCACAGCCAGTGATTTTGCTGTATGACCTTGAGCAGATCAATGACCTCCTCTGAGCCTCTATCTCCTTGCTGATAACACGGAAATAAATGCATTATCTACCTCACAGAGCTGCTATAAGCGAGCTCCATGCAGTGTGAGGCATGCACCAAATGATAGTAGCTATTTCACAGTAGGGCAGCTGGAGCCTGACTGCCTGGGTTGCAACCCTGGCCTTGCCACTTAACCAGCTGGGCAACCTCAGACAAGGAACCTGATGTTTCTGTGTTCCTGTGTCCTCATCTGCCAAAGGGGATAATAATAGTTCTTACCTCACAGGATGATTGTAAGGATTAAATGAGATAATAAATGTAAACTAGCACTTGGAAAAGTGGCAGACGCAGGGGAAGTGCCCAGGAAATCATAGGCGTGTTGGGGTATAGTGCCTTTATTATCTATTTTAAAGTCGCCTATTTGTTGTCAATTTAGAAATAACATTCTAAAAGATTATAGCCAAAAGAAATCTTAGGAATCATGAGAAGAGATTCTTTCCATTTCTCGGCTGGCCAAACAGAGACCTAGAGTGGTGGGATAAAATGCCGGAGATCATAAAGCCGGGATAAAAGCAAAGAGTCCCTGGCTCCCATGCTCTCCCTTCTGAGGAGGTGGCTGGGTGGGGGCTGGCACTGATAGGGGACCTGCTTTTGGCGCTTCACTGGGATCTGTCCCCCACACCTCTCTGCCCCATGGGAGCCATGGATTGTCATCTATTACCTGGAAACAAGAACTCTCGTCTGGGAAGGAGCTGCTCCCGCCTCGTGGTGTCATCACTGTTCTCCCCACCCCCAGAACCCCAGGGTCCCAGGGGAACACTCTCAGTCACCTTGAAGGCAAAGTTGACTGTGCAAGGAAAGTCAAGACACAAAAGGAACGAGCAATTCCTGAGTCCATTCCAGCCCCTGCCCTTCTGGAAAACACATTCTATTTGGGAGATGGCAAGAAATAAGTCAGTATTAAAATGATGATGAAATAGAGGAAACGGGGCCCTTTAGATGAGGTGATCAGAGAAGGCTAGGCTACTGAGTGCTCACACACAGTGTGCCTCAGGCTTCCATTCAATCCCCGAATGGATTTTTCCCTGGCACCCTATTAGTCAATATGCAAATTGACTCCTGAGGATTTGCCCAGATACCCCAGAGTTCCTGAGGTGAGGTTGTAGACTACCTCCTTTCCCCAACCTCTTGGGATCATGCTTTAGCAGCTCAATGTGTCTGCATTCAAATCCGAAGCCCCTCCTCCACTCATCTCTGCAGTGTGACTTTGGACAATGTACTTACCCACTCTGAACCTTGGTTTCCTTCTCGCCAATACTATATTATCAATTTATTATGATGATAATACTAAACGCATAGGGTTGCTAGGAGGAGTCAAGGAGATCGTCTATAAGAAAAGCTATGGCCCGCATAGCTGTGGCTCAACCATGTTCGCCATTCTTTTTCTTTATCCTGTCACCTCCTTTCCTGTCCACTTTTTTCTATGCTCCCTCTTCCCTCTTTCTCTTCATCCTTCTCCTTTCTCTGCACCTACTCCCTTTCCTCTTCCTCCTCCCTCTCTTTTTTGACACTTTCTCTTCTCCAAGTAAATATCAGAATAGATTCTAGCAGGGCTAAGAACACAAACGCCTTCAAGCTGTCTCCCAGTGGCCAAGGCAAGAACTCGTTCTGCCCAGGTGAGCACAACAAGCGCGTCTGGCTGAGGGACGCTGCTGGCCAGTCTCCTGGTGGTCGGTGGGCAGAGGGCTCCTCACTCCACTGCCTGGGCACCGAGGTGGTGGCTGAACCAGTCTCCCTGCTGCCCGCACGTGCCTCCCTTTCTTTCATCGATGTGGAGGATAAATATATCATAGCCATCTTGTCGCGGTGTGGGCGGGGCTTCGGAATTCCTCTCAAGAACCGAAAACAAAGGCATATTGCTTCTAACTTATTTTAGCAGTTTTCAGTAATATAATTTTCAGTTCATTTGGTTATCAAAAACACACTTTTCCCCCTTTCTTCTCACCAAAAAAGGTGAAACAGATCTGAGCTGTGCTGGGGGTGCTAGTGCCTTAGGATTCTTTTTTTTTTTTTATTTTTTTATCCTCACTAATTTCTCCGTGCTGTGGAGAATTTGTCACACGCGCAGGTCTGTTTGATTTCATTAAACAGAATATTTAAGCATAAAAATTGTTTAATCGCCTTGTGTCATTATGAGATGAATTTCATTTTGCATACATTTGCATATTTCATCAGAATTAAGGCTGCTAATATGCAAATGAGAGACAGGTTGCGGCTGAGGTGTTTATTGTAATAGCTGCAGGCTGTTCCACTTGGACAGCTTTCTAGGTGGTGGGGAAGGTGGGGGAGGGAGGACTTGGGGTGGCTCAGAACCCTTCAAGAAGCCTTTGGGTCTCTAGGGCTTCTGCCTTGGTGGAGCAAAGATGGGTGGGTGTGGCCTGCCGCCCCTAGGAGACTGGCCAATCAGAGCAGGCCAAGCTTGGGAGGGGGGAAGAGGTCCAGCTGTCGGCCCCAAAGGTTCCTGGGAGCCGGTGGGCACCAGGGCTAGGGTGAGGGACCAGGGCGAGGTTGGGGCCACACTGTTGGTCCAGATGCCCCCTCAGGATGGGCAGAGAACATTCTGGAGGCCTCTGCAGACTTCTCTCCTTGTTTGTGCTTCTCCTTCTTTCTCTGCCTGCTTTTGTTCTTTCCCTTTGTTTTTTCCACAGCTTTGCTTCAAGCCCTATTGAGTTTCTTTTACCCTTTATTTCTTCCTCTTTGTTCTCCCCTTGCATGTTTCCTCTTGTGCTTCCTTCCATCCTGAAAGGCCTGGCATCCTTGTCTACTGTCTTCTAATTTTTCTCTTTCTTTCTTTCTCCCCTGCTTCCTGCCCCCTTTGTTCTGTGTCTCACCCGGGCTTGCTGGCTCCCTTCCTCTCCTTAGCGCCCCCCTCACTTCCTTCTTCCTCCACCCAGGAGTCCTTTCCTCCCCACCCCACCTGCCTGGAGGGCACGCGCAGCCGCCAGGAATGGTTTGAGGTGGGGACAGAATTAGGGGAGGCCCCACTTGCACAGCCATCCCTCCCCTCCATCTGAAACCCTTGATGAATCCCTGCCCTCGTTTGAAGGTCAGAGATTAGATACATATCATTTTCTTCTCCAGGGCCTGCACTGATGGTCCCCAAGAGAACAGCGAGTCACCCCCAGGCACAGACCAAGCAGAGGCAAACTTGGTGCTTGGTGCATAATGAGCCAATGGCAAGATCCTGGAGGGGTTTGATACAGACACCACTTTCAAAAGAGAGTAGCATGGATGCAACCCCCCACCACCACACCCCACCTTCTGTTCTGTGCAGCCGGTGACCAATCACACCACTCCTGCAAAGATGAGTGAGGGCTATTTGGAAGAGGGCCATTCATACGGAGCAAACTTGAAACACAGCTTGAACCAGGCACTGGCTTCAACAAACCAAGACTTTTCTCCAGGCCTCTGTTTTCCCATCTAGCTCTCGGGATTCTCCCGAGACTTCCCTAGCAGTTGCAGGCAAAGTGGGAAAGGGCAGACTATGTTCATTCAATCAACCACTTTTTATTAAGCATCTACTACATGCTAGGCACCGGGTGAGTACCGAGACAGCCATGAACGAGACAAGGCCCTTGCCCTCTGGCCGCTGACACTTGGATGGAGCAGGCAGACCACAGGAAGAAAAGACCCCAGATCATGTCAAGTAGTGAAAAATGCCAGAAGTGGGGAGGTGGACAGTGACTAGACCCCAGCACACCCCTTTCTACTGTTCTCTTTGGCTGGTGCTGGTGGCTTCATCATAGGCCCATTTTCTGGGCCACACCCCCACTGGCCCATGGCTCCTTGCTTCCAGGCCACCCGGAGGACCCTGCAGAGAATCGCTGTTTTTTTTTCTCTCAGACCCTTTCAGCATCTCCCCAGAGCTGGTAGAGCAGCATCTGCCAGGCAAACCACCCCCCGCCAGATTAGCTGTTCAGGCCTGTGGTTTAGAGCCTGAGCAATTAAAGCAGAATTAATTGGCTAGTAGGCAATCACCTTCCAATCCGGGCGGGGCAGTGTGTTTTGCTGAGTTGACAAACTAAACACAATGCTCATCGACCAGGGGCAGTGGGGAGGAGGGTGGCTGGCTGGGCGAGCCTATGGGATTGAGAGGCGTCCTCCCCTCCCTCCCCACCCCTACTGCATGCAAAAGCCAACCATCAGGATCTGAGCTGCTCTGTAGGGAATCCAGCTTCGCTGGTGAGGAGCTTTCTGGAATAGAACTTTGCCTTCACAACTTTGAAATGCCCAGCCCAGGGAGGTTTTGAAATTTGATTTAATTTTCATATCTTTATTCTCTTCCCGATAGGAAAAACAATAGATTGCCTATTGATTTTTAAAAATCAAATTTTGCAAATATGTATGGCTTAGAAAGAGCATTACAAGGATACATCTGCATCTATATTAGCATTTGATAGGGGGGAATCTACAGGAATCTATAGTAAACTGTCAACAGCAGTTAGCCCAGGCATGTGTGTGTGTGTGTGTGTGTGTGTGTGTGTGTGTGTGTGTGTGTGTGAAGCAGGGATTAAAGGAAGCTTGGTTATGTGTAACACAGTTAAAGGAAAACTGAATGAGCACCAAGGTGGATCATGTAGCTTGTTGTCACTTTGATTGTGGATTATGTTGTTTTGTTTTTAGTATTATAAAAATCAAGCATGTTCGTGGTAAAGAAGAAAATCAGATATATGAAAAAGACTCCTGAACTCCAGCCTCCCATTCCCACCCACAAGTGGTGGCCCAAATGGAACGTTCTGGTGGAGACAAGCTTGGCTCCTGGGCTAGAATCCAGGCTCCTCTGTCTGCTGGCTGTGTGACCTTCTCCAAGTCACTTGCCCACTCTGGGCCTCAGTTTCTAAAATTGGGAGTAGACATAAGCACCTATCTCAACCGATTGAGAGAACTGCACATAAAGAACTTCCCCCAGTCCCTGGCACATGGTGAGCACTTAATGAACGGGAGCCGTTAATATTGGTTACTGCCCAGTCTTTCTGGCAAGATGCCAGGCGTAAAGGTTCTTTAAGGAACTTGACTTACCAAATGAAAGCCCCCTAGGATGCAGGGGCCACCAACATTTCCCTCCCTACTCCATGGTGCCTAAGTAAGATGACAAAAATAAGGCGATGCTGTTCCCAAGATATTCAATTTCCTAGTTTCTTAGGAGGTATCAGGAGATTCTCAGACGGAGTCATTAAAGGACAGCACAGAACCCAGAACAGAGACAAGGTCGTGTCAGGGAAGAGAGTACTAAGATTAAATTACATCAAAGCTGAGATGATTTGGGAAGCCCAAAGCTCTGAGTTCAATTCCTGGCTTTGTCACTTCCTACTTCATGCATGGGCTTGGGCCCATTCCTTTCTCTCTCGGAGGCCTCAGTGTCGCCACCTGAGACATGGAGCAAGAACAATAACTTATCTAGCACCCATTAACTGATTGAAAAATATTGTGCATTAGCATCATTTCTTATTTCTTTTAATGAACGTGCATATCCAGTCGTTGGGGCCCCAGGTGGTCGAGGAGAGGTAGCTGAGATGGGAACATCATGCAGCTAAGTTTGAGCATTTAAGAGTGACAAACGGGGGACCCAGAGAACTCTAAACAGAGGGCTGTGTTGTAGAGCATTGGAACTCCTTTCTGGAAGCCGGTGGCTGGGTCTAAAGCGAGCTGCCAGGAAGTCCTGAGCCTGAAGGTAAGTGTTTGTGTAAGAAGCCAGGGCGGGGGCCAGGAGGAGGGGTGGTGGCTGTGATTGTACCGAGGAGGCCTCGAAACCTGAGCGCGTCCTGCCTGCAGTCAGACGGGGGTCACCAGAGCCAGACTAAATAGTCTGGCGGGCTGGGATCTGGGCTGTCTGGAAAACGATCCCAGGATGGAAGGAACCAGTCAGGGAGGGGGCCAGGAGGGGGGACACAGTCAACAACGCAGAGGCCTGTATCAGCGGCCACCCGAAGGCAGCCTCCCCAAGGTGGAGCCTAACCATGAAAGAGATGGAGTTTTTTTATTTTTCATTTCAGTTTCCGTTTCTTAATGGAGAAGAGGGGGGAGGAGGAGGGAGGCTGAGGGGCAGCCCGGGGCCCTTTTCTGCTCGCCTGCACAAGGCTCCTGGCTGCTCCTCTTTTCTTCAGGCTTGGAGCCAAGTCCTCACATCAAAAGGGGTTCAAGTGCTGCTGTGTGGCCTCAGGCTGGTGAATTAGCCTCTCTGTGCCCTACCAGCCTTCACTTGCCAAGCAGGGATAAACCTGTATGCCTATGTTTATTGAGGCTGGGGACACACTAGCATGTATATGCCTTTGTGTGGGTGGGGGAAAGGTGCTGCTCCAGGCAGAAGCTGGCCCCTAGATTCAGACTGGCAAGGTGAGTACCTGGCCCACGTGCCCTTGGGCAGTGAGCAACATGTCTGCGCATGGCAGCCCTGGGAGCAGCAGGATATGAGTAAGGCCTAGTGCATGACTGATGCCTGCTCTGTTCCAGTCACTGTCCTCGATGCTCTAAACCTCACCTCAACCCAAGAAGATGGGCATCCTTTCCCTCTTCTGAGAGAGGGGGAAATTGAGGCCCCGAGAGATCAAAGAGCTTGCCCAGGGTCATACCTGGTAAGTGACAGTCCCAGGGTTTGAGCACAGGTCTGATTCTAATGCCCTTTCTGTAACACCTTATGGATTATTACCATGAATATGAATATTTCCTGTTAATGCATTAGGCTGCTGTTTAAACATTCCCTTCTTCTGTTCGCAGCAACACTATTCACAGGAGCCAAAAGGTGGAAACAACCCAAGGTGCCATTGATGGAGGAACGGATAAACAAAGTGGGCTCTATCCATGCAATGGAATATCATTGTCTTAAAAAGAAAGGAGATTCTGACACGTGATACAACATGGATGAGCCTTGAGGACATTATGTTAAGTGAAATAAGCCAGTTACAAAAGGAAAAATACTGTATGATTCCACTAACATGAGATACCTAGTGGAGTCAAATCCATAGAGACAGAGTATAGAATGGCGGTTGCCAGGGGCTGGAGGCGGTGAAGAGGAGAAGTTAGTGTTTAACGGGGACAGAGTCTCAGTTTGGGAAGATGAAAAAGTTCTGGAAAAGTGGTGATGGTGGTGCAACAACATGAATGCATTTAATACCACTGAGTTATACACTTAAAAATGGTTAAAATGGTCCATTTTATGGTATGTATGTTTTACTACAATAAAAAAAAAAGAAGCACTTCTCTAAGGAGATGTTTGTGACTCCCACCCTCTGCTCCCTACAACATATGCTTCATTATCTCTAGGTTCCTCTCTGGACTCAGAAAGGACAATGGCCTTACCTCCCTCTATCACTACAGGGTCCCCAGGGCCAGCTCAGTGCCTTGCACTCAACAGGCCCTCGGAAATAATTCTGAATAAATAACACCAACTGCAGATAAACAGCAATGTTGGTGACTTAAAAGTATCTGATTATAGTCTTAGTAGAAATATAATATGCATTCCTTTGGTCAGCTTTCTATTAAATAAGTTTTCAGTTTTGTTTTTTTCTAATGTTTAGATGGTGAGACTTTCCTATTGACTCATAAAACAATACATTTTAATTTTGAATTCTGAAAAAAAGGAGTGTCTGACTAGAAAAGAGAGTTTTCACTGGGGCATATAAAAAAAATCTGGCTTGCCAGACCATACTGGAAAAATCCACATTTGAGAGCCCTGTAGAGCTCATCTGGGGTGGGGTGGGGGGGGGGGGGAGGAGGTGAAGCCCCCCCACACACACACACACAATTTCTTCTGGAAGTCTTGGAGAAACCCCTCTGTGTCTCCTCCAGGCCTGGCGCCTGCAGGGCATGAGCACAGTGCCCAGGACACGGTGACCGGTTCTGTTTCCTGGGCAGGTCTGAACACGCAGCAGGCGCACGTTGTTCTCCAACGCTTTTCAGGCCTCAGAGTCCTGGCTCCTGTTTCTGGGCTCTCAGCGAGCCAAGCAGATGGTCGCAAAATCTGGAGGTGGCCCAGTTATCCTGATGCCTGGGTGTCTCCCAACACCTGCCCTCGGCCCTTGTTCCTTCCAGACCTCAAAGCATTTGGCTCCCTTCCAGGTGGTTTGGGAGTGGAGAGCACTGCAGGGCACTGAGAGGTTCTGAGGGGTGGGAGATCATGAGCCCATTTCAGAGTTGGTGAAACTGAGGTCTGAGCGGGGGATGCAAGGCCCTCCACGTAACCCCTCCTTCAGCCCACCTCCTTGAGCTGGAGAACACAGTCATTCATTCTTCAAATATTTGTGAGCCCTGAGAGGTGCAGGGCTGGGTGCTGGAGATACAGTGGGGGAAAGAGTGTCTGGGGAGGTTGCCCTGCCTTTATCTGACTCACAGTCCAGGGGTGGAGACAAAGGGACAGCAAAATCCCCCAAGTGCATTTAACCTGGGAGCTGGGATAGGGGCTGGGAAAGTGGAAAGGGGTCCTACTAGAGCTGGTGTAACAAGAATGCTTGGTCCGGTCTCGGGGGAGGGGGGCTCCACAAGGCTTCTCTGAGCCTCCTCAGATTAACGCTTTTGATAATCAGCCTGAAACCCGCTCATGGGGAGGGGGCAGAGAACTTTCCAGGCAGAGCGAACGCCATCTGGGAAGACTGGTATGGTGGACCAAACAAAAGAAGTGCAAATCACAGGAAGAAGGTCAGTGTGGCCAGGGCCATGGAGAGCCATGGAAGGGCATGCAGGGGGTGGTGCTGGGGGAGAGGGCCACCATTCCCCTGTGGGAAGGACTCTAGTCTGTAGCCTGGGGAGGGACTCCTCAGGGGTGAGACATGATTGAGTGTGTAGTAGATTGAGGGGAGCTGGAAGGCAGAAGGGAGAAGTGTTAAAGGCATTCAGGTGCCAGCCAGGAGACAAGGATGGCCAGCCCCAGGGAGGCAGCAAGGAATGAGGAGGAGGAGGTGACAGAGTCTGAGAGAGACTTAGGCAGGAAAATCCCCAGAACCTGCCAAGTGATGGGGAGTAGGAAGTAAGGGAGAGAAAGGGCACAGGGAAGCCAGACTACTATGATGGGGACCCTGGGCGAGGAAGCATGGGGCGGGGAGGGGAAGATGAAAAATGTGCAATCACAAAATCCACACCTGTTCATTTATAGATGAGGAAACTGAGGTACTGAAAAGCAACATGCCTTTTCTAAGATAATGCAGTAAGACCGTGGCCACGCTGGGACCACAATTCAGGTCACATGTGATAGATGATAAGACATCAGATGCAATCTAACCAGGGCAGAAAACTATTTGTTCATTTGTTCATTCATTTATTCATTCAATAAGCATGTTTTTAATCCCATAGAGATGGACACAGAGATGAGGAGTATATCCCAGTTCCAGGCCCTCAAGGAGCTTTAGTGGGGGATACAGACACACAGACCTGCCATGATAGCCCAGGGTGGGTAGATTCAAGGAGGATTCACTACAGCTGCAGAGAACAGAGAAAAGAGCATTTATTCTGCTTGGGGTGGGGGTGGGGTCTTGAGGCTTCAAGAAGAAGGGGCTTTAGAGTTGAATCTCTGTATTTGTTGGTAGTCCAAATGGGGGGAAGAAAGTGAGGCATCAGAAACAGCATGTGCAAAGGTCCAGGGGCGTGAAAGTGTGTTGAGCATATTTAGGCATGGAGGGAGCATTGGTTTGCATGGAGAGTAAAGGCAGGAACGGGGCTGGTCTGGGGACCTGGGTCAGATGGCCTTGCTGTGGAGGGTGCATCTCAGGCAAACCTTCCTCAAATCCCACTGCTTGAAGTCCCAGGACCACCCCCGCAGGCAATGGCTTTTGTCATCATTGTTGTCAACTGGAATACAAATGACCTGATGCTCATTGGTTTTTCCCATGTGCTGTTATTACAGGCGGCAGCTCGGGGTCATGGATCACACCGGGGCTCTGGGGCAAGCATGTCTGGGCACAGACCCCAACTCTGCATGCCCTTGGGCAAATCACCCTGCTCTCTTGGTTTCTTGTCTCTGAAATGGGGATACAGCTAAGATTGGGAGGACTAACGTGTACACAGCACTTAAGAGAGTGCCTGGTACTCATTAAACGTTACCTATGTTTGATCTCACAACAACCCTGTAAAAAACACGCAGTCATCATCATCTGTAGTTTAAAGATGAGACAACTGAGCCTTTAAAAACATCACTTGACTAAATATTGACAGACGGAAGTGGGTGAAGCTGGGATTTGAACCCAGGTCTTGAGCTCCTAACTGCTTGTTACACCGCATCTGAGCCAACCCTGAAAGCCAAGGCTGCATACAAGCAATTCTGAGCCAGGGAATCCAGTCTCAAGCTGGAAAAGGCTATCATTGGCCTTCATCAAGCAGGGCCAGCTTTGGCAGGCACATCCACGGAAGCCGGGCCCAGCCTGTGAGCCACCACAATTGCTTTTCCAGAATTAGGCACTGCTGTGGCAGACACACGAGCTCTGGAGACAGACAACCGTAGGTTTAGATCCTCACTCTGACCACTTCCTTCCTGGCTGAGTGACCTTGGACAAGACACATTTCTTGGACTAACATTCCTGAGCTCCAGTGTACCCATCTGTGAACTGGGCCAGCTGGCGAGGTCAAGTTGAAGGGAGCTTCCAGCATCAATGCGACCACGTACGGAATGAGAACCTGTGAAGCTAGGTCAGAAAAAGTAAATGACATAACTAAGATCTTCTTGCTGTGTCCTGTAGCCACTTAGCCTCTCTGAGACTCAGTTTACTCTCCTGATAAACAGGCAGAGTAAAAAATAAAAGGTGCCCTACCCCTCCTCTCCGAGGTACTACATGTGCAAAGCCCATGGCTGAATTCCTAGCTCTGCCCTTCCCAGCCAATGCCTTTGTACAAGTTTTAGCTCTCATCTGTAATATGGGCACAATAATCCCAATTTTGCAAAACTTGTCTGAAGAATTAGAGATAGCATATACTTAGCATCTGGCACATGGTAGTCACACGTTTAATAGGCAATAATGATAATAATACCAACGAGAGCACCTGGGGCATCTCTTTTGGACCAGGCACTGCGCTGACTTTATGTGTACTGAGCTCCTATCATAATTCAGACAAAACGCATGAAGGTGCTTTAGAAGCTGTAAGGTCTTGTGCACGTATACACAACCCTAGCACACGGTCATCGCATGCCCCTGGGATCTCCTCTGAAGCAGAGACCCTGTGCGTGGAGACCTCAGTCACCAAAAGATGGGGGGAGGGGACATGCCCGTCACCCTAAAATTTTTCATGTGTTAGAATGTGAGACACTCACAATGCAGCCAAGGCATCGGCCGCCCCAGCAAAGCAGAGATGCAGCGCCCATTTGGTTCTATTCAAGTTCCCAAGGCATGTAAGGACGGCCTTTTCCTCCACTCATAAACCACATATGGATTTAATAGCTTCGGCATCAAACGTGTGACCAGGCTGGGTTGACTCGCCAGAAACAATGAGACGTTAAGAACGCGAGGCCAGGAAGGCAAAGGCTTTAACAAGCTTCTAGGTGGGATTTTTCTTCCCCTCCTTTTTCACTTTATTGAATCTGGTCCTTGCTGATTTGGTTATAGCCTGTGATTTCAGTTTATGATTCAATAATCCATTTGAAAGCTTGTAAATAGCATGGTTCTGCTATCTTCTCCCTCCTCCCCAAGGGGTTTCCACTGAGGAAAGAGGGGGAGTTTGCTTGCTCTTGCAGCTGGTTGGATGGTCCTTGGGGAGTAGGGGGTGGTGTCCTGAGGGTTGGGATGCTGAGTAAAGGGGATCTGGAGTTTGGTCTTGACCATTGGATAAGGTGGACCCAGCCTCAAGCATCTACTGATAACAGAGACCCACCAATCCAAGTGAGGACACCCATTAATCCAGACATGATCATGTCTGGGGGCTCCTGATTCTCCCCACCACAACCAGCATTGGGGACCCCACTGGCACAAGCCTAATCTCATCCCTCAGGGACATCACAGAGGCTCTGATTCTCTGAGCCATGTTCTATGAGTCCTCACAGCCAAATTGCTCCAGAGGGTCATCCACACTTTATTTGTCACTCCCTCACCTCCCCCCACTCGCCACCCACTGTTAACTGGCTACCTGCTGGTCCCAAGAGAAGGGTGAGCGAAGCACGGAACAGAACCCCATCCCCAGACAAGCTCGGTCTAGAGCAGACCCCACCCCTACCACCCCCACTAACCAGCAGAGGCAAAAGGAAGCTTAGCCAAGATGAGCCCCAGGCAAACAGCCAATCAAGAAGTTATTGTGGATATGACTAACCGATTTGGGGTGGTTTGTTTTGCAGCTACGTTATAACTAACTGAGACACTCTTCAACTTTGTTAACCAAATGACCAAATGAATAGATGAATGATGGAGTTCTTTAGATTGTTGGGGCTGTGCCTTGAAAAGGTCTTAATCGTGGGATTCTGTGCTGCTGTGTTTCTTTGGCTTAAATTCCTGGAAGGGAAGTTGGGCGTGATTCTTAATGAGAGAGTAACATGATCTGTCTATGCTGAACGATTTGTGTTGATCTTCACCTGATTCCAGGCTTCCCTTTGACCTTGGTGAGAAGATCCTGGTGCCAGGCAGCTGAGTGTGAGGGAAAGTGGATGCTGTGGTGTGAACTGCATCACATTGTCATAACCCCCCTGCCCATAGGGAAAAGCCCAGTGCCATCGACGGACCTCCAGGCTCTGGCTTTACCTCATGGCCTCATCTACTGCAGCTCTACCACCACACTCCCTAAGATGAAGCACACAGTTCTACTAAATGGTCTCTAAACACGCCATGCTTTTGCATGGATCCTTGCCCATTCTCCCACTATCTCCCCTATCTTATATGCCCTCCCTCCATTTAGCAACCTAATGAACTCCTACTCACACTGCAAAACCCAGCCAACATAGCCCTTCTGTGACGTTTTCCGCAAACTCAGCTCAAACACCTTCCTATGACATGGAAATAGTTTCACAGCGTGTCATACCCACACACCATTCCTCCAACTAGACTGTGAAGTCCTCCAGAGTATGCTCAATAAAACTGAAGCATGTAGATGAGTGAGTGAATGAGTAATCAATGTGGGTACAATTTCAACAAAGTAGGATGGTTCCATGCAAATATGATGGGCATTGAAATCAACAGATTCTGGGTTCAGATCCAGACAGTCATTACTCCATGTAGGCCAGTTCCATTGTTCCTCAGGTCTCAGTTTCCCCATCTATAAAATGGAACCACCGAGTGACGATGTAATAACATACCAACTCCAGGGGGAGGGCTTTCTCCCCCTTGCCAGGGGACTCACAGCGCTCCTCTTTTGCGGGGCTCTCCTCCTGGACCTCCTTCCTGGCACCTCTCCCAGTGGTGGGAGGCTTCAGAAGGGTGGGAGTCAGGGTGAGCCTGGAGCTCAGGGCTTCCTGAAGGTGTGTTTCGCTCCCTGAGAAGGTCTCATTGAACAGTATGATACCATCATCATATTGATAATAATGACTCTCATTTATCAGATACCAATTGGGACTTTCTGTTCATTGTGTCACAGTAGGTCTGCAGGATAGGTATTCCTATTCTCCCCATTTTAAAGAGGAGGACACTGAGGCTCAGGGAGGTTATGGGATCTGGTGAGACTTTCTGGACCCCTGTCCCTCTCACTGTTCTCTTCTGGGTCTGAGGATCTTTTATCTTTGATCCTGAATCTCTGTGCAATGAGTCATGGAGTGACCATGTTTTTATTTGGAACTGTTCTTAACGAGCCTGTGTTTTGGGTTTCCCAGGGCTCTGGGCTCTGCTCCCTGGGGACCAGAAGAGAGAGAATGGAATCCGGATCCAGGAGAGCTCCTAGGGCTTAGAGTAGCCTTAGTGAGGTGCTTCTGTATGTGTCAGCACAGCCTGAAGGGTTCACCCCACTTCCCAGATTCCCACACTTGACAGACATTCCTTCAGCACCTAGTGTTTGGCCAGGCTCTATGCCAAGAGGAGGAAATGTTGAAATAAATGGCATTGTTGCGCCCTCAAGAACATTCCCAGTCTGATGGCTGAGGCAGCCATGAAGACAAGCTTCTGGAAGCCATTTATCTAAAGGCTGTAGTTAATGACACTTGGGAGTGAGAAGCCATTAAGGCATCATTGTGGTGCCAACTCCAGTCAATTGCTCATGGATGCCGGGAGGCCCCAGGGCTCAGAAAGGAAGGATGCTATGATTGATTAGCAATGTCTGCCATGTGCACAGCGTGGCGAGTTCTGGCCTGTGTGCCAATTATCTGCCACCCCTGCTTGAGCAAATGCCACTCTTACGAAGAGTAGCAGCCTACCCAGTCAGCAAGGTTGGAGAGAACCATAAACAATGAGGATGTCTCCAATCTCAAGCTAAGTTTGGGCTAAATGCTTCGGAGGAAGGAAGATTCCTGCTCCTGAGAGAATCTAGAAGGTTGCCTAGTGGCTGTGACAAGTGAGTCGAGCTTAAAGGAGAAGTAACATTTCAACATTGACATGTGGATCTCTTTGACATATACGGAGCAACTATTGTATTCCTTATATTTTCCAGGTGAAGACGATAGCAAGGGACAGCCTTCTAGGCAGCTGGATCAGTCACAACAAAGGTACATGGGACCTTTGCAAAGGTGAGGGTGACCAGAGAAAGGAGAGTAAGGAGAACAGAGCTGGGGAGGGGCAGCTCGGGAAGTTTCTGGAGGCTGGAGTTTGGCTTTAATCCCACTGGACCAAGGAGGGGAGCCTTGCACCAGAGCACAGTTTCTCTCTCTCCTTGCAGAGGGGCCACCAGCGAGGGGGTGGCTGCCAGGCTGAGGAGTCTTCTCCCTGAATGTTCTCGGCCCGGAGAACCGAGCTCCTGCAGCCGTGAGGACGCACTGCTATTTTCAGCCACCTGCCAGCAGCCTGCCTGCCTCCCCCGCTGCTGCCTTGACATGCGGCTCCTGACAGCGAGCCTGTGTCGCCCCAGCAGACAGTGCTGGGTGGCGAGAGGCAGCTGCATACACGGGGCAGGTGACAGCTGTGGGGACCCCGTGTCCCCTTCCCACCCCTAGGGCCCAACCTCCTTGACCCTCCAGTCTTGGGTAGGGCCTGAAGGAAACCCACCATCCTGCCCAGCTCTGACACTGGGCAGGCAGACTTGGGTCCTAGTCTCAGGTCTCTTCTGACCTCCCAGTGTGACTGTGGTAAGGCACTTCTCTTGTCACAGCGTCAGTTCCTCGTCTGTAAAATGGGTATAATCATGAAAGAAAGCATCTACCTCACAGGGTGGTCGGGGGGCTCTTCAAGAGATCATATGTGTAAGGTGCCTAGCACAGTGCCTGGCACAGAGTAGGCATCTGAGGGACATGAGGACATCTGTACTAACCATCGTCACTCTCCCTTCCCCAATCCTGCCTGTTCCTCACCACCTGGCGTTATACTCGGATGAGCTATTTGTTGGACAAGGGCAGTCGAGATTTTGGATCCCTAGCATCTCTTAACAGCGTCTGCACAGAGCGGGTGCTCAATACGTAGATAATGAACAAGAAGAATAGTCCTTGTTAAAGAGCCCCGCTTCTGTAAGCTTTAGGTTTTCATCTGTAAAGCATTTGTTCATACGGATGAGCATTCATCCATTCATTCATTCATTCACTCCTGAGTCACTGAGCCCCTACTATGTGCCAAGCACTATGCAAAGCTCTAAGAACACAAACATATATGACCCTGTTGGAGTAGGACATCAAGACTGGGCCTGTTTCCATCTGGTGAAAAACTGAATTCTTCATTCTAAAAGTGGACCAAATTATAGATGATTTGACCTCAAAACAGGTGGATGTTGACCCAGTATCATCGTCATTCATAAAACAAGAGCCGGCGTTATTGCTGTTGCCTGCCACCATCAGATCTAGTCAGGGAGGAAGGGGAGGATTATGATGGTCACCAGGCCAAACACGGAGAGGGGAGCATTTGATGACGGCAAGTCAGGTGCTGTCCCAAGACCTATGGTTCCCCGAAAAACCTGGGTATGCCTGGCCTGTCGGGAGAAGTTCAGCAATTCCACCAGCAGGTTATAGAACATGTCACCCATTGGCAGGGACCAGAGTGTGTGTCCTGACAACTCAGGTTGACCTCAGAGAGGGAAAAAGGGAGAGGTGGAGGGGGAGGAAGTTAGGAGAGGGAGGGAGAGAGAGAGGGTGAGAAAGAGGGAGAGGGGAAAAATGGAGAGGGTGAGGAAGAGGGAGACAGAGAGAGCCAGGAACCCCTGCCCATGAGGCAGGGCTAAATGGGGGTGATCTTCTTAAGCATGAACATAACCAGGCCCTAAGAGCCTGGTTGGCCCTGGCTCAAGTACCACCCTGACCCTGTTCAATTGTCTATTTCTCAAAGCCACCTGCACCCTGACATTTCAAATACAGCGTCTGCACCCAAAATTCAAACTTCTATATGACAGTCCGATTTCACCTACGGTGGATCAGAGCCTGCTCTGCAGTCAGCCTGGGTTGAAATCCTGGGTCTGCCCTTTACCAGCTGTGTGACCTCAGGCAAATAACCTAACCTCTCTGTGCCTGCTTCTTCATCTGTAAAACAGAGACAATAGTACCTACCTTATTGCATTATTTGGAGGAGACAATGAGTTGAGTTGATATAGGTGAAGCACTTAGAATAGTATACTTGGTTTTATAGACACTGGGTGAGGATTTGCCAGCTAGATTATCACTCTCATTTGATTTGTAAACTTCTGGCATCATTTAATGAAGAGCCCAATCCGGAGACCAAAGGGTATATGTCTTTTTTTTTTGCAAAATTGTATTTGCAGATTCCCAAAAGGGATTGTCCTGGAGATTCCTTTTTGGACCCTAACTCTTTATTTTCCTGTAGCAGTATAAAACATCGACACCCTGGCCACGGGCTCGTGGTGGGCAGTGCTTACCCTACCTTGACCCTGAACTTGCCTGTGTGATTTGCTTTGGCCAACGGGATGCAGGCAGAGGCTGGAAATGTGCTTGCACCTTTGCCATCAAGTACCCTCCCCCTCCAGCCTTGGCTCCTAGAATGAGACACATGGAGCAGATCTGACCCAGACCTGCAGCCTGCAGGCAAGCTTAGCTGAGCACAGCTGAGAGCAGCACGAGACTGACCTCCCTGCAGACCCCTGAGCAAGAAAAATAAATATGTATGATTAACAGCTACTAAAATGTGGAGACCGTTTGTTACACAGCATTATCATGATAGCAGGTAACGGATATGTCTGCCCATGCATTGCCTCCAAGGGGTTCTTGGGACGATTTAAAGAGTTCATGCGTGCAACATGTTTAGGACAATAGTGGACACATAGTGATCCTTCCACTACCCTTAACTATTTGTATCATCATCGTCGTCGTTATCATTATCCTTTTCATCGTCATTGTTATAGCCCCCCCCTTCTTCCCCCACATCAGCAGGAGCTCTGTGATTTGCTTTGGTTCTCTTCTCCTAACTGGGGGTCAATTGCCCTCCGAGGACCCAGCACACACTCCCGCCCACTTCCCAACCTGCTTCTCCTTGATGTTCTGAAGAAATGAGAAAGAAGTGTTAAATTTGTTCTTGGCTACTTTTCCTTGCAACTCCCAGAGGCCCTGCTTACAAACTGAATCAGTTATCAGCTAGTTAGGCTGGCGGTCCCCGGAGGTGCCGCTTGAATACAGATAGGGACCCATGCATTATTCAGTGAGAAGACGGGGAGAAATGAGCAATGCGTCCAAAACCAGAACAGCAGTGGCAGTAAGGGAATAATTAGCGAGCTGTCACTTGTCCCTGTCACTGTTTCCTCCCTTAACACAGGAGGGAAAATAAAAAAATAAATTTTTTTTTTAAGGAAGGAGAAAAAAAAGGCAGGGGAGATCATCTCGCTTCTCAAGGCAGCTGGTAGGCTAACATGTGACACGCAAGAAGCTTGAAGCAAGGGCTCTGGTTCAGCTCACAAAAGCCATGGCCTGAGGACCCCCCCAATATTTTATCGACTCCCCTTTCTGCTTGGTGATTCATGAGCACTGCCCAGCTTTCCATTCAGATTTTCTGCACGTTTCTATAGCACGGGGAATTAATTTCTCCCCTCTAAGGAGGAGATGGGGGTGCTTGAAGGGAGGGGGTGGTGAGAGGAGACGTGAGGGGCAGAGCCACTCAGGCCTGCAAAAGGTCGAGGTGACCTTCCAGGAGGAACCGGGGATGAGGTTGACAAGAGCTCTGCTTGACTCCTTTGGGGACGATGCAATTTAATTATTCATGAGTTTACACGCACAGAAAGAAATAATTTTGTTGCATGACTCCTCATCGTTCCTTGTGGAAGCTATTTTTATTTATCTATTAGTGTCTTGTTAGAATTTTTTGGGGTTTTTTTTGTGTGTGGTGCATGCTGGTTGCCACTTGGAGTGTCGAGCAAGATGTGTGAGGGTCTGACATGTGCGGATGGCAAGGCCAGTTTTCTCAAAGACCTCCCCCCTTCCCTTAGAAAAGTTGTAAAAATGGTGTTGGGGGGAGTAGGGCTGAGAATACTTGCTTGTTTGCTTCATGCCTCTGCTTCCCATGAGAAATGAGCAGGTTACCTTTGGGCAGAATAGTTGCTTTCTGCAGTTCTGGATGCTGTGAAACTCAGTTTGATGGAATGGGGGAAACACTTCGTATAAAAAGAGTCAGAAAGAGGTACTAGGAGGAAGCAGGGCTTGAGAAGTGTCATCAGGCTAGATGATGCTGAGGGACTCTCCAAATCAGGGCCCAATGGGGGACAAGGTTCTCCTTGTATGACTCCCAACAAGTAAAGAAGTCACGCTTCTTCATAAAAATCTCTTGGCTTGCTTACTGCATAACGCGGGTTCCCTTAGGGATGGAAGATTGTGTCCTGAAAGCCCAGAGATAAATGGAATTTTTCCATGAAGGCACTAGCCCGGACTTAGCAAGTCCATGGCATGCAGTCCCTTGCTCCTACACCCTGTGCTCATGGCAGACATTGCTAATCAATCTCAGAACAGTCAACACAGTACAGCCATCTAAATATCTCAGGCAGCCTCTAGTATGCAATCCTACTTGCCACTGGAACTGGAGCGATGAGGACTCTTATCGACACTCCTGAATATGGGAAAGGGGTGGATCCTTCAGGGGGAAAAAGCAGAATGCCAACATTTATGGAGTCCAACCTTGCTCTGAAAGATCAGGAGCTCTGGATAAGAGAGATGAGAGAATGAACCCCAGTGGGTCACATCGTAGCTGTGTGATTTCAGACAAGTTCCTCCACGGCTGGGGCCTCAGTTTTAACATCTGGGACATGGGTATAATAATATTAACTCGTTGAACAGGATCCAACAAGACACAGCACACCAGACACAGTGCTCCATGCCATGTAAGCTTCGTCAACTCTCCCATTCCTTTCAGACTCTGGACTTCCTTTGCGCATGTAATTCCTTCAGCCTGGAATGCCCTTTCTCCTGGCTCATACCTACCCAGGCCAAATGCCACCTACCCAAGTGGAGCTGTCAGCAGCTAACCTTCTCACGACCCTGCAGGGAAAGTGACTCCTCCCCCCTCACACTTCCTCTCTACCATAACGTTGCATTTGCTGTGTATGTTCAGAAACAAATGATCAATTTAATTTGCTCTCTTTCTTCCTTACCAGACTGGAGGTCCAGAGGATACATAGGGAGATTTGTCACTTGTCTGTTCCCAGCAGCCAGTGTAGAAGTTGACACCTGGAAGGGATCCAGTAAAGGTTTGTTGAGCAAAAGAAGGAAGGACTGATTTGCTGTGTGCTTCTGGACAAACCTGGCCCCTCTCTGGGCCTGATGTCTGGCATTCAGCCCAAGCTAAGGATAGAAGTGACCAGACTGTGTGCAGGGAGTTTTAGAGCCTTGGGGGCACAGGTGAGGGGTGCCACCCCATCAGCTTCCTCCTTGGCTCTGTCACCAGCCCTTGGTCTCACAAAGCCAATGCTGAGGTGAGAACGTGGGGATATCTTGACACAGGAGAATTATAGGCTCCAGCCAGGTCCAGGGTCTGCGGTCAGGAGGGAAAGGCAAGAGGGTTCAAAATACAACAGCTGGTGCTGATGATCCCAGATAAAAGTCCTTGGGTCATGTATAGGCTGAAATATGTCCCCTAAAGTCATCAGATCTTAATCTCTGGAACCTATAAATATTATCTTGTAAGTAAAGAGGTCTTTGCAGATGTGACTAAGTTAGAGACCTTGAGATGCGGATTATCCCGGGTTATCCGGATGGGCCCTCAATGCCATCACATGTATCCTTATGAGGGAAAGCAGAGAGAGGCTTCGCACACACACAGGAAAAGCCGATGTGATCATAGAGAGGGGAGGGTGCAGCCATAAGCCAGGGCATGTCAGCCGCCACTAGTAGCTAAGAGGCAAGGAACAGATTCTCCCTTAGAGCCCCTGGAGGCACCATGGACCTGCCAACAGCTTGGTTGTTGGCTCAGTGATATTCGTTTCAGGTTTTTGATCTCTGGAACTGTAAAAGAATACATTTCTGTTGTTTTAAGCCACCAAGTTGTTTGTTACACACGTGTTTTGGCAGCCACAGAAAACTAATACAGGTTGGACACAGGCTGATGACAGAGAGAAATGGGGAGAGGAAGGGCACGTCGGCTTGTCTAGAAAGCGGCTCCCTTCTCCCCCAGATGAAAATACCCACTGGAGCCACATCACGCACGCGCACACACACACACACACACCCCAGGTGGCATCAATCATTGCTTATCCCTGTGCCCCTCAGGAAAGAATGAGGCAACAGGAACATCAAACGTAGAGGTTAAGGCATAGCTCTGAAGCCAGGCTTTTCTGGGTTCATATCCTGGTCCTGCCACTTTTTATGTGACTGTGGGTGGTTCATTTAATCTCTTGAAGCCCCAGTTCTTTCATCTGAAAATGGGCATAACAGAATGCCACTATTTTATACAGCTGCTGAGAGGAAGAGATACCCCCTGTAAGAAGAAGTGACTGGTAACTAGTAGGTGCTCAATAAAAAGCTCAGTATCATTACTACTGATTATTCCTTATTCCGCATACATTGATTGGGCTCCTACTACCTGCCAGGGATTCACCTAGGTCCTCAGGGAACAACTGTGAGAAGAAGAAAAAAGGGCAGACACTCTACCATCATGCACAACCCCTTTTCTACCCTACAGTGACATTTTACCATCATCTTATTTTCCTCGGATCTGCTCCAAATGACCTCTTGACTGATTTTTCTACCAAAATCATTTTGCCCCAGAGGGCTTTGTGGTTCATGATCAGGAGACTTATTCGTTTTCTTTAGTCTTTTGTTTGTTTACATCATCTGTACAATTGTCCAATGAATTAAGGTTTGCCATGTCTTTAAAAACCTGTGACCTCTATCCTCATGACACTTAACTGGGTAGGTGTTTTGATTCCCATTTTGGAAAGAGGCAAATTTAGGCCTCAAAGGCATAGAATACTTTCAACAGAGTAGTGAGGTTCAACACAGAGGCATCGTAGTCTTTGCCATTGATTGTCTGTGGGACCTGGGCTAAGCGACATCATCTCTTTAAGTCTGACTTTCCCATCTGTAGAATGGGCAGAAGGAGAAAGTTGAGGTGATCTCATGCGGTGACACACAGAAGGCCATTTTCTCTCTCTATTTCCCCTGGCCTGAGCCAGGCATTCTAATTGTGAAAACAAGACCCACTTGTCATTCCTCATGTCACATTCAGTGTCACTGGGACCATGGGGAGGCCCTGCACTTGGGGGGTGGCACCCCGACCCCACACTATGGGGTTCCATATACCTTAGAGATGACTTTCTAAGAGTTGTCTTGAGTAACAGTTGTCTGGTTGACATGATGCTGTATTTTATAGACAGTTGGTTAGACACTTTTTAATTTTGCAATTGTCTTTTAATACTTTGTAGCCAATGAATTTTGGGGGGAGTGGTGTCAAATGTTTTTGTGAATCCTTAAAAAGCTGTAAAGAGATCACGCATTAGAGGAAACCTGCTGTCGCTCCCTTGTATCTCCGTCTACCTCTCCTTCTCTCCACCTCTCTGTATCACCGTCCCTTATTTCTGTCCCCTGTCTGTGTTTCCCCAGCCTCCTCTCTTCACACACACACAGACTTTAAAGATCAACAACAAAGATGCCTTTACTCCCAACACTGTCCCTTCTTGACAATTTTCTCCATCCTCCTGTACAGATGCTCCCTAACATGGTGCACATGGATACCTTCCCACCACCTTCCCTTTCTTTTTTTTTAAAAAAGTTGTATTTATTTATTTATTTATTTATTTTCAATGACAGTTCACATTCAATATTATTTTATATTAGTTTCAGGCGCACAGCATAGTGGTTAGACATTTATATAATTTACGAAGTGATCCCCCCAATTAGTCTAGTGCCCACCTGGCACTATACATAATTATTGCAGTATTATTGACTACGTTTCCTAGGCTATACTTTACATCCCTTTGACTATTTCATCACTACCATTTTGTACTTCTTAATCCCTTCCCAGTTTGTTTTCTGTATCCATGAGCCTGTGCCGGTTTTGTTTGTTTGTTTTGTTCTTTAGATCCCACATGTAAGTGAGATCACTGCAGCATTATTTACAATTGCCACAATACAGAAGCAACCTAAGTGCCCATCAATAGATGACTGGATAAAGAAGATGTGGTACAGATATATGCAATGGAATATTACTCAGCCATAAAGAAAAAAAGAATGAAATGTTACCGTTTGTGACACATGGGTAGACCTGGAAAGTATTATGCTGAGTGAAATACATCAAAAAAAGAAAGACAAACACCGTGTCGTCTTCCCTTACTTCCCTTTGCTTTTCCACCTGCTGGGCTCAAGTACCAGGGCCTGCTTAGGGCTTAACATGTGGCCAACACCAATGCCCTCATCAGAAGGGATTAAAGGCAGATAAAGCAGGAACCAGTGTGAGGAGCGCAGCAGTGAGAGAGCTGGCAGCTGGCAGGTCAAGAGCTTGGCTGGAACTAGCAGAGCCTTGGCACAGGGGACCCAGCGGCCGAGGAGCCCAGTCCTGCCCATGGGACCTGGGAGGGCTCTAGGTGACCAGGGACGGGGCACAGAAGTGGCAGGTTCTCCTACAGGAAATTGACCCCGTGGGCCACCACATCTCCCGTCCCGTTGTCATTTACCAAGAGCTTCTGGGTACCCTGCATTGCATACAGCTTCCCAGAGTGTGCGATGATTCCACGAGGCCCTATGACTCACTTGATCCTTTTTTAAAAAGTTTAATAGACTTTTTTTTTTATTGAAGTGTAACTTAATTATAATGAAGTACACCAGTACGTACTGAACAACTCAATTAAGTGTTGCATGTGCATATCCACCGCCCCAGGTCAGGATGCAGCCTATTTCCAGGCCCCCAGGCAGCTCCCTCGTGACCCTTCCTGTTAATAATATCCCTGTGGATACAACCACTATGCTGACCTGTATGACTTCCATCCCATTTCTGAACCACCTACGAGTAGATTTATCCAGTATATACTCCTTGGTATCAAACTTTCACTTAATGTTTCGTCTTCATTGTGTTGTTTCGTGAAGCAGTAGTTTGTATGTTTTTATTGCTGAGTAGTATTCCGTTGCATGAGTATATCTCGATTTATGTATCCATTGCACTACTGATGGGCATTTGAGTTGTCCAAATAAAAAGCTGCTATAAAATGCTATCTTGTGTCTTTTGATGGTTACGAGCATTTTTGTTCTATCGTTTATATATCCAGAACTGGAATCACTGGGCCAAAGTATAGCATATGAGCATATAGCATACATGTATGTTTAGTTCTGGAAGGCAGTGCCATATGGGTTTGTGGGGATATATATATATATATATATATATATATATACATATATATATATATGCAGTAGTTCCAAGCATATTTTATTGCTTAGAATGAGGATATATTTTTAAAGTGATTCTATCTAAAATTAAGTTCAAGAAAAATATTAAGTTCGTAATATTACGGGTGACACAGTACTAGTCAGATGTGACAAAAATCATGGAGGCAGTATGCAAAATAGCTGATATTTAGGGACCCCTAGAGTGCTAAATCATTTATTCGACATGTATGCACATCATTATTCAACACATCCTTCATTGTTTCAATTCTCTTTTCTGTAAAATGGGAATGATGCAAGCACCTATTCCTGGGGCTTACTGAGAAGCAAATGAGCTGGTGCATGCAAAGTCTTTGGAACAGCACATGGCACAAATTCAGTATAAAGTAATGTGAGCTATTGCTGTTGTGTTTTGAACACCTACCATGTGCCAGACACTAAGAACTCTGTGGGCGTCATTCCACTGAATCCATACAAACACCTTGTGGGGACAGGGGGTAAGGGGCGCTTCATTATCATCCTCGTTTTACAAATGAGGAAACTTGAGCTCAGAGAGGCTGAGTCCCCTGCCTGAGGTCACACAGCTGGTGAACAACAGAATGAGAACTCAGGTTTCTTTATGCAGTTCCAATGCCTGTAGCCTCCTTACCGCCCCAGAAGAGAGTCGCTTCTTAGTCACCAACAAAGCAATCGATTTCTGCAATATTTAATCACCAGGGACTGCAAACACATAATCAAAAATCCAACAATGAATGGCTTAAGCATGGTAGGAAATTACTTCTCCCTCATGTAAAATAATTCAGAAGGATGGCAACTCCGTGATCTTATCAGAAATCCAGGCTTTCTGGAGTGGCTGTGCTACCATCCTTAAAGTGTGCCCTGTATCCTAATGCTTTCAAAATGACTGCTGGAGGTCCAGCCATCATATCCTCCATCCAGACGAGAAGAAAGGGAGAGTCTGATGATTAAAAGATAAGTGATAACTCAGATTGCCTCTTTTACAAAAAAGAGCTTTTGTGGAAGAAACAGCCAACAATAAGCCCACCTACAAGTTATTAGACAGAAATTCTCACATGGTGACCCCACAAGCAAATAAAGGTGGCAAAAGGTAGTTTTTAAATTGGGGACAAATATTACTCATCCCCTGAAAAATAAACATTCTCTAGAGAGAAAGAATTGGTGAATGGATATGTATGGCCAAAAGTAGCCCACAGCACAAACACTAACCCAGGGTCTTTCTTCAATCAGGCGTAGAGAAGAACAGTAGCTATAAAAGTCCCAATAACTCCCATGGGCGTGTATATATGTTTAATTATTATTCAAAGTACAAACTGAGAGGCTCAGGGAAAAGGAGGAGCATATGGAGGGTCACAGAGCAAATAAGTGGCAACCCCAGAACTTAGCCTCTCTCTCTGGACTCCAGGGCTTCATCACGTCCAGTGCTTTTGCAAACATCCAAAGCAGTTTTTGCTCCACCCTTGGTGCTTGGCTTCTCCTTGTATCCCAGCTTTTGACTTTGCCTACTATGTAATCACTAGTGCAGATGACCAAATACTTCTGGTTTTACTCCCTTCCAGAACATGTAAGATGGCACTCCCTGCACCCCTGTGTTGGGGTCGGGACATGTGAATCATTCTGGCCAATGAACTGGGGACAGAATCAATATGTGTCAATTCTGGGTAGAGTTAACAACCAATGCAAGACCCTTCACCGCTCACTTTCCTATCTGGCACTCTCACCAGCAACTTTTGAGAAGGCGACTGGCCATTCGCCTGGGTACCCAAGTGACTATGATGAGCAGATCTTCCTGCCAGCTTGAGATTAATATGCAACATGAAGCGAGAAATAAAGCTTTGTTGTTTCAAGCCACTGAGAGTTGGGGGTTGCTTGTTACTGCAGTACAACTTCTTCTATCCTTACTGGTATGTATTAGATTTATGTTT
>NW_017731425.1:4365661-4383807 GCF_001890085.2 Hipposideros armiger | reverse complement strand
ACTGAGCCACTTGGCTGGCCCAAGATATGCCATCTTAAAATGTTAACATCTGAGTCCCATGAATGGACTCCCAAGATAGTCTTGATCCTAAAATGGGACAGCACTTATCCCATCACATTGAAATGACAAACACTACCTTCAAACCATGGCTACCTGCAGGAGAGTCTTGGGAATCACAGAGGATCCAAACCCGGATTAGGAGGCAAGTAAGTGGCAGAGCAGCTCACCTTTCGGCCTACAAGGGTCAACATCCCTCTGTGTTAACTCGAGCACATGGTGCCCAGAGCTGGTCAGGGAACCCATAATAGGACTTGAATAAGCAATGCAAGAGGAAGAGAGGTTTCTATGTGGATGGAATGTGAATGAGGGCAAGGGCAAAATTACTGACGCAGGATTCTGCAGCCACCCAATCAATCACTGGGTGACCATCACTGAGTGACCTTGAAAGTCACTCCACCACCATGAGCCTCAATTGCCTAATCTGTAAAATGGCAATAATAGCTTGTATTTATAGGCCTCCTTATTCTTGCCAGGCGACATGCCAAGGATGTCACACAAGTCATCTCCTTTTTTATCCTCACAATAAGCTCAGGAAGCAGATTCTAAAATTAGTTTTCTTTCTGTCTTTCTCTCCCTCTTTTTATTATATTTTTCTTTTAACGATTAGCCCTGTCTCCCCACGTTGAATGTGAACTGCTCGAAGGCAGTTCATCCTTTAATCCAGAGCACCTGGTAGAGAACAGATAACAACAGACGGTTTCTTCTTCTCACCTTTGGGGTGAATGTGAGATGCACCAAAGTTGAGGTTGAATGAGGCGCCAACCGTCTCTTTTTGGAGGCAGATATTTTCACTTTTCCCTGGTATTTCCAATTTACTTCTCCTTCAGGGAGCACGGGGGAAGATTACTTGAAATTGGGCATGGTCACCTAAGCGGATGGGATGTGTGTGTGTCACTTCCAGACAGCAGAAATTAAGAGTCAGGGCATGATTCACCACTTTCTTTTCCCAATGTTATTGAGGAAGCAGGTGTGTTATGAAGTTTCTGGATTGCTGACTTGCTGTGCAAAGGACAACAGCCCTGAAGAGTCTTCCAAATTCACCATGAACTTTGTGAGAACAAGAAATAAGTATCTGCTTTGTTAGGTCACTAAGGTTTGGGGTGGGTGGGGGGTTGTTTGTTATGCAGCGTACCTTGACCTATCCTGCCTAATACACCTGTCTTTGAATCCCGCCTATCCTTCTCTAAGCTCGTGGTGGCTTCCTCCTGCCACTCCAAATCTCCAGCATAGGATGGCTGATGTTTGCAGTCAGCAAGGGTCCCAGGTGGTCTGGGCTGGGCCATCTGGTGGACACTACAAAGCCTAGATCACTGGGAGGGGACACTGGCTCTCTTTACGTCCTCATAGCAAGCTGGCCTCAAGGCAGCCCCTCACACTGAAAGTTCCTGAATCAAGCACTATTGTTTGACTTTTCCCAAGTACATTATGGAAAACCAGGCAGTTTCCCAGAGAACATGTCTGTTCTTAAAGCTATCTCCTCCCTCCTTAGGAATAAAGGAAGTAGAAAGTTTTCTCCAGTGGCATATGCCCTGGACAGGCGCTGGTTCCGTCCCAGGGTCCCCATTTCCCAGAAAGCCCTGGTTTCTGTGTGGGAATCCACAGGCTTCCATGCGCAGGAGACGGGGCATATGGCCCAGGAGGAGCCTACCCACATGCCCTCTCTCTGTGACCTCAGAGATTGGTTCAGAAGTGGACATGGCAACTAAGCAGTCCAATCAGAGTGGATCTCAAGGCTTTGAGGGCAGTGCCCAGATTAAGACACTCCGTTACCCACTTGCTGGGTGGGAACATAAAAGCATGCGGTTATGAGCCCTGAAAAGACCCCATGCAGCAGCCAGACTTAGAATGGAGCTGATACCATGGGAGAGAGATAGGAGACAGAAAATAATGGTGTCCTTTCTGAGTGACATCATTGAGGTGCTGGAGCAAACTTCACTTGATAGCTGAAACCTCTAACTTTTCTGTGACATAAACCCAGGGCCTTTCCTTTTTAAAGGTCATTTGAATCAGATTTTCTACTACTATCAACATGCATTGTCTTAATTGGCACACCGTTTCCAAGTCAGGGGGCTAGGTCTTCTGTCAGCCGGGCTTCTTCAGGTTCCTATAGGTAGAGACCCTGGAGACAGATTATCGTGTCCAAGGCTAGAAGTAAGGGATGTGTCCAGGTTCACTCAGGAAGGCCCTGGAATTTCCTGGCTCCTGACCCTGCCCAGAAGGGATTTGTACTGGATGTGCAGAGAGAGAGAGAGAGAGAGAGAGAGATGCTCCTTTTGCAGTAGTGGGAGCTGGCTGCCTGCAGCATAAATACATGCAAATTTATTCAGAGTAGCTCAGCATGGCAAGGGCAGATATAAGCAAAGTGAGGAGGAAAATTCATCTCAATCCCAGGGATTTTGCCTCTGATAGGGTGCTCCTCAAGATGCCTGTGAAACCCTCATTATCCCTCTTCTCTTCTCCAATTGGCCCCATCTCCTGAATCTGCCCCTTCTCACCAGCCCTGCATCAGCCTTGGGTCCTGTGTTATTCGCACTCAGGGAGGTATTTCTCCACTTCCTGCCCTGGGGCTTCCTGGCTCCAAATTTGTTCTCTGCATGGCAGGGCTTCCTACAGTGCCAAACGGATGGGGCCACGTCATTGATTAAGCCCTTCTGACGGCCAGCTGTTATCCCCAGGACACAACCCAAGTTCTATATCCTACTTTGGCTTGCCTTTATCCCTTGCCTTGAGTTCTACTTCAAGAGACTTACCTCCTCCCCTCTGCCCCATGGGTCCCCTGCTCCAGCCACACACCCCTTTCCTTTTGTTGAATTTCCACTTGCACCCTCGGGCCACAAGACTTTTGTGCATGTTGTTCTGGTTGATGGAAATGCCATTCCCTCTGGCACCCCAAAGAAACTTTATTCTTTTATAAACCCAACTCAGAAGACATTTTTTCTGTAACATCTGTCCTCATCTTCTCAGTTAGACATAATTGCGCTTTTCTCCCATATATAATAATATGTAATATTATTGTAATAATAACATGTAATAATAGAATATAATAATATGTAATAATCATATTAATAGTAAGAAGAAGAGGAACATCTATGAAGTGCTAACTATGGCCCCAACACTATGCTAAGCACTTTATATGGTCGTCTCATCAAATCCTTTCAACATTCCTGCCAAGTAGACATTATTATTGTTGTTGCTGTTGTTATTGTTATTATTACCCCATCCTCCCCTTTCATAGATGGGAAAACTAAGGATTGGTGGGATAAAGTTGTTTGCCAGTGGTTCCACAGCTGGAAGGAAGTGGACTGACCAGGGCCCATGCTCTAACCCATTATACTGTTCCACTTGTAGGTTACATTTTTAAAGATGACTTACAGTTTATTAAGCACTTTTGCATGCATTAAGTACTTTGAGCTTCATGATGAGAGGTAAGTGTTTGTCTCCTTCACTTAGCCATGAGCTTTGTGAGAACTGTGTCAGTTTCTTAGTCACTTTTGTAACCCTAGCTCTCAACTCGAAGACCTTTATTGGTAACTGTATTGGATGGATGGATGGTTAAATACATGGATGGATAGATGGGTAGTTGGATGAGTGGAGAGGTGGAGAGGTGGATAGGTGGGAGGGTAGATGAATATATGGGTAGATGGGTGGATGGATGAATGGATGGGTGGATGGATGGATGGATGGATGGATGGATGAAGGAATGGATTGGTAAGTGGATGAGTGAATAGGTGGATGGGTGGTAGTTGGATGGGTGGATAGGTGGGTAGATGGATGGATGGGTAGGGGGCTGGATAGACAGAGAAATGGACTAGGCATAGAAAGTATGAGAGAATGGATATGTGAATGGTTAGAAGGATGGAGGAATAGCTGGATGGGTGGCTGGAAGAACAGGTCAATGGATGAATGGTCAGACAGGTAAAGCAATAAAGCTCAGTAAATTTCCCACTGTCAATTCCAATATGTCCTTGAGTCCAGGCACTGCATTAGCTATTAGAGTTATGTGAAAGAGCTAAGAAATGCAAGCCCTCTACAACTCAACCATCTTCTCCCTTTCCTCCACCCAGATTCCTGCTCACTGTAGAGGAGGGATGGTATACCTTTAGAAAGGCGGACCTCCAGCACCTCATCTCCATATGCAGTCGCTGGGCCTAGTGCCCTGAGTATGTGCACACACAGGGGTATTGAATTCACTGAAGGTGGAACTAAACCAAGAGACTCAGGACTGGCGTGTCTGACTCCTGTCTAGGGGAAGCAAACAGCCCATGCCACGCAGCCTTCTCCGACCACCGTTGTCTGCTTTCTAAATAAACCCTGAGACAGAGCCATGTGGGGTTATAAATCAGCCGGAAATCAAATGCTAACATGTAAATAAATTGCAAATCAGCTGAGAAATTGGTTTCATTTTGAGACGATAAAGCACATTTCTCCTGTGCTGATTTTGTAAGGCGCCCCTTAAGAATTGTAATATTTCTGTGTGGTAATGATAAACATTAGTGAGTTGCTTTAGAAATGAAAAAATAGACAGCCTCTGGGGATTTGAAAAACATATGCACTTCAAATTTGAAAATCCAATTTAACTGTCCATTATAAGGAGAATAAAAAGGTAAGGATAGGATAATTTTGCAGTTACACAGCATTTGACTAAATCTGATTCCGCGATGACAGGCACACTTTAAAAGCTACAAGTCTGAATGCAAGGAGACAGCAAATCATTTATTTATGATTGTAATCTAGCTGCTGTCTAACAAGTTAGCTACTATGCTGCTTCCTCCCTGACTGCAGACGGCATGTGTACACTTGTCAGCTAGCACTCTTAAAAACACTTCTCATGGAATTTCTGGGTTTGGGAGGGGACAAAATAAATAAAAGAGAGAGAAGACAAAAGAGATAATCCTTGTCAAATTTACCCGAACAGGCAGATGTTGAAATTGCCAAAGTTTAGGGAGAAACAAATCTTTTTCCTTAATTTTTGCTGAACACAACTTTTGAAAATATGTGTGTGTGTGCGTGTGCACGCACGCGTGCAAGCCTTTATGCACACCCACACACACGTGTGTTTAAACGCAGTGCTGAACACACGTACCCTCAACTGGAGAGTTTGTCTGCAGCTGGAAAAGTTCACTTCGCAGAACTTCAACTCAACAGTCAGTTTTCCTACGGAATGTTGGCTTGTCGTCAAACCTTTTGTCAGCCTCTCTTTAGTGACGTTCCTCCGCCCTGACCCACGTACCTATGGGAGCCTCATGACTGCAATTAACTTGCAAGCTTGTTTTTTCAAAATATGCCACAGTTTCCCCAGAAACACATGTGGAAGATGCTGGAAGCCTGATGTGGAGAGAAAGGTCAGAGGGGCTAAAACAAATGCAGAGTCTTTATGCCCCCACAAACTGAGTCCCCAAATCTGGGACTCCATGGTATTAATTTTCACCACTAAATAGAGTCCTAAGCCATAGATGATTCTTTCCCACGCGAGGCACTGGGCTAGACCCTTTATGTGTCTGTGGCCTCTAACGCCCCACAATGCGATGAGAGATGTCCAATTACTATGTCCACTTTACAGATGGAGAAATTGAGGCTCATCAGCATTTAAGTTGCCCAAGATCACAAAACTCGCACGTGGTAGAGCCTAGAATTCACCCGTCATTTATTTGAATTCTGCACCTGTCTTATTTGCAACTATGGTCATTTATTTATTCAATCTAGCAGATATTTATTGAGTGCCTATGGTATGCCAGATGCTGCCGTAGGCAGTAAGGGAATGGCTGTAGGTAACAGATGAGATCCTGCCCTGATGGACCTCATAATACATGGAGGGAGAAGGAAAATAAGAAAAAAAAAAAAGAAAAGAAATTAGATAGTTTCGATTAATAAGCACTATGAAGAAAGGTAAGTGGGGGTAATAAACAGAGAGTGATTTGGTGAATGGTGATGACTCCAGGCATGGGGTCAGGAGCCTTGGGTGACAAGATGGCGGCAGATCCATGAAGACTGGGAGAGAAAGACATTCTGGGCAGAGGAAACAGCAAGTGCAAGAATCCTGAGGTAGGAATGAGCTTAGTTTTGTCAAGAAAAAGGAGTCCTGGGCAGCTGGAGGGAACCTGGGGAGGGGCAGGGCTGAGTGGGGTGCTACCGGAAGCTTCTAGAGAGTTTTAAGCCAGAGAAAAGCATGGTCTAATTTCGTCTTTATAACTGTCCCCACAGAAGCTCTGTGCCCAACACTGAGTCCAAACAAAAGCCGTTACAAAAATGAAAATCACACACAGAACGTTCCTCCTAAGTGTCTTTAACAACACAGGAACATTTATGTGATTTAAGAAGTGATCCCCCTGACTAGTCTAGTATCCACCTGGCACTATGCACAGTTCAGGGAGATCACTTCTTAAATTATATAAATGTCTAACCACTGTGCTGTACACCTGAAATCAATATAAAATAATATTGAATGTCAATTATGATTGAAAAATTAAAGAGGAAGGGAAGGTGAAGGGGAATAAGAAGTTCAAATTTCCAGGTATAAAACAAATAAGTCATGGGGATGTAATGTACAGCATGGGGAATATAGTCAATGATATTGTGATAGCGTGGTACTGTGTCAGATGGTCGCTGGACTTATCATGGTGATCACTTCTTCAGGTATATAAATTTTGAATAATTATGGTATACCCCTGAAAGTAATATAATGTTGTATGTTAGCTATATTTTAATAATTAAAAAATTAAAAAACGCACATACACAGGAAAAAGACTTTGGAGCAGGACCTTCCCTGCATGCTTTCAAAACTCACTGAAAATGTGGTCATGCCAGAAGTCATGATTATTTGCACTAGTAATACTAAAACCAAGCTGTATTGAATCCCTTGCTATAGGGCAGACTCTGGACTGGGGGGCTTCACCACCGCGTCTGTCATTAGTACAACAGCCCTGTTGTGTAGCGGTTTTTATTATCCCAAATTCAAAGCTAAGAATTAGCTGAGTTCAGTAAAGATCAGAAATTGGTGAAAGACCCCCAACAGCTGACACTGTATTCAAACCCAGCCTGTCCAGCTCCCAATGTCATCTCTTTCCACAACACGTGCTCACAATCCCTCCTCTTGACAAGACCCCATTTTTGACACATTCAAAGACGTGTTGAGATATATATATGTGTGTGTGTGTGTGTGTGTGTGTGTGTGTGTGTGTGTGTGTGTGTGTGTGTTTTGAACATTGGCAGCCCATCATACAACAAAATCTCTCTAACCCAGGCTGTTGCTGTTGTAAATATCCGTTACTGACCCATTCGAATCTGTAGAATCTGGTTGTGATTTTATCTGTTCTCGGTCTCTGCTTGTCATCCGGGAAGTTTACGCGAGATTTGATCAGAATTTCACAAAACCAGGCAGAGCCTGTGTGGAGCTGTCAGATGAAATAATTTGTCAGTGATGATTGTGTGAATTCGTAAATATTTATGAATTCACAAGTTATAAATGTGCAGCTTTCAGGAGGGTGGAATTCAATGCTCACCAAGTCACAGATTACAATGAATATTTACAGAAACCCCAATCTGCTAATATTAGTTCTTTGTGCTTACGAAAAAGCTTTTCTTGGGATTGTAACCCTTTCGGGATAAAAGTGTCTGAAGAAAAAGAAGGATAGCGAAAGGAAGCATCCCCTCAATAAAAAATAATAATGAAAATCATGATACATTACATTTGTATAAGGTTTCAGGTTCTCCCTGCGTTCACAAATCGTTATGCCTCTTGCTAGCCTTTCTAAAGCGGTTTGTCGAATCGTTTTTGAACTCAATTGGATTGAAAAAGCTCAAGATGGCAGGTGGGCAAAAGACCAATTTTTTTAGTTCTTGTTGAGTGACCTGCCTTTTCTGAGATCTTGAGCAAGTCTCTGAATCCCTCAGAATCTGTGTCTACAAAGGGTAGCATTTCGCAAATTTGGTCGTGGGACATAACTACCTTAATAACATTTCCCGTTTAGGTTGCCAGGAAGGCACTGAGCCTGAGGCCCGCTTTCTCTTTGTTAAACAATATTAGTAAGCATCGGAAGGGTGTTAATGACAGCGTAACAGCAAGTTGAGACTTTCTCCTGAGGAAGTAAGAAGAAAATGAAAGAGAAGTCAAAACAGAATGAGTTTCTTTTTGTTTGTGAGAGGCCTCCCATAGCACCTAGCACTGGTGGTTAAGGTGGCGACCTGGGGGTTTGGGGGGTAGGGGTGGTGGTGTGGGGGAGGGTTTTCAGCTGCTTGAGGCTCACCAGCCATGTATGACCTTGACCAAGGACTTAACTCTCTATGCCTCAGTTAATGCATCTGTGAAATGTGGATTATAATAGTACCTACTTTAAAGGATTGCTCTGACCAGGATGAAATGAGCTAATGTCTGGAAAGCATTAGAACTGGCAGGATGAAAAATGTTCTATCTGTGTTTGTGGAACAAATACATGAGTAAGGGTTAACCGCTCCCCAAGTACTGTTGATCTATTATGAGGTTACATGGAAAGCCAGCGAGGTGTGGGACCTGGGCATTTAATCTCACTGAATGGATGACCCCGGCCAGTCTCTGCTCATCTGTAAAATGGGGCAGGAAGGAGGTTTGGAAGGGAGAGTTGGACTAGGTGACCTCAGAAACCCACTATCTTATAGGGTCTGCCCAAGAACCTGGGTCAAGGGACTGGACAGGCGACACTCTCCCATTTATAGTGCACAGCAGGGCTGTTTGGGAAGCTACTTGGAATGGGACGCCACACAGACATGTGACACTCCAGTGGCCAAGGATTTCCCATGATGTGCACCCACCTGGATGTTTTCCACCTTGCCTTTTGATGATAATGGCACATGTGTATTGTGCCAGACTATTGTCCAAGTGGTTTATGTGCATTGTTCCATTTTGTCTTCATTAGTGCTAGGAAGTGGAAACTTTTATTACTCTCGGCTTAAACACATGGCAGCTGAGGTTCAGAGACGTTAAGTAAGCAGCTGAGGGACACACAGCTGGAAGGTGGGCAAGGCAAGATCTAAATTTAGCAAGTTGAAGCTAATCCCTGGGCCCCTGAGGCAACATTACCAGCAAGAATAGCCAAACTTGTAAGTCTTCAAGAGTTGGGGCCACTCTGTAATCATGCCCACATCCAACACAGAGCCTGGCACAAAGCATGCACTTTGCAAGTATTTGTCAAATAATTTTTTTAAAAACGCACCAGTATCTTGATCCTTAAAAATCTCAGTTTATAAACAGATATGTCAAGGAGCAATTATTCACATGACTCAAGATGTCTTCATTTTATAAAAAGGATTTACATCAGAGTTCCTTTAAATAGCAAGTCCCCCAGTGCATTTAAAAATACCATTCAATTTATAGCTCGGGATTACACACAGGCTTTCAGAAGCCCTTGCTTGAGTAAAGGAAGCCGGTATGAATGTCATTCATTCATGTAGCTCTTCAACAAGCAACTATCCAGCACCTACTATATACCAGGTGCTCTGTAAGGAGCTGGGGATTTCGAGGTCAACTTCATGGTCTCAGCCCTCAAGGACCACTAGGTCTGGTGGGGCAGGCAGAGAAATAAATAGATGAGTTTTCCAATTTGGTAATGGATTGATGCTTTGGGAAAGCAAACAAGGTGCCCACTGCTTCCTCTCCAGGCATGCTATGTAGGGAGGCTTCCCTGAAGAAGGGCGATGGGGTCTGGGTGGTGTGAAATGAGTAGAGGATCACCACTTAGAAATTCCCCCAGTATTGCATAATTTTCAAGATTAGGACATCAGATAAATAGATAGATAGATATTTAATATTCATCAAATTCCATCAGCAATACCATTCTGAACAAATGTGGTTATATCTCATACTCACGCCACACTTGGAACTTCTGCAAATATTTTCATATAAAGTCTCTCAGTTGATTCTCAAAACAATACGGTGAGATGAGAATGGCATAGAACTTTCCTTCTGTGTTATTTTATTACAAAAGTAATGCATGCACGCTATAAAAATGCAGACAAGCAAGACATCAATATGATCTGTAATTCCTACTCCCCACATACCCAAGGTTAATGGTTCAACCTATAGTTTCCAAGTTCTTTCTTTTGCTGAATGTGTATTATTTGTTTGAATAAAAAGTTTGTGATTTTATGATTTGCAATCAGTTCTTTAAAAAAAAAAAAGATACAACCCAGGGGGAATATCCATGTGAATCAACATTTTTCTACAGCATGTCATTGAATAGCTTTGTGCTTCACCGTTCATGTGTATATTTTATCAAACCCATCCCTTAGTGTTGGACAAGTAGGTTGCTTTCAATTGCTTTCTGCTAATGTAAGTAATGCTGTGCTGAACATCCTTGTGGCCACGTCTTTGTTGTGCATATTCATGTTCATTTTCTCCCACTGTCTACCCCCTACTAAGTAATGTCATCGAGTCAAAGAATAAGCAAAGTGTAAAGCTCTGAAGGCAGGAGGTGTGATCCCCAATTTACAAGAGAAAAAACAACTGGATCTTAGAACCTGAGCGAAGCCTCCTGCATGTCAACCCCAAACCTTCTCCCTCACACTGGTCCACCTACCATCAGAGAAAACGAACCCAGTAACCGCCCCCACGCCCCCAGAATCCTATGGGTGGGAGGGAGGATTGAACAGAGAAAGAAGGAGCTATAAATTGATGTAGAGTGGTTTTACTTTCTTCCATTCTGACCTTGTTTATGGATTTCGAGAGACAGACACAGAGAGCTCATCCAAACTGAGGCAAGCCCATGTAAAGTCTCCCCTGCCCCTACCCTGCCTGCAGGTCTCCTGACAGTTAGAAGGTGTCGCCAGAACTTCCTTGTCAGACACAAAGGCTGGTCTGCTCAGGCAATGGGGCTTCTGCTATGGCCGTGCTGGGGGGAGGGGCAGCTGATGGGCAGAAAGCTCCGTCCCAAACAGCAGTGGGGCAGAGGAACGCTCCTGCCCCAGACTTCAGCGTTCTCATCTGTGGGAACGAGGAATACAGACAGTGTGTAGCATAGTGGCTGGCGAGTCTAGGGGTATAGCTTTTCCAGCACGGGTCCCAGTCCCAGCTGTGAGGTCTTAGGAAAGTAGCTTAACCTCTCTGAATCTCCTTTAGGTCAACAGAGGCTTAAGCCCCATTCCCTGCCATGTGCCAGATGGACACCGCCTCTTGGGGATGGGGATGCAGCAGTAAAATAGCGCAGGCCACCCATTCCTAGGAGCTCACACCCCAATTGGGGAAGTTAGACAACAAACAGACGATGCAATGCAAATGGCCAAGCAAGGTAATTGTCAATGATGATAAGTGCTCAGAAGAACTTACACCCAGTGAGGTGACAAAAAATCAAGGTTGGGGCAGCTTTAGGTATGGGTTTCTCTGAGGCCGTCATGTTTGAGATGAAACTGTGATAAATGACAGAGCACTGGAAGGGGATGGTGAGCAGGTGTTCTCTGTCCTGGTGACACCTTAGAACCAACCAGGGAGCTTAGACATGCTCTTGTTCAGGCCCCACCCCAGGGGTTCTGATGTCATTGGTCTGGGCGGGGCCTGGGCACCAGCAGCATTTTAAAAAGCCCTCATGTGTACCCAAGGGGTGAGAACTAGCAATTTTGATTTTGGGGACAACAGTTTAGGCAGGGGGAGCAGATGTAAAAGGGTCACAGGTGACAGTGGGTTTGTCCTCTTCAGAATGGGAAGAAAATCACGGGGGGGAAGCATACTGCTCAAGGGGTGAGGGCTCAGGGTGAGGCCAGCCGAACATGCTGGCTGGAGGAGAGAGAGGGATTTCATTTCCAGGCTGTCCACAAGACCAGGGCACCTCGGCTGTCTTGTTAGGAAAATGGGTTTACAAGAGTTTTGCCCTTGGTGCATTGTGGGAACGGTGAGATGTGGAGAGTCAGCTCCGAGCATGAGGTCTGCCCCACAGGAGGTAAATGCAGCGGGGTTGCTGGTGTTGGGCTGCAGCTCAGGTAGGGGTGATGAGAGGAACTCAGTGTATCCTGTGAGAGGGCCTTTTGTTCAGGGCCTGAGGGTCAGGCCATTGAAAAGCAACAGCCATCACCCTCTTGCTAGGAGACCCGAGTTGCCAGCCCCAAGGTATGTCCCTCCATGCATCCCATAGAAGACGTGTTCCTCCAGATGCTTCCTGAGTCCAGGGTTTCCAAGGACTCTGCCACTTTCCTACTGTTCAAAGCACAGAGCATGTCTGTGCACTGAAGGCTCTGATGAGTCCTGTGGTCAAGAGCCCTTTTGAATCTGTTCAAACTCATGAAAGCAAGGCTGGGTCCTCTTGCCCATGCAGGAGGCAGGAGGCAGAGGAGGGGTCACCGCTGCTCACCGGCCTCACCAGACATTCCCTAAAGTGTGCTCCCTACCCTTCGCCCATCGTGCCCTGTTCCATTACCCTGGGTTTTCTCCTTCATAACATTTGTCCCTGGGTGAACACATTTTGCTTGTTCATTCGTTTCCTGGTTTCCTGCCTTCTCCTTTAGAAGGTAATCACCATACAGGCAAGGCCATGGTCTATCTTAACAGCTGCATGATTCTGGGTGTTTAATAATTATTGGTTGAATGAGGAGTGGAAGGGAGGAAGGAAGGGAGGATGAAGAAGCGAGAAAAGGAAAACAGGATGGAAGGATAGAAGGAAGGAAGGATGGATGGATAATGATTAGGTGGATAAGTATTTATTTCCCAAAGTCAGCTGGTCACAGAATTGTTTTCATTTTTTATGTTTTTTATTTATTTTTTTTGCCAGATACTGTTCATAACACATGAAATGCAACTTGGGAAAGGAAACCTGCTGGAGGGCTGACCCAGTTCCGGAGGGAAGGGACAGGCAGTCCCATCCCCTGGTCCATATGCATACGCCATGTGATCGATTTACGAGTTTTTGTTTCTTCAGCTTCTTACCTTTCCCCTAGAGAGTGACCACCTGATTGCACACACACGCTGGCACCACATGGCGCCATGTCACCGCTTTGCTGCAGCAGCCCTGCCCAGAGTCTGCTGTTGGCACCTTGAACCCACCCGTGCTCAGCCCGTCTGCCTCCTCCAGGAGCTGCAGGTCCTCCACGCATCAGCAGCACAGCCGGGCCAGGCTGCAAAGCCCGCCTCGGAGGGGAACCAGATCTGAATGGAAACATATGGATCTGAGAGGTGTGAGAGTTCTGTCTTTTTTTAAATTGCATCAAACCCTTCCCTTGCCTTGAGAGCGCTACATTTTTCAAAGCCGCCGAACACGGTGCCAGGCTGCAGTTTGCCTTTCCCTGTTCACCTGCCTTCAGAGCGCCGAAAAAATAATGAACCCCCTCCCACCCGCAACTCCCCTCCAGCCTGCAAAAGGCACAAGGAAAACAAGCAGCCGCCTTCCTCCTAACCGTTTAACATGTCTTGACGCCTTCTCTTCCCCCCAGAAGGAACTGGCTTTTTTTTTTTCTTCCTCTTTTTGCAAGAGGTGTTTGCAGTGTGCAGATCAAACCCCTTTATTCCCCGTTTCTTGTCAGCTCCTGTGTTCTGGGACTTTAGAATGCCACAGTGGGGAAGGCAACGCCGGGTCCTATGGAAAACGAGAGGAAGCACTGCCTTGCAGGTTGCAGGGTTTTCATTCATTCATTCATTCATTCATTCACACAGCAAGCATTGAGCACTCATCCTGTGCCAAGAGCATCATTCATCATTCACTCATTCAGTCATGGGTTCTTGCTATGTGCCTGGCACTGTGCTGGGCACCAGGAGAACAGATCCAAGTTTCAGTGAAGCTGCCTTCAAAGAGACCACACGCTGGCCACTCACAAATGCCAGACCAACTTTATTTTTAGCAGGAAAGCTAGTTGGAAAGTGAAATTAGCAAAGGCCATCCCAAGGAAAGGCTTCATTGCCTGTATGTTAAAATCAGAAAAGGAGGTAGGGTTGAGGAGCAAGGAGCCAGAAGCACTGGGCACATTCCTTTCGGGTCTCACCAGCACCCTGCAACTAGGCATGCACAGTCCCATTTTACAGCATTTGCTGATGGGAAAACTGAGGCCCAGAGAGGTGAAGAGACAGGACCAAGCTCACGCAGCAGGAAGATAGGTACAAGTCCCTGTGTGGTTAGTAAATGGCCAAAACCACAATGATGGTTGAAATTCATCTCCTAGCAGGATAGGAGGAGGGAATACAGTTCACAGCTTCATCTCATTTTACCCATAGGACTGTAGTAATACAGTCCCACAAAAAGAATGGAGTAGGTTTTCTTATTGTTCCTATTTTGCAGATGAGAACTAGGCTCAGAGAGGTTGCAGATTTACTTAAGGTCACACAGCAATAAGAAAACCTACTCCAAGATTGGTTTCAATGCCTTCTCTGCCCTCCCATGGTGTGTTTTCTCTCTTTCTCTCTCTGTATGTATATCTTTGCCTTTCTCTCTCTCTCTCTCTCTCTCTCTCTCTCTCTCTCTCTCTCACACACACACACACACACACACACACTCAGCTCAGCCTCATTCTACCCTCAGCAGCCTGAGGACACTTGGAGCCCTGAGTGTGGCTTTTCCCGACAAAGCCAGCACTCAATTATTGGGAAGTGCCTCTCCTAGCCATTTCTGGATCCATTTGAGAAAAATAAATAAGGCTAGGGCCTGACTCTCCGGTGATGAGATGACAGAGGCGGACGGAGCGTGAGGTCAGATGGCTTTGCAATGCCACTGGTGAGAACAGACAGCCTTCCCCACCACTAATGGGGTTCAGACAGCACCCCACACAAGCCTGGAGGAAGTGCTGGTAATTGAATCTGCATAAAAAACTAAAACTTCCCCTCTGTTTCCTGTCCATTTGATCCGATTACTTTTCTGTTATAGTAGCAATGCTTCAAGTACCGTTCAGATAAGATTAAGGCAACAGGACTAGAAGAAGGAATGCATGTTTTCAAGCCATACAGGGCTTTCTTTCCCCCAAACCCCCAGCTGAAAAAAAAATAATAGTTTTCAGGAAAGGTAGGTTCTGTGTTAGGTCAGCAAAGGACTTTGCATATATATGTCTTGATCAAAATCCCCAAATAATTCATTTTGTCTTGGGTTGTCCCCAACGTCCGCCTTCCTCTCCCCGACTCCATCTCTACCTGAGAAGAGGTTATTTTTGTTTTAAATGGAGATAATTAGATTTCAAACAGAAATATTGCCTCCAAATTTGGAGTAAGCAGATAATGAGGCCACTCTGGTAATTTTATACTGATGACAAGAGAAACATCTACACGACTGACTGACAGTTGCCATGCCATGAGGAAACAGAGCCCTGGAATACCTCCCGGGCTGGCGGCGGAGGGTGGGGTGGGGGGAGCGGGAGCAGGGCTGAGGCTGGGCTGAGAGCTCCTTGGAGAGCGAGTGGGCCTGGTGGCCCTGCCACCCCTGCCCGCAATCTGTGGGGTCTTCACCATCTCGTCAGACATTCACACACAACTGTGTGAAATTGAAAATTGTGGAGTTGATTAAGTAATGTATTTAAAGCTTCATAAAAGGAGGAGGTGGGCTTGGCAGTGAAAGAGTGGGGGGAGAGTTGGAAAGATGGAGAAAGCTGAAAGAGAGAGAGAGGTGGGGAGAGAGGGAGAAGGGTGGGGAGAGAGGGAGAGAAGGGACAAGAGAGAACATAGGAAAGAAAAGGGGACTGGGATAAAGAACTGAGAATCTGGAATAAGAGAAAAAGGGAGGAGTTAAGATAGGAGGAAGATGAGACATGGGAGGGGAAAAAGGAAGAAGAGATGAAGAAAAAGAACTAAGAAGAGACAGAAACGGGAGAAGAGAAGAAGGTGAAATAGAAAGGAGAAAGGAGGAGGAAGGAAGTGGAAAGAAAGAGAGGTTTGAAAGCAGAGGTGAGGGCAGGAAAGAAAGGAGGTGAAGGGAGAGGAAGGGGCTGAGCTGGGGACAGAGGCAGCCGGAGGCTGGGGCGGAGCGAGAGCTGGGAGGTGGGGGCTCAGATGTGTCGCTCGGCCCACCCCCACCCCCTCCGCCTCTCTCCCCTGTAATGTTGGGAGGGTTTATCTCACCAGGAGCAGCAGGCTCAGTCACTGATCTAATCAAATTATTCAGCATTAAAAAACTGCCAAGACATTCCAGTGCTTCAGCTTCCAGAGACCCAGCTGGGATCAAATGCTAATCAACATAGCCAGGATATTTATTCCCACTGTCAGGCTGCAGCGTGTTTGTTTTCCGAGGCCTGCATACTAAACCGGAGAAGCAAGATGGATTGGCCAGTGGCAGGGGGATGTGGAGCCAGGGATGGTCAGGGGGAGGAGGGCAGGCGGTCAGGAGAGAGGGGTCCAGGACAGACACCTAAACAGAGCAGGGGAAACCGTCCCTGAGCAGCTCCTCCTAAAGACAGACTGACAAGTACAGCATCCTTTTCTGAGCTGCCTTTCCCCCATCTCCACTCTTAAGAGTTCCATTTCAAGGACATGTCTGCTGCAGGTTTGGACTCAGAGAGACCTACCTTTAAACTCGGGCTCTGTGACACCCGGCAGGTGGCTTGCCCTCTCTGAGAGTCCTTTTCCTTCTCTGTAACATGGGGCCCTCAAGTCCACCCCCACCAGCTTGCTGTGGATTCAATGAGAGGAAGGTGATAAAAGAAACAGGACCTGGACATACCCTAGGGATGCAGTTCTAAGCCTTGCTGGTGTGACTTTGCACAAGTTACTTAACCTCTCTGTGCCTCTGTTCCCTCCTTTATAAAATAGGGATGATAATAATAATAGTGCAAATCCCGTGGCATTATCTGGTGCAACATTTAAGTGAATTATTACACAGAAAGCATACAGGGAGCATTCACTATATGTTAGGAATAATTATTAGCTCTTAACGTTATTGCAAGGGTTGGATGAAATAAGGCACCTGACATTTAGCAGAGAAAACCGAATAGATGAGATCTGAAGATGACGGCACTGATCAGGAAGAAAGGATGAATCAGGAGCCTAACTGTCATTGTTTTAAGGTTGTGAGGCCCTTACCTCTCTAAGGGGTCCCTCCCTAGACCCACAGCATGGGGCATCTCCAGCCCATTTAGGGAGGAACCAACTTGCAGGAAGTTCACAGGCCTTCTCTGCAGGGGCAGCAGAAGCCAAGCCGAGAGGACAAGCTCAGATTCACCCCTGAACTTGGCGCCTCACTCCTGGTATTCTGCCCGACCCTCCCCACTCCCTGAAGGTCACAGCGCAGGGGGAAGACTAATTAATTTCCTTTGTTTTTCCATTTCTTTTTTTTAAATTACAGCCTTCCCTCCTCTCTAATAAATACTCAACAATTAAAGCTTTTTTTGCCAAAGTGTGATTTCAACATTTCAATGTCCCTCCCCTCCTGTCACCTTCCCTGCCATAAACAGATTCGTAAAAACTGCTTTTGACGCCCCAGCTGCCATTAGCCACTTAAAATCCCGTAATTATCATCCTATCATGGGCCTGTTAACGAGCAGTAAAAATAAGGCCATTGAATATGGTAATTTATTCGTAAATTAGCCTAATGAGAATAGGTTTCAGACACTGTTTACTTTCGGGCTGCCAGTGGCTGGCCAAAGCGGCAGGACAGAAGTGATGTGCCTGGGAGGGCGGCCGAGCAGGGGCAGGGAGCCCACCAGGTGGCAATGCCCCCTCCCTAAGACTCCACCCCCAGAGCATCAATTCCTGTTCCCTTTATCAAGACAGTGACTGGCTCCTGCGGGCCACTGGACAAGAGACAGCCTTGCCTTATCCCCAGGAGGGCTCCAGGTAGTAAAACTCAGCGTTTGCAAGAATGCCAGGGCCTATGGTCAGTGCTGACCTACCAAGGCTGGGAAATTCTTAAGAGCTGGGTGACCTCGGGCATATTACAGTGGGACCCTCAGTTTTCTCATCTGTAAAATGGGATTAATGTGCCAATTAATGGAGTTCTTTTTTCTTAGTTTTCATTTTAATTGGGTACCAGTGTGTTTTTTCCAGGACCCATCAGCTTCAAGTCAAGCTGTTGTCCTTCAGTCTTAGTTGTGGAGGGCGCAGCTCAGCTCCAAGTCCAGTCGCCATTTTCAATCTAGTTGCGGAGGGCACAGCCCAGTATCCCATGCGGGAGTCAAACCGCGACCTTGTTGTTAAGAGCACGCGCTCTAACCAACTGAGCCACCGG